>NC_134785.1:58546907-58564407 GCF_046742065.1 Oratosquilla oratoria | reverse complement strand
TGTGTGTGTGTGTGTGTGTTTATGTGGAAAAGATAATGTGCTGTCTGATGCTCTGTCCCGAGCCTAATTCTCTCAAGAAATATTGATTTTTGTGTTTTGTTATATTATCTATATTTTTTGTGTCTTATGTATTTCCCTAATTTTATTATCATTATGTTCCTTCTAAATTTCTTAAAGTAGTTATTTTAATATGTCGCGAGCTTTACCTTGTCCTTTTGAAACGTGTGTTTATCTTAATTTATCCTATATCATATGCACTTTTGTATGATTTTTAGCTATTATTTTCATTCAATATCTAATTTCGTTTCCAGTCATTGTGGGGGAGGTGTCACGTGCCCGTGATGTACATCTACAGCTATGTCTGTATTTTAGGTTAATGGTTGTAATATGCATGTGTTTTACGCATCTAGACATTCATGTATCTGCCGTGGGTGGTGGGGTAGACCATCCTGCTCAGTCTGCGAATGCGCGTATGGGCTATTGTTTTAATTATACTATTTTCATGTTCCATTTCTTATTAGTCATTTTAGGTTAGTTTTCTCTTTTCATATTCACACTATTCACTTATCTATTACACTGTTACCTTGTTGAATTGCATAATAGTATAAATAAAAATTCACCAATTAATATAAACTGGTAACTGTTTCAAGCGCGGGCAAGTGAGGTCCACATTTGTCCGCATTTGCCCTCTCGCACTCAACGTGTTCAGACGTGCGAAGTAGCCGTTCTTCCTCAGTACCCTAGTGGTATATGCCATTATATATTTATTAAGATAGGCCAGAGCTAGGAAGGAACCCAGGTGTTACTGGTGTATCCTACTATGTCTGGAATCTTTTACTGGTAGTTATGGATATATCTGAATTCTTGTTAATATAATTAATATTATTTAAAAGGCCTTTCTTGTCTCCTATTCGCTTGAAGTATTGATATATTTTCAGTCATTCTTTAACCATATATATATATATATATATATACACATACATGATATAAGGATTCTGAAACATAATTTAATTAATCATCCTCATGTTTTCATATAACTTACTATAACTACACATATCTAATTGAGTGAGAGTTCTTTCATCTATGATAGATGCCAGATTTCCTTCATCTCGAGTATGAAAAGACAAGAGGCCCTTCAGCCAGGCACTCAGGGACAGCGCTCACCAGGCACCCCTTTATTGGCCATATGTCAGAGAGGTCCAGGGAACCAGACTCTAAATAAACTCGAAGTCGACGCGAAGCGAATGGTCAGAAGTCATCGACGGGGTACTCACGCCGTGGGACCGAGACCCAACGTTCTTCACATTGATACCCCTTTTTGACAACACTTAAGAGTGCCCTTCGCGGGGAACGCCCCTTTTACTTTCTGTAACTTTTAGCTAGGGAAGTCTAGCAATCTTCGGAGTTTTCCTCTGGGCTTGCTAGCAGTTTTTGTATCAGACCATTGTTCCTGTTGGATCACCGCCTCCTAAAGGTCCAACTGCATTGCCTCGTGTGCTTACGGGCAGTGTGCCACCGAATGTGAGTAAGTACTGTCCAAGCAGATCCAAGTGTTGGGCATTAAGCAACATGAAGAAAATGAACATCTATACTTACAACGTAAAAACTCTCTCAGAAGACCACAGGGTGGTGAGTCTAATGGAAGGACTAGACAACATCAAGTGGGACATCGTAGGACTGAGCGAAGTCAGAAGAACGGAAGAAAAGCTGATGCAATTACAAGATGGTCACCACCTGTTCTACTATAAAGGTAAGGACAAAGAAAATCCAGTGGAGTAGGATTCTTGATAAACCGAGAAGTTGCTGGTAACGTAGTCAAGTTCAATAGTTTATCAAACAGGGTAGCTTGGATTGTGAATAGGCTGTGTAAAAGGTACACTCTAAAAATACTTCAGGTTTATGTATCAACTTCACAGAGCTCAGACGATGAAATTGAGTCCTTCTATGGATCAAGAAAAAAGTAAGTACACGTTGGTAATAGGCGACTTTAATGCTAAAGTGGGGAAGAAGATGGGGGAGGAGTCGTGCATTGGGAAGTGTGTAGTAGGTGAAAAGAATGACAGAGGCGAGATGTTAGTCAATTTTGCAGACAACTACAAAATGAGGATAATGACCACTTCCTTGCAAAAGCGTGTAGGTCGCAAATGGACCTGGAGAAGTCCAAATGGAACAACAAAGAACGAAGTAGACTTCATATTAGGAGACGAGAGCAAGAGCGTTAGCAATGTTACGGTCATAAATAAAGTCAACATAGGTAGTGACCATAGAATGGTAGGTTGCACAGCTAAATTCAATTTCAGAGCCGAGAGAAATAAACTAGTTTTAAAAAAGAAAATCAGCCTTGCAAAGATTAAGGATAATAAGAAATTTCAGTTAGAAATTAAAAATAGATTCGAAGCTCTAAAAACTAACGAGGACACCGTCGAAGATATGAATTTGAATTTAGTGAATATCATTAGAGAATCAATAGAGAAAGTAGGAAGTACAAAAAGTATTAGAGAAAACAAATACTCCAAAGCTACAAATGACCTAATTAAAAGAAGGACCATACAGATTAAAAGCAGGAGAGACGAAATAGAAAGAGTAGAACTAAACAAGCTTATCAACAAAAGGCAGAGATCAGAGAAGAGAAAGAGAAACATGGATGAAATAGAGGAAACTATTCTGAAAAGTAAAAGTATTAAAGGGACCGAGCGCAGACATGCTTTAGAAAGACAGCAAGTGATATGTTTGAAAGATAGGAATGGAGAAATCATTTAATGATAAGAGTAGAAGAAATTTACCAAGCGCTTTACTCATCAAAGACCGTAGCTGAGTCAGTAAATTCATCTGTAGACGTTAGTAATGTACCAGAGATTACAAAGTAGAATTTGCTCTAAAAAATATGAAACGAAGAAAAGCATCTGGGGAAGATGGTATATCGATAGATCTCTTGAAAGACGCAGGGAAAGAAATTTATATTGGGTTGGCTCTGTTTTACACCCAGTGTTTACGTCTAGAAAGCGTTCCTGAACCGTGGTGGAATGCTATAGTGATTTTGCTTCATAAAAAAGGAGACCAGAATTACCTTAGTAACTGTCGACCGATTAGCTTGCTATCATATGTATATAAATTATTATCCAAGATCCTTACAAATAGATTGTCAAGTTTTAGATGGAAACCAACCGAGAGAATAGGCAGACTTTAGGACCGGATATTCGACTTTAGACCATTTGCAGGCGATGAACCAACTAATCGAGAAAACGACAATACAGTATATCTCTCTGTTTAGCTTTAGTAGATTATGAGAAGGCCTTTGTCTCAGTAGAACAAATAGCAATACTAAACTAGTTACGCAAGCAGGGTGCAAACGAACAGATTGTAAGGGTTTTGGAATATTCATGGGAAAAGTACAGCTATAATTCGACTACACAAAGATACAGAAAAGATCCAAATCGAGAAAGGAGTACGGCAAGGCGATACCATCTCACTCAAATTATCTATAGTTTGTTTGAAAGAGATTTTCAGAATGTTGAGTTGGAGAGAGAAAGGTTTAAAGATTAATTGCGAATATCTGAACCACCTAAGATTTGCGGATGGCATTATTCTTATTTCATTCTACACGGACCACACTACTGTCACTCAGCTTTTCAAGGGCAAAAATCTTTCAGGCCGCCTAGCCAGATGGTTTCTCACGATTGAGGAATTTAACCCAACCCTTAAGCATATTCCAGGGCGTGCAAACAATGTTGCTAATGCATTTTCACGTAATATCCCTGTTGCTGCTGTTGCAGTAATTGACAATTTCTCTCTGAAGGATCTGGCCAAAGCTCAGCGTGAGGACCCTGTTTGGTCTGCTGTTATTTATGCTTTGGAGTCTGGTGATTATACTGCCTTACCAGATTTACCTGTTCCCCTGTCCCAATTTTCCTTCCAGGGCAAGGTTCTCATTCGTAATCTGGAAATGTCTGAGCAGGATGTGGCACAGCTAGTGATCCCTAGTTCCTGTTGTTCTGTCCCTTAGTCATGATGCCCCTCAGGCTGGTCACCCAGGTTGTTACAAAACTCTGGCTATGGCACGTAAGAAGTATTATTGGCCAAAAATGCGACTGGACATTACCTCTTGTGTAGCCCAGTGTAGCTCTTGTGCCCAGAACAAAGGTTCCACGCACACTGCTCCCATCTTAGAGTACTTTACTCCTTCTCGCCCTTTTCAGACTATGACTATAGACCTTTTACAACTGCCTCGTAGTACTCAAGGTTCTGTGTATGTCCTTGTGTGTGTGGACCACTTTAATCGTTTTGTAATATTGGCTCTCTTACGTAGCAAGTTTGTTCCAGTAGTAGCCCATGCTTTAGTGTTTTTATTTTCATACACTACTCCTTCGGTGCTCCTTAGTGACAATGGGTCGGAATTTAGGAAGGAGGTTTTAGCGAGTGAAAAAACGGCTCCTTATGATGTGCTTGATAGTCCTGCTCGTCCCCCCTTCAATACTGAGGACTATAGTTAACTCCAATATCATAAATTGCATAATATTTATAGTTCTGTAAGAGATCAACTTGATGTCTTCAAAGTCAAAATACTGAAACACCACTGTATCCGGACTAAGTATGTTAACATCAGTATTGGTGATCATGTCTATAAGAGCATGCCTGACCGCCGATCTAAACTTAACTGTAAATTTACAGGTTCTCTTTTAGTTACTGGGAAGTTGCATCCAAATAAATTCAGGGTCTTTGATCTTTCCCAGGGACTGAGCGAAGTTGTGCTTGTTGATATATCTAAGGTGACAAGAATGCCTATCCCTGCATTTATTCAACCTCCTCCAAGGCTCCCTGTACAAAATACGTCTTCTGTATCTACACCTCACAATTATAATCTCCGTTCAAGGGGTCCTATGTCTTTATAATTGTATATGTGCATTGCTCATATTATTCATTCTTGCCTTGACCTATACTTTGTATCTTATTTCTCTATTAAGTGTATTGTTTGTACAATGTGTATATCTTGTTTATCTACTGTGTGTATTGATTTGTATTATGTGTAACTTTTGTTTAATATCTAAGTGTCATGTCCCGGACGTCCGGCAATTGCTGTCTTTTTGTCTCATGTTAAGTGGCGCCAGTTCTTTTGTGTATATCTTATACTTGTATACATTTCTTAATTATATATATATTCTTGTTTTGTGTATGTGTTCCCATGTATTGTCCTTATGTCATATGATTATGTATGTTATGTTTATGTGTCTGGGTGTGCTAATGTCATATTTTTTCCACACTTTTGTAATTAGCCTGTAATGTGTGTGGACTGTTATATATGGCTTGCTTTTGTCTTGCCTAGTCATTTCTTCTTTTCGTTTGCTCGGTGGGGTCACCGAGTGGTGGTGGCCGAGCAATGTTGTGGTGTGCGTGCGTGCTAGTGGCACTGTACACGATTGTCATGCATTGTACTTGTGAGTAGATTGGGAAATACATGCTTTCCTCTTTGTATATAAATACTATGAAATTTAATTATATTAATTTATTAAAGTTATTGTATTGATTGTATTTCTATGTGCCCACTGTTTGAAGGAACCATGCGGTCGTGTATGCTTCCCGCCAAATCAGGCTGCATACAGAAACGACGCAGTTTCTAGTTCACCTTCTAATTGTACGCACGTTTTGTTGTAGTGATTTAATTCCTAAAACAAATACACCATTTTCCTTTGTTATACACTTATATTAGCCACCCGACATAAGCGTTGAATGCTGACTTAAAGAGCCATCTCGATGTCTTTGGTACCTTCGGAAAATCATGGGGTATCGCTGGAATAACTTCATATCAAAATAGAGACGGTACTGTGAGACTCAGTCCAGGCCACTTACAAGCAAAAATTGTTAACGTCAATTCTAGCTCTATGTGCACGTGGCGCGTTCCCCTGATGTTGATCCTAAGCACAAGGTTGTATCCATAAGAGACAATCCTCGATGAAGGAGTAGACGGGGTGGACTCCCACAGAATTCATGGCTGGGCAAGTTAAATAAAACTGTCAAGAGTTGTTTGGAGTGCGAAGGATGGCTGCATGGGAGGTTGCTCAGAGAGACCGTGGGGACTGGCTCCGACTTGTGAATGAAGCAATGAGCTTCCTTGCGTATGTCCCCAATTGATGATCATGAATATTCGCGTTGTTATACATGACTTCTCGTGTATACTGCCTGAAGGAAAGGAGCAAAAGACAAATAGTCTGTACGGTAAGGCCTGGGAGTCTTTGTGGGTGTCTGGAGTGTAGTTTATGTTTGTGTTGGTCGAGTGTACGGATGTAGGTAAATCTTCTTGAATATCTAACTGATTCGAGTGATCATATGCTATTCCGCACAGGTTTGTATCGTCAGCAATTTTGAAAACAAATTATTTCAGATCATGGTTTATATAGTTTATATGCTATGAACAGAAGTGGTCCAAGAACGGAAGCCTGAGGAACCCCACTCGTAACATATTTCCAAATAGAATTTTTGCAAATCAGAACAACTTGCTGTTTATAATTGTTCAACCAGGTCCAGATAAGTTAAATCTACATGGTTTCTTTTTTCATAATTCGAAATGACTGTAGCTTTGAATAGGTTAATCACACAAGAACGTTTCCGTCTGAATACATGCTAGCTTTCATCAAATAGTTAATTTCCATGTGATGTTCGATAGCATCTCTGATGATAGTTTCCATAAATTTGTCTACGATTGAGGTTAAGCTTAAAGGTTTGCAGTTGATTGGCTTCGTTTTGTCATCCTTTTTGAATATGAGAGTAACATTAGCTAATTTCCATCCTCTTGTTACATCCCCGGATATGATAGAACATTTAAAATTAATTTCTAATGGGACAACAATTTTATTTTTTATCTCCTTCAAGATGCCAACGTCAGGCCCTGATGTTTGAATAACTTTGAGCCTTTCTATACATCTTCCCATCTTTTCTTTGGCTATATTTACAGAAGTAAACTTCCCCTCAGCTTATCACAAGCTTTAGCTAAGACTTCACTTTGAAGTGTTTCATTTACGAATACGGAACTAAAATAGCTGTTAAAGCTGCTAAGGGGCACACTGGAGAGTATCCAGAGCATTAAATTACAAAATCAAAAGTAAAGAAAAAATCTGTCTTGGATATTTTGTCACTTGACAAGCAGCAAAATCGTGGATGAGGGACACTCCTGATAAACATAAAAGTAGCTTTTCACGATAACGACGAAAAGATGATAAAGCCGTAGAATGCCTAATACGCCCTGGAGTGGTTGTTGTTGGTGTTCCGTATGAGGCGAAGAATATAAAAAGATTGAGATATTACAAAGAAGAATGACCAAACTGTTCCCCACCATGAAATACAAAACGTATGGACGTAGAATCATTAACATTTAAAAGGTAGGGTTACTCAGGTCACTAGAAAAGAAATATAGAGGATATCACCTGTTCTGGGAGAGGAGTCATAAGGTCACGAGAACAAATGGGGAAAAAGTCTAAAGGTAAACAGTTTCCCATATAGCTGCTTCTTTCCTGTATACTACACCCCCAACACACACAAAGACAAACACACACACACACACAAACACACAAACGCGCGAGCTAGGCACAAGTGCTCATGTTTGGCACTGTGCCTGGGCTCTGGGCAGGCACGTCAGCGCAACTTGGCACTGTCCTACTGCATTGGCGCTTTGCCTTGACTTTGTGGTATATTTTAATTCTCATGTTTTGTTGCGTTTTATCGTCTTTGTCTTGTCTGGTTTTCCTTTCTCCTGTCATGTTGTATACACTGTTGCGCTGCGTTTGTATTGCTGTGTCATCATCGTCATCAATTGGAAGCAGGTTTCGCGGACCGCGTTACTTCAGTCACACCCTGACGCTTGTCCTCATGGTCTCTCCGAGGAAGCTTCCATGTAGACACCCTTCAATCCTACTCCAAACAACTCGACAATTTAATTTGCCCCAGTCATGAATTCTGTGGAAGTCCCCTTCGTCTCCTCCTCCATCGAGGGTTGTCTTTTGTGGAGACAACGCTGAATAGGATCATCATCAGGGAAACGTAACGCATACCCATATAGCTGGAATTGGCTTTCAATAATCATACTCGTAAATAGCCTAGACTAAGTCTCACAGTAGTTTCTAGTTTGATATGAAGTAATTCCAAGGATACCCCATGATTCTCCTAAAGCACTTAGGTGTTTGATGTAATTATTTAGGTTATTTCATGTAGTGCAGTGTACTCTATATATCACTGTAATATCCCGCTCTCTCCTTTGCAATATTGTGTTGAACGAATTCGACTGTATATTACGTATGTGTTATGCATTCCGTCGTCGCTGTGTGTATTGCTATATGTCATATATGTTGCAATGTATTATGCATGAATATATTTTTCGCGTTACTTGGAAGTCGCGTTTATATTTAGCATATTACTTTCTAGTTGGTGCGTCCTTATATTTACGTTTACGAAGAATTGATGCGTCTTGTTGTTCAAAGTCCAAATTTGCGGACCTTTGTTAGTCAATTCATACCTGGAGTTCCCCCTTAGTAGAATGACATTGTCTGGCATAGACGTTAGGTAGAATAAAACCTCCAGTATTGTACAGTCGAGACAACTTTAACTTGATCGAGTCCGAAATTCCACATAGGTTGAATAAAATTGTCTAATAGGCGCTGATGTAGAATAGTCAGTCGACAGCAAGAACAAAACGCCAGAAGTGTCATACAGGCAGAAATGGGATAATCGAGACGGCCCCCCTCTCTGCTAAGAGTCCTTCTAAACTGAAGAGATTGAAGTAGCTCGTTGTCAACACGAGAATTGCCGAGTGCAACACGAGAACGAATTATTTGTTTATTCAAAATAGCCTACTTCTCTGATGCATTATTTTATGGGGTTTGTAACCCTTGTATCTCGTACCAGTATGCTTTATGATTTTGCGCATTTGGTAAATATAATTTTCTCACCTTTCTCACCAGACGCACCGTAGGCTATGCCTGCCATTGTCCGGCTTCTACGAATCTCCGCCAGAGGTCTCTGTCCCTGAAGTCCTCATTCTCTAATTAATTCTTGCAATTTTCTTCCTATTTGTTCAGCAGCTACTTCCACTTCCATTGTCCATCGTTTCCTAGGGCGTCCTATTGGCCTCCTACAACTGGAAATGTTAATATTTCCTTTGTGATTATTTGTGCTGCTAGACTGACATTTTGTTAATATTCATGTTGGTATTAGCTTCACTTCTATGTTCTGCTGATAAGTTGGTTGAACTACTACTTGTTCAGTTGTGTTGTATAGCGCGTTATATTAGCTTCAACAAATAAAAACTCGCATATACCACATTATTGGTGTAGCACAACTGATGGATATTCATAACCTGCGCAGATTCACAGGCCTATGGTCTATTGGTTTGGGGTGGGGCGGGGGGTTCTCATTCGCGTAGAACGTCCCTTACGTTACTCTTCTTCAGAATCTAACTAGACCATGGGAGATGACAAAAAAAAAAAAAAAAAAAAAAAAAAAAAAAAAAAAAAAATAAAAATAAAAAAAAAAATAATAATAATAATAATAATAAATAAATAAATGAATAAATAAATAAATACATACATAAATAAATAGATAAATAAATGAATAAATAAATGAATAAATAAATGAATAAATAAATAAATAAATAGATAAAATAAATAAGATAAATGAAAAAATAAAAATAAATATAGATAGATAAAAACAAACAAACAAACAAACAAACAATAAAAGCTACTCTAGTATACCCTATGCACTGAGATCTGACCGTTAGGGCGGACCACTGGGAGTTCCCCTGTGGTGCCACATATAATTATTTTATAGTTTTATTTTATTATATAATTCTATTTTATAATTTTATAATGTTGCCTCATATGATTATATTATAATTTTTTGTCACACACCACCACTGAGATAAAAATCAAAGCAATGTTTTCTATACAAAGGTTTCGTTTCTTTAAGTGTAGATATGGCATATGTGCATGCGAGAGCGACATTGCCACTACATCTAATCTCTGGCCCCGCCCCCCTCACTCTGCATTCAGAAAACATTGCATCCACACGCACGTTCTCGCCATGGATGCCCATATGTGGCAACACCGGGAAATCTCCTAGCCACGCCTTATCGGTCATTTCTCCTTGCGTTGACTATAGTAAATAAGAAAAAATATATTTTTATGTAGCCCTCTTATACACAAAAAAGATATATCGTGCATGAGCGTATGTTGCTGAAATAAGTATAGTCTTGCACAAGGGAAAAAATCAACCAAATTTATAATTCTGAGATATAGAAATGACGAGGGACATTTATCGTGCCATAAATGGTTCAAAATGAACTATTAAACTATGAAACAATATAAATTCATTAGCAAAAAGCTAAAAAATATTTATATATGTTTTCCCGTATCTGCCATGTAAGAGGCTGGTAGACAAGGTAGATATAGGGGTAGGTGGCGAGAATTCAATTCTTGAGTTGGGTGTTTGGTAGACAACAGTCATAGGCGAAGGAATTGCATAATCTCGCTCCTCGTCTAAAGTTTAAAAACAACCGCTAGGGACCAGATTTCATTGCTGTATTACGCTGATGTTACATGATGTAAACTAAGCCACTGATGCATTGATATCGAGATTGCTTGAGTAAGCAGTATTGCTTAAGACGTTTGTAACAGTCTTTCTGATTGGAAAAAAAGTGGAGGAGAAAATTCAATTGGTTCATGGGAGTAAAGTCACGCCCTTAGGGGAGCTACTTAGATGTAAGAGTAAAGAGCATTTGACTAAAGAAATCATGACGCCAATGCGAACTGACCTAGTGATCAAATTGAGGATTCCAGTTGGGAGTCCCTTGGTGTAAATTGACAAGCCAAGTGTAACATTTCGGGAAGAAGAGCTTAATTCCCCTCCCTTATACAGAGTGATGGAACTTGACTAAGATGGTCGGAACCTAAGGGTCTTCCTACAGAAAAATATTGTGAATGACTAGCCTACATAAGGACAGTGAGGAAAAGAAAGTAGAAGCGAGAAACGAAATACAAAACTATAGAAGAGAACAGTAAACAGTGGAAATAACAACGGAGGTAACAGTCATATGCCTTGCTGAATATTCTGCAGTCAGAGGGAGGGAATTTTATATCTTTTGAGGTAACTTTCTGCGTGAAGGTTTTGTATTTATATATGTTAGGATACTATATATTACAAGGGAGGATCCCAAAACATCAGAAATAGGGTGGGGACAGATCAACAGGTGTTGGAAGCTTAGGGTTTAAGATGTAAGAATCCAAATTATTGACAGTGTTGGTTTTGTTGGTACATTCTTTAACCATTTTTACACTCGGCAGCTACACAATTAATCATAATCTATTAGATTTTCTCACAGCTATTCAATAGATTCGATGCTTAACAATGCCGTGTGAATAGCACTGTTTGACTACTCAAACGTCACACTTCCAAAGATTCTCGAAACTATTTTCAATGTGCAGGCGGTTTTTTTGAAGTTACTAAAATAGCATTTCCCCCCCCTTAATTCAATTCTAATTGCAGAAATATTCCATGGGAATGGTCGGCAATGATTTTGTGTTTACTCTGCTCGGATTTTTCTTAACCCATTAAACTCCGAAGACAAGATACTTGTCATTTGGTCAAATAAAACAAAAAATCATAAAACGCCAAAATGTTTGATCAAACACCAGAAAAAATATGACGTCAGTCCTCGCTTCGCGAAGAGAAGACTGACGTCATATTTTTTCTGGTGTTTGATCAAACATTTTGGCGTTTTATGATTTTTTGTTTTATTTGACCAAATGACAAGAATCTTGTCATCGCAGTTTAATGGATTAAGCGTCTCCCATTGTCAGCTTACGTCACCGAAATGTGAAAATAGTTCTTGGCTTAGCGTCTTGGAAAATTATCCGATTTCTTTCAAGCCGGATCAATATGATCTTTATCCTATTTCCCACTTGTAATCCTCTCAAAATAGTGAAAAATTAATCATTTGAAGTTCGACAAAGTAAATTGTTCGGGAGCCATGATCGGACGAGGTTTGTTGCACCTGTACCAGAGCATTACAAGCTGTGTCAAATTGATATGGACAAAATTGTATTTGCGGTAGACATTATGCAGTTATTGTTCGTTACAGCGTGACCACTTTGTAAATAAAGGGTGTCTAATTTTACCGGAATTAGTTTTTTTGTACTTCCCAAAGTCAATAATAACTCGTTTTTCATTTGTTGGATTTGTGAAATCACTGATCCCGTCCTCAAAACCTCGTCTGCTTCTGCCATTCTACCAAAACCTACCCACAGCGCCATCTTACTCCGCGATGACGTTCTTCATGTATTTGATGAATAATTATCGTGTCGACTACCGCAGGCTGTTTAACAACAAATTTGGAAATTAAAAGAAAGAACTACAGACGAAAATTCACGATTGGGATGAAAAGAATAAGAGGAAAGAGGCGGAGAATAATATAGTAATAACATACAGAACACAAAGGCAGAAGAAAGCTTACGATGACCACCCGGCATCAGTGATATTATTTACGTACAGAATCTACATGAAAAGCTAAATGATTGAACTAGATTTTCATACAAAAATACTAAATGGCCCTATTTAAAACATATTCCAAACAAATTAAAGGGATATTGTTTTTGGAAATTTAGGCTAAATTGATCAGATAAGTTTAGAAAGATAAAACTAGGAGAATAAGTGCATAACAAACATATATAATATAACAAAACATATAACAAAAGAGAAAATAAAATAATTTAATTGGTTAGGTTAACACTAGGAGTAAGATGATCTAGTTTTGCTTTAGGCTTAGCCTATCCCTTGACACATCAGTCAGTTTTCCTGTTCTTTCTGCCCTCTATCCCTAGATTTCCTCTTCCTGATACTCCTCCTCCCCACTTTCTTCATTACTATGGTCGGACTTCCCATTTTCATCATCATTGTCAAGAAGGTCAACTTTGGCATGTTCAGTCATTTCCTGATCATCTTTTGACGTTTGGCGTTGTATCATTTGCTCAATCCTATGTGGCTGATAATGAACGAACTCCACTAATTCCTCTTCTTCAGATTTAATGAAATCCTGTGACATTTTTCAATAGAACCCGCGAGTGTGCACCCAATAATCAGATCTAAGGCGCTATTGTTTTGATACAATGACTATTATAACGTTCGGTTGATGCGTGATGAATCTTCGGAAATCCGCTATCATAAATACATATTTTAATCTGAATATGACTATTACGATGTGTGGATCGACTAGGATATTTTACAACACCTTTTCTAAAAGGGAGTGGGTGGTTTAGGAAAATGATTTCATCAATTGCACTCTGACCTTAAGGGAATCATAGAAGGACCATCTCACACCTTTCCAGAAAAGTTCATGTCGACAGATCCAGTCGTTTTGACTCAGAAGAAACGTGGAACTTATGAAAGACACAAAAGATCACACCGAGAACCTCTGTGGCTAAAATAGACATATGTTGCAAGACAATACCTATATGTCTTTGTGCTTACCCTTGAGTTTATGATTTGTTCATTCTATACTGGTGCATGTGTGCGCTCGGTGAAATGTGGCAAATAGTGGTAAGCTTCAACGGATGCCCATTGTGTAATCTGACCCTCGGTCAGAAAGGGTGACATTCACAGCCACCTGCATCAAGCTCCGAAGACGACCAGGAATATTGCCAAAACATAGCATTAACTACAAGTTATTCATTACGTCGATAGGATGTTTCTTCGTGTGTGTGTATATATATATATATATATATGTATGTATATATATATATATATATATACACATATATATACATATAAATATATACATATATACATACATATACATATATACATATTATATACATATACATATATACATATATATTATATATATATATTATATATATACATATATATACATACATAAATATATATATACACACATATATATATATATATACATATATATATACATATATACAGTATATAAATATACATATATATATACATATATATATATTATATATATACATATATATACATACATATATATATATATACATATATATAATATATATATATACATATATAATATATATATATTATATATATATATATATATATATATATATTTCCTGAATATATGCACACACACACACACACACACACACGCACGCACACACACACACACACACACACACACACACACACACACACACACATATATATATATATATATATATATATATATATATTGCAGAAAAGGTTAGACAATTGAGTGGAAAAGGTGGTAGAGAAACGCAGGTTGCAGTAGGAACACTATATTACTGACATTTCGACTCAAAGAAGACTTGTTAGTCGAAACGTCAGTAATATACTTGCAATGTTCCCACTCAGACTTGCGTTTCTCTACCACCTTTTCCACTCATATATATTTTATACTGGGTCCTCACATTCAGTTCTATACAGTACATAAATTTAGTCATAAGGAATATACAATTATTTATAGAATTGTAACTATGTTGGCAACCGACACGCATTCTCCACATCGCTCTCAAGTGGCAAGCTACAGACTAGGCTTAACTACGCTACCATCAAAACTTACAAATAAATAGAAGAACATAAACGACACCTATTATCTAAACGTCTCCAAATTAATGTAGTCCAACAACGTATACATACATTCGTGGTCTACAGGACACAAAGTGAGCTGGATCACCACCGAAAGCGGCCTTGTTCCTACTGCAATCATTATCATTGCAGTCATACTGTATCCCTTCTCATGGGACACAATTAATTTGCGACCAGTAAAATAACAGTGAACCAATGAAATGACACTAATTAAATTCTTATCTCCCGGTAACAAGTAAAAACTGGCAATGCTCCAATAGGAATATTTGAATGTCACGTACCCATGGCATGCTGTATCCGTGATGGAGTGACGTGGCAGCATACGTGGTCAGGTAGGCTTGACGATCTAGGCAGCACGTCACGCGCCACGTGACTGCGCGATGGAAGAAGGGTTGGGCGAATACGTCAGTCAAGGGCGCCGCCCCCAAGGCCTGACACTCCCCCGCGCTGATGGTGGAGACCATCCGAGCGACAGCGCGCGGTGCTCCTGCCTCCGTCAGGAGACCGCGCAGACGACGGAGACCGAAGGTCGATATGAGGGCATTGCGGCATAACAGAAGGAGAGGACTGGGGTCGTGGTATGTGCCGCAGTTGGATGACGTAATGTTGGGAGTGCTGCTCATGTTACTGGGCAACGGGTCGTAATAGGTGGCAGGGTTTCGGCGGAACGGGTGATAGGTGTGGAAGGTGCCGCCGAGTTGATGAAGTAAAGTTTCTACAGCAGGGGGCAAACCCAACACAGGATTTGAGGGTCGCCAAGGAGCAGGAGTTCTGGGCAGGAGGGAATTGCGAGGGGGCGAGGCGGCCACGATAGTCATGACGTTGAACTTGAGTGGACACTATTCGGTAGAGGGGAGTAGGAGTGTTGCTGCGATCGATAGGCAGTGATGTGTTCTCAATAGGTCTTGTATAGCTACACAATTTGCCTTGCACCGGGCTTTCATTACTCACTGGCCCATAGTTAAACTGCTAATTTACTACTGAAGTCCTTGTTCCCTAACATTTTCACTCACGGTGCCTGTTACAGTGTGTGGTAAACTTACACACCCACGAAGTGAGAGAGCGCTGTAAACATTTTATTCGCCTGCTGCTGTGCTGAGAAAAATATGTTACAATCGGTGTAAACACTCAGTGTACACAACTCCACGAATGCGAATAGTTCAGTCAAAGTATCTTCCTGTGTGGCTCTTATATGCACTTCTTATAATGCCAACGTTCCGACTAGGGTAACTCGTTTCAGCTAGCCTTTTATATTCTATTCGTTTCGCTAAACATAGTCTAAAAATATAACTGTACTGAACATTGTGCTATGGTTATTCTTATCATGAAAATATCCACTTGAAATAAGATGTCATTGTCTCCTATTTGTACGAATCAATATACAGACTTCGTTAAAACCAACATATATACTAAACCCGCAAAATGGACCAGAACAAATCATACGTCTGGCAGATACGAACGCACGTGTCAACGTGCATCCTTCTGGTTACGAACACTGTTTTCTTTTTCAGGTGCGGGTTGTAGTGGATTGGCCAGAATTTTATGTTATAATTTTTACGTGATGGTTATTACTCCATACCAAATTATACTCTTGCATGAGAGGGATATTTAGAATGTGTCAAAAACTCAGTATATTAAGAGAAAAACATCACTGTATTCTGTTAGCTATTTATGCAATACATAATTAGGATGAGTTGGAAAACACATCCCACCTCACCCCCGCCCTGACTGACGGGGGAGGAGGATACTTTGCTGTTACTCTGCGTCGTCCTTTAGGCACACGTCATCGCTCAGGTCAGGTAATTTATTTATTTATTTATTTATGTCTTATTTATTTATCTTTTTAATTAACTAACCTAATAATGTTCCCAAATCGTAAACAGAGTTATAGAAAAACTTTACCATGACCTTGATGATGGCGCGAGCGACGGCGGAGCGTTTTGAACCTTTGTCTATCGGTGTGTGCGTGTGTGTGTGGGTGGGGGGTCTACAATTGATCACATGACTATATTATATACATACATGTACACATACATGTATACATACATACATATAAACATACATGCTTCGTAGCAAAATCACATACTGTACGCCTTAAAGAATTTAAGGATGTTGACATTCTATATCATGTAAATATTGTGAGAAATGCTATATTGATGAGATTGGAAAAGAAAGTAAAGTGGTCATAGACCAACCTAAATATAGCGTTAGTAGTGGGCAAATGTCCAACACGCAATTTGTGCACAAGCGAGTCTATATTATTGATTGAAATTTTTCAAGAGTTTGTTAAAAGTAAGTCCTGCTCAGATACATTACTGACTTCAATCTGCTGAAAAATACATTTTGTGAGAAATCGAATCTAAATAATGGATTATACAAATTATATAATTATATTAAGAACATTATTACCCAAACGTCCGCGTAGCAGGCCACGTGAACCCGAAAGGGATCTCCCGTTGCTATATGCTTCTCCAGCTAATTGTGTCATCTGTGCATGCCAGGGTTGGCGACCCTTGACACGCGTGTAAGACTTGGCGCACTAACGAATTATTTCTGGCACGCGAAACCCAGAGTTCAACTTAAAATAAAATAGGTAATGATAATAATAAAAACGACGACGACGACGATAACGATAGCGATGACGATGACGATGACGATGACGACGACGACGACGACGACGACGACGACGACGACGATGACGATGACGATGATGATGATGATGATGATGATGATGATGATGATGATGATGATGATGATGATGATGGCCCTAAGTAGCTTCGGCTGAAGACATCACCTTTGCCCTACTATACGAAAAAAAAGGGCAAAACTGGGGCTATTTTATATATGTGGTATATATATATTTTCTATATATATTTTTCAAACT
>NC_134785.1:58536907-58539407 GCF_046742065.1 Oratosquilla oratoria | reverse complement strand
TATATATGTAAATACACATGTACATATGTGTGCGTGCGTGTGCGTGTAAATTTATTTACAAAAAATCCTCATGCAAAATAAGGAAAGGGAAAGCTATGTAGTTTCCATAATATCGGAATTATGTACACCCCTATAAATACCTCAAGTAGATGAAAGCGACCTTGAAAGGTAAGTTGGAAAAGGGTTAGCAGAGCTGGGCGCGGTAATGCCGGATAGGTAGTGCGTTACCGAAAAATCTGACATGCATTTTCATCAATGCGTTACCGATTTTAATTTCCTTAGAGCGGTCCGCGTTACTTCTTATGTCTAATATATATATATATATATATATATATATATATATATATATATATATATATATATATATATATATATATATATCTATATATCGCTCAAAGGAAATTAAAATTGTCAATACACTGACGGAAATCCATCCCCGATTTTTCGGTAACGCACTACATGTCCAGCGGTAACGCACTACCTGTCCGGCGATAACGCGCCCAGCTCTGAGGGTTAGGATTGGTAAGTTAAGGTCCAGAGAGAGTAATCGGATATCGGTTGGTCAAAGCTCGGGGCCGTTAGGCGTCATTCGGCTGATGGAACCCGGATCAACAAACTGATGTTTTACACTTCTCTCCTGTAATGGTATACTGAAAACAAACAAACACACACACACACACACACACACACACACACACACACACACACACACACACACACACACACACACACACACACACACACACACACACACACACACACATATATATATATATTGGAAGGAGGTAATTTTGAATACAGTCTTTGCTGAAGTCTACAGCTGTAGTAGCATTGTTCAATTTGTATGAAGTACTCTCGATATTTCTAAAGTGAGAGCGGAGGTTGGAGGTCAGGGTATTGATAGAATATCCAAGGGACATGTTTACTCAAGACGTTTTTCGACCCAGTCAGAAGTCATCTTCTGATTGGGTACAATATACACAATAATACAAGAAAGAGGAATGACATATAGAGTGTGTTGGGAAGGGATTTTTTCCCGCGAAGAATCCCTGGGAGAGGATGTCGATATGGCTACCCACAGAACGCCAACAGGTTCCCCGTAGGTTCCTGGTAAGGTTTCTCGATGATGGGAGGGAAACTTCAGGTTGTAGATCTATAGTGATGGCTGGTTTATCCAGAAGAATTAATTTTTATTCTGCCATCCTTAATCTCCTTCTGTCTTTTTCTCGATACAGCATCGATGTTTGAGTTTCCAGTTGTTGTCTGGTGAGGGAGTGTCCATGCGTGTTACTGTTGTGACTGTATATGGCCCCGTCCTGTAAATGCTCTGTCATCCTTTTTGGCAAGGTGGTAGTAGTTGAACCTATATACCGTGAATTGAGGCGACTTCAGTCACCAAAGTTTCAATAGAATTTGTATACAAGATTCACCTCTTGTAAAAAAGGCCTTGTCTGTGGGAGGCAGCTATTTTTCATGATGAGGCTTGATGTTCTTTTTGTATTGTAGAAAATTATGAGGTTCAGGATGCCGTTTGGGTCTGTAGAGGTCACATGGTTGCTAATTACCTTTTTCATAGCCTTTTCGTCTTCTTTGTATGCGGAGAACATGAAGTTCTTGTGCATATACCAAAGGCTTTTTTTCCTCCTTACAAGGGAGGTACCCAATAAAAGGCATAGAAACCACTCCCACCCATTCCATCCCCAACATACTCCGCTCCCCTCTACCCTCTTCCCTCCCTCTTATCTTGGCACCTCCTGGATGACGGGTCATCCCTACATCATGTCCACTGCCCTGGGTCACAAGCAGTGTCGCAAGAAGTTCTTGTAGTAGAGGGAAATGTTATATGGTATTTCTGTTGGTGAGGGGGCTTGTGTCATGAAACTGTCTAAATGCCGCTTTGTTGTCTCATCAACTTATTGTTTAGAGTAACCGTTATTGGCAAGGAGTTGTGAGACTCTGGAATTTAGCATTGATGACAGTCCAAGTTAAAGAATGTGTAAAGGCTCTCTTAACGAAAGAATTTACCACGTTCCTGCAGTATTTCTCTGCGCACTCACTAGCACCGTCGAGACACAAACTCTGGTTTGTAGTCTTTACATAGACTTCAGTAGAGATAGAGTGAGGGCCACGGCGAACTAAAACGTCTAAAAATGGGAGTTTATGGTTGGCTTCAAGTTCATGGGTGAAGTCAAGGGAAGAATTACGTTTAAAGGCGCTCACAATTTGTAAAATTGTCTCCAGATTTGCTGAGGATACAAAACTATGTGGAATGGCAAATAATCACTTAAACCAATTAAGTATTCAAGAAGATTTAGATAAACTACAGCAATGGTCTGGAAATTGGCTAATGAAATTTAACACTAGTAAATGTTAGGTTATGCACATTGGTAAAAAAAAAAACCCAGTAAGTACGATTACAAGATATTTGCAAATTTGCTAGCAAAAGTGGATAAGGATCTCGGCGTAATTATCAGTAACGATCTCAGATCATCTAAGCAGA
>NC_134785.1:58501907-58534407 GCF_046742065.1 Oratosquilla oratoria | reverse complement strand
CCAAAGCCCCTTTTACCCCATCCATCCATCTCATCCTAGGTCGACCCTTCATGTTCACTCCTTCCACCTCTGCCTTCCACACCTCTTTTACTAGTCTTTCTTCACTCATTCTTTCCATGTGTCCAAACCATACCAATACTCTCATCAACCCTATCTCCCAACTCCCTTTCCACCCTCGTTCTCCTCCTCACCTTCTTATTTCGGGCTGAATACATTTCTATTTTACCTAGTGATGCCGGGGAAACTGATAACGTGGCGCCTCATTGCACTAGAGAAATCTGTTATTATTGAATTTTTGCATATTTTTGCACATACCAAAAAGAAACAACAGGGTTGGCAGAAAAAATATTCCCTAATTTGTTTCATATCCACATTCTGAGTGTTTTTCAGAACTGCATACCTACGCGACATGGCAATAGAAAACGAAGTATCAATTTTGTAAATTATGATATATAGACGTAACATACGTTTTTCTTGGCGGAAACCAATAAAGAAAATGCTGAAAGCAAATACACTACCGAACGGAGCTGCGACGACAGGTTCGAGACACCATATAGTCATTCGTCCAGTCCCGTCAATGTCAGTTTGACGATTTTGTTGACATTGTGTCCACTGTCGACTAGTTGGACAGACTACCCGATCGCGCGGGATCGGTAATTGTAGGAGATTCTGGTGTCCAAATCTAAGTACGAGGAGGTAAAGTTGTACTTCGACAGTTAGCTAGGTGCTATTTAGTACGTATTCAGACGTATAAGGATTACAAAGGCGGAGCATGCCGACAGGAGACCTTTTGATCCATAACTAGGTCGAATGCGGAAAAAATAATGATAAATGAATAGAGAAATAAATGAAATAATAATAATATAATAATGATACAATAAATAGATGTATACGTATAGTTGAATAATAAACAAACAGGTAAATTGACAGAACAGTCAATGAAAATCAAGCAAATAATATGAAATAAATGGCAGTCATTACAGCATCTTGCTTAGGTGTTTATCTAAACGAATCTTAAAACTTCGAACTGAACTACATTGCACTGCCTCTGCAGGAAGTTTATTCCATTCATTAACTACACGGTTGGCGAAGTTGTTTCTACCCATCCCAAATTAAATCTATACAAAATGTGGCCGGGCAATAATGGTGTGATGGATGCTTACTAAATCATTTATCGAAACAATAAGAAACACCACAATCACGTATCCTCCATGAAATGATAAAAAAAAGATACCGAAAAATCAATTTACCATAAAGTGATAAATATTTGCCCAAAAAAATCGACGAAAACTATTTATAAACACGTTTTCCGTAAATGTCAGACTATTATGGGCGACTGTACATTGACTCGAAACATCATAAATGTCAAATTCCTTCACTCTCAAATTGTAACGAAGCTTCCCCGAAAAAAAAATACATTAAACCCATGCGAGGAGCAAAAGGAAGTCTACGGATTGTCTACAAAACTTTCGCACGCACATCTCGACAAAATCGACCCAGTTTCTCCACTTCTAGGCTAAGGTGAATCAAAAAGATTTGTTGGTTTTACATAATCTTGAATTGATTAAAAAAATCTATTTTGGTTCCGACGACGTACGGGTTAACCATGTTTACAGTATGTACCGAGTGAACCTTAATTGATACTGATACTGGGATATTATCTTGCCACTTGACAAGTAATTTTCCATAATTAATACAGTGTTATGAAAAATGATCCCTTATTACAAATTTTCGTGTCTCCACTAGGGTGTAAATTGTAAATTTTGGGAAGCCTATTTTTTCTAATAGTTCCAGTTCCATTGTACCTTGAATCCTTGTGGTGATTTAGCACTTTCAGACCAGTAAAAAGGTCATCAAAGTAAAATATGAATGGCAGATTATCGGCTGAAAGAAACCTGCACAGCGAAGCTATAGCGATAATCCTATACCACACTCCTGGTCATATGGCCAATTCCCGAAGGTTGAGTGTGGTTGAATTTTCCGCCAAAATCATCGGTAATTTAAAATTCCCGGCTCTGTGCAGGCATGCGCATTGTCGACCCCACCTCCCCCTCCCTACCCCTCCCTTCTTACCCGGCTGCCCGGCTTGCGGAGCTCACTCACATCGCGGAAACGGGACAGAGTGGTCAACTTGCTGCCCACATGGGAGCAGGCGGTCCCGTTTCCTGCTGGTTAATCGTCTGTTAGTTTTATCGCTTTCCGCTTGGCTGCTGGTTTGTCCCATTCTTCGACTACCCTTTTAGTGATCCAAATGTTACCTTCTTATTTATTGTGCTCCGGCTTGTGCCCGTTGCTGCGAGTCTGGTAGTGCGGAGGGGGGCTTCTGGTGTCGGCGGCCCCTTACCTAAGTTCTACGGTCCCACAGCTTGGATTGTCAGGACCTAGGCGTAGACTTTGATATTATACGATCGCAATCCGTCCCCGTCTTCAGGCCGTCCGTGGTAAGAACCCGGGCCTCTCGGAAGACGTGGGAACGTGTCTTATGGTACGGAGGGTGGCGCCCCCCAGGGTCCTCAGGCCTCTCGGCAGCCCCATACCTCCGACCATCATCGGTCCTCTATTGCCTCACGGTTTGTATCAAGCCCTAGGCGTAGACTTTGACCATATACGATCGCAATCCGTCCCCGTCTTCAGGCCGTCCGTGGTAAGAACCCGGGCCTCTCGGAAGACGTGGGAACGTGTCTTATGGTACGGAGGGTGGCGCCCCCCAGGGTCCTCAGGCCTCTCGGCAGCCCCATACCTCCGACCATCATCGGTCCTCTATTGCCTCACGGTTTGTTCGGGACCTAGGCGTAGACTTTGACCATATACGATCGCAATCCGTCCCTGTCTTCAGGCCGTCCGTGGTAAGAACCCGGGCCTCTCGGAAGACGTGGGAACGTGTCTTATGGTGCGGAGGGTGGCGCCCCCCAGGGTCATCAGGCCTCTCGGCAGCCCCATACCTCCGGTCATCAATGGTCCTCTCACGCCTCACAGCTTGTTCCGTCAGGCCATAGGCGTCCCGTAATCCGTTCCCCATACGTCTTCGGGTCGTCCGCGGTTAGAATCCGGGCCTCTCGGAGGATAGGGGAACGTGTCCTATGGTACGGAGGGGGGTGCTCCCGAGGA
This sequence comes from Oratosquilla oratoria, assembly GCF_046742065.1. Taxonomy (NCBI): domain Eukaryota; kingdom Metazoa; phylum Arthropoda; class Malacostraca; order Stomatopoda; family Squillidae; genus Oratosquilla; species Oratosquilla oratoria. Next base: position 58,531,299 of record NC_134785.1, on the reverse strand, counting down.
TCATCAGGCCTCTCGGCAGCCCCATACCTCCGACCAGTAATGGCCCTCTAACGCCTTATGGCTTGCTTTGTCAGGCCCTAGGCGTAGACTGACATTTCCACTCGTAATCCGTTCCCCATAGGTCTTCGAGCCGTCCGTGGTAAGAACCCGGGCTTCCCGGAGGACAAGGGGACGTGTCTTATGATACGGAGGGTGGCCCCCCGAGGGTCATCAGGCCTCGGCAGCACCATACCTCCGACCTTCAATGGTCTAACGCCTCACGGCCGCAGCCTCCTTCCATGTTTCTTAAGCAAAAAAAAAAGAAAGAATTTTATATATATATATATATATATATATATATATATATATATATATATATATATATATATATATATATATATATATATATATATATAAATAAATAAATACCATGTTACCACACAGCTCCTCTTGAGCCACAGCCAACCTCTTATCAACTTCACCTGGCTTGAGTTTAAAGATGTTCCACCCCCAAGTAAAACACAAAAGAACTTTAGGCTTAGGGAGTCTAGTGTTAGAATTAGTATAAATCAGTTCAAAGATAAACTATAAACATTTAGCGTAATAAGAGGAAAATTATTTAAATAGTACAGTTAAAGTTGCCGCAAAGTGCTAAGTATTGTATAGATAAAATGCCTTGACCTTAAAAAAAAAAAAGTGACTCGGGTCGAAATGAACATGACTTTTCTTATTCAACTTGAGCTAATCTACAGTCATGATGGTCGAGAATTTTACCATGTTAAAATCAATTTCGACGCTCACTGTGACTCAGGTCGAAATGGACATGACTTTTCCTATTCAACTTAAGCTAATCTAGAATCATGATGGTCAATAATTTTACCATGTTAAAATCAATTTCAACGCTCACTGGGACTCAGGTCGAAAGGACCATGACTTTTCCTATTCAACTTGAGCTAATCTACAGTCATGATGGTCGAGACTTTTAAAATTGTTAAAATTAATTTCGACGCTCACTGTGACTCAGGTCGAAATGGACATGACTCTTCCTATTCAACCTAAGCTAATCTACAGTCATGATGGTCGAGAATTTTACCATGTTAAATTAATTTCGACGCTCACTGTGACTCAGGTCGAAAGGGACATGACTTTTCCTATTCAATATAAGCTAACCTATAGTCATGATGGTTAAGAACTTTACCATGTCAAAACTAATTTCAACGCCCACTGTGACTCAGGTCGACATAAACATGACTTTTCCTATTCAACTTAAGCTATTCTACAGTCATGATGGTCGAGAATTTTACCATGTTTAATTAATTTCAAAACTCACTGTGACTCTGGACGAAGTGAACATGACTTTCCTATTCAACTTGAGCTAATCTACACTCATGATGGTCGAGAATTTTACCATGTTAAAATTAATTTCGACGCTCACTATGACTTAGGTCGAAATGAACATGACTTTTCCTATTCAACTTAAATTAATCTACAGTCATGATGGTCCAGAATTTTACCATGTCAAAATTTATTTCAACGCTCACTGTGACTCAGTGATGTCACGGTATGATAAGATGACGTCATGTGATAAACTGACGTCACCATGTAGTCCTATGACGTCAATTTGTGTCTGTGACGTCACGAGACGATCCTATGGCGCCATGATTAAATCCGGTGACGTCACAGTATAATCACATGATGTCACTAGGTATTAAACATATAGAAGTCCGCTTGTGGGTGAAGAGACGTCACAAACTGCCATAACACACTATTGGATGAGAACGCTCGCCACGGGCTTCGAGGACTTCCCGCGGGAAGACTTGGGGTGAGTTGGATACATACCGAGGGTTCAGGCCCGTCTTAGTGGGAGACGCTCAGGGAACGTCTTCACCCAGGACGAAGCCTCTTGACTAACGCCCACGGACGAGGTCGCTCGGAAACGAACTCGGCCTCGCATACTTCCTTTCGGTCTCTCGCTTACCCCGAGGATCTTCACGAAACTAGTGAGAGTGGTAGGCGTACGCTGGACGGAAGCAAGCGTCTCCACACTCATGTTCCTAGACGGCTAGTTGATGCATTTGCCCACCGGGGAGGGTGCATCGGCCGACATCTCAGTGGCTCTGAGAGTGTTGGCGGACGTGGAGTTCGGGGTGGACTGGAACGGGTCTGCCCTTGCTCCCATACAGGGACTTTATTGGCTCGGGATTGAGTGGGACACAGTCAGCGCTCTTCGGGTGCTCCCCTGCGCCAAGAGAGCGTGTTTCTCTCACACGTTCTCCCTCCTTCAGTGGCGGGGGGGGGAGGTACCTCAACTTCGCGACTCCGGCCCTTCCACTGAGTCGCTTGGGGCGCCGACGGCTAGTACGGGAGGTCGACATTAGCCTACTGCTTCTCCCGCGTGACCTGCCCGGGCCGATACCCTCAGCACTCCACAGCTTGTTGCGTCCTTGGCTTCGGTCGGGGGCCCTACGCCGGTCGCTCTATCCAGGTTTCAAGAGACCTTCGTAGTGTAGCAACTACGCCCACAAGTGTTCGAGTCGCTCTCCCTCCACTACGGCACCCCAGAGGTGGACCTGTTTGCCTCCCCAAACACGACCCAGCTCCCCCTCTACCTCACCTGCATCCAAAGGACACGCACAGGAGGCCCAGACGCCTTCACGGAGGACTGGAACAGCTGGAAGTACGTATTCTTTTTCCTCCTCCAGCGACACTAGTCCTCCTGAAGGTGCTGCAGACCCGCAGGTCCTTCAAGGGTCAGGTCCTCCTGATAGCTCCCTACTGGCCAACCCAGCCGTGGTTCGGGGAGCTAATGAGATGGGGCCCTTCTCCCCTTCTACTGGGGTCAGCCTGCCTAGCCAACAGCCTTACCACGCCTCTTCAAGCGTCACTCCAATTTGATACTTGGAGTTTCTACGGGGAGCTCTCAGCCAACTCTTCTCTACAGAGGCAGCAGACAAGATGCTCAGAGCTCACCTTCCGTCCTCAGTGCGACGGTGTGGGTCCTGCTGAAGGAGATTCCGGAACTGCCTTCGGAGACGCGCGATGGTGACCATCTTCCCCAGCATGGTTCCGGACTTCCTGACTTGGCTGGCTACCTCCACCAACAGGGCACCGGCAACTATCTTGCCTCACTATACAGCCCTCACTGATCCGCTACGCTTGGGCATGAACATCCGAGTGCCACAGAGGGCGCGAACCCTCCTAATGAAGGGGATCAGCGCCTCGAGAGAGCCGAGATATCAACCGGTCCTGGCCTGGTCCTTGCATCGTGTTCTGCAGTACCTGGCGTTCGAAAGGGCCATTATGGAGGAAAGATCTCTTCCCTCAACGTGTCGTCTTTCTGCTCGCCTTGACTACGGACTACAGGGCTTCATAGCGGGTGGCAATCAACCGCCACCCGTCCGTCTCCAAACTGGAGGAGGACAGCTCGGCCCTAACCCTCTCTCCATCACCAACATTCCTGGCCAGGAACGGCCGAGCGGACGACATGATTGGCCCTATCAGAATACAATCCTTCCGGGAGGGAGGACGCCCACATCCACTGCGCCCGGTCCGTGCGTTCGAAGACTACGTGGACCACACGGAAGAGATTTTTGAGGATCATCTCTTCTATAACTCGAAATTTAGGATTCCCCTAACCCCGAGGTCCCGGGCACACCTGCCTTTCCGCTCTGTGGGAGAGAGCCGACCCGGGCCATGCCCCGCACGCCCACAGCATCAGGGACTTTGTGGCATCGTTGGCGTTTCTCCGCACCCACTCGGTGGAGCGGGTGCGGGACCTAGGGGCTGAACATCGACGACTCCCTTGGGGACACGGTGTCTCTACCACTCGGTCACCCCTGGCCCATGTGTCGCCATGGAAACGGCTCCACCCCTATCATCTCATAAAAAAAAGGGGTGGAGGGGGCAAAGGGCGATCGAGGAGTGGGGAGGGGCCAGAAACCGCTGAACAGGATACGAATTTCGTATAATTTACGCATCGTGTGAACAGTGCAATGTTGTGCATGTCACATTCTTCGGCGTGGGTACTTGACGTTTCTTTCTCCCCTCTACTGAGTGATAAAATGAATAAGTCTCCCATAGGAAAGACACACGTAATAACGGTTTGAATCAGGCTTCACCTCTCCTCCCACCTGTCCTCGTCTCATGCATAGCTTCGCTGTGCAGGTTTCTTTCAGCCGATAATATTTCTTTGTCGCGGCTCGTGCCGCTTAAATTGTTCTTATCGGCTTAAGAAACCTGCACAGATTTAGGGTCCCTCCCTCCTCCCACAGGCGAAGCCTTCATTTCTCATTGAAGTGAGCTCCGCAAGCCGGGCAGCCGGGTAAGAAGGGAGGGGTAGGGAGGGGGAGGTGGGGTCGACAATGCGCATGCCTGCACAGAGCCGGGAATTTTAAATTTCCGATGATTTTGGCGGAAAATTCAACCACACTCAACCTTCGGGAATTGGCCATATGACCAGGAGTGTGGATTCGGATTATCGCTATAGCTTCGCTGTGCAGGTTTCTTAAGCCGATAAGAACAATTTAAGCGGCACGAGCCGCGACAAAGAAATATTCTTATTGTCCTCATTAAACTCATCAATTATATGAACAACTGGAGTTACTGCTTTTCCAAATTGCTTCTCATAGTCCTCATTTCTTTACACATTTTCCCCCATGATAGTCATCAAAGTTTACCAGATGTCCTGAGGAAGAGTTCAAATACCACATCTTATACCTGTTTCACACTAAAATTCGTGGACTGTCACAATCGTTTAATTTCAACCTGTAGTACAAATCAAATTAATACTTGTACATAGATCCATATTGTACATGTGAAAATCATCGAAACCAAACAAATACATCAGAGAATGACAAATTATATACATTGAAACGAGAATGAATATAATTCTCTCCTGAACCTTTATATAATGTCTTTCGAACAATCGTAATTACAAGCAATGCACTTAGTACTATTTCACATAAATAATTTATCAACCATATTACAATGCTCATATCGTAACCATTACATAAAACTGGAATTCAAACTCACATTAATGCTCCATGCCTTTTAGTGTGAAAGTCAAAAAACGACAAGGACCTAAGTCTTCACAACATTATCCTTTGGTCGCTGATTCCGTTCATAGCCTACTTCACCTCTCGCCTTCACTGTGTCGGCGTAATGAACGTGCTGTCCTGGCAACGCTCATATGAACAAGTGCGCAGTGACATGCGCAGGAAAGAACGATCCCATTTACAAATACAGTGCATTATACAATCACCAATAGAATAAACATGTTTGTAATATATAAACTTAGTAATTACAATACATTAAATAAATATTCAAATGCACGAATACACAAATAAATAAATGTACTATGTCATCCGCTACGATTTAAAGAACTCAATTGCCAATATCATCGTACTAGTGATGATACAATAACCAAAATGGATTGGTTTTCATTTGATAAATTGCTTGCAGCCATGTGGTCTGTATTAAGCAATCAATGATTCATCAAAACTTAGAGATAATAAAGGTACAGATTTTTCATCAAACTTTTTTTAATCTTTTCAATCATTGGGAGTAGCTTCCATAATTTATCTGATATATCCATATAATTATTATCAGCAAAATGTAGAAATATCCATTATCTGAGTAAATCTGTGACGCCTAATGGAAACATAAACTTTTTTTTTTTTTTTTCCACCGGACTTCCTCTATCCAGGAAAATTATTATACCCAAAGAACATAAGAAGTGTAACAAAACAATTCATCTCATACTTGGTTATCATTGGGTCCGCTTCATTTTCGAAAAGTTGATATATTTGCATTTCTACAAGAATCATGTCAAACAGTTGACGAAAGAAAATAGTTCATAGGGACTAAAATCTCTGTTTTGAGAAGTTTGTTACAGGAAGATGAAGCAAGGAGTTTTGTGGGTCTCATCTATCCCCCTTACGTTCCTTCATCTTGTTTCTTGGCTCTTTTACGAGCCTGTCTGAAGTCTCTTGAACCTTTAACCCTCTCCTCATCATCATCTCTCTTGGATGTATTTGCTAAAACAGCCTCAGAGGCCAGCACGAAGTTGCCTACTAGTTAAACTGTTTACCTTTCCTTCACCATCTTTGTCGGAAGAATCTTCGTCTGATTGTTGGTGTGATTCAGATCCTCCTTGTTCAGTACCTCCAATATCTCAGCGGTAGTCAAACCTCTGAAAGCAATTAGTATAACTTAGATTACAATAATTCGATAACAATTCTCAAATTTGGTCCCATAAGATCCTGGCGTTACCTTATGGTAACACTTAATATAAATCTATCATTACAAATCTAAGCAATTCTCTCATTCTTGTTTTTCTTTTAAAGAGTAGAGTATTAACTGTAGAAAAAGAGCAGGAAATTTTGATATCAAAATTACTTGTGAAAGAAATACCTGTCTTGCTTTATCCACTCTAATAAGGTGGCAAAAATGGACAGTGTGTTTCCTCTTGAGTGTCCTGTGTCAAACTGAGACGATATACCGGGCAAAGGCGACAGAATTTACATTGACCAATCACAGACACCTGTTGACAGGAAAACTGAATGGGACTTGAAACATAGTGTGCACAAATTTTCAAAATTGTGATTGCCAAGTGTGACAATATGGTCACGGCAGGATTTCATAGGTTAAGGAAAACCACAAATTGGTGCCCCAGAAGTGATAATCAAGATGATGACAAGCAAGATTAATTTTCCCAATTTCACCTATAATCAAGAGAACTGGATCTATACTTGCTGAAGGGTACTTGGCCACACAAAGTGGTGTCACAGACATTCAAGCTTTTGGAACATACATTGTTGCAGCACTCGTAAACATCATCTTTGAGGAACAAGAATTTATCACTGCGCAACAAAAAACCAAACCGCAACGTTCTCAAACAAACCTTAAGGCAGCACTATTCCAAACCTGAGACCTACAAGTCAATTCAACAAATGATTCTGGGATACAGCAGCCAGTCAACATTCTATAGACAAATGACTTCACTTAGCGGTAGCACCAATGTGCAGCTGCCCAACAAATTCCTGCGATCTCTACACCTCTCCAAGATCCCGGTAGACCTGCAGTTGAACCTGGACTTCGCAACCTGGTGCTCCACCGTCGACAGGTTGGCACGGGGATGCGGGACAATTAGACACATGGCGAGTTGTCAACGGGACGACTTGACCTGTTACAGACAAGATGTAACAACACCGACTGTGTTTTTCAAACCCTGAGAATACCATGCTCTCTGAAAAGAGCAAGAGTACAACAGTGAACAATGTATGGAGTGAGAGTGAACAATACGTTCAGTGACAATACTAGTACTAGTGGTAATGGCCAACAGTAAAGAAAACTCTCCCTATATTTCGCTAGATAACTCCTCCTCAGCCAATAGTACAGTGCACAGTTTTATAGATAGTGAAGTAAAAGACAATGGTGTAGTCATGGTCTACAGTAAAAAAAAAAAAGAACTCCCTATATTTCGCTAGATAACTCCTCCTCAGCCAACAGTACAGTGCGCAGTTCTATAAATAGTAAAGTATAAGACAATGGTGCTGCTTCCAGCACCAGGTATAATGCAGAGAACAATACCGTTCGTTCTTTAGTGCTGGGGGGCGGGAAAGTGACAGCGTGAAGCGATTACAGGGAGATATTAATGAATTAAAACACTTATTGAACCAGTTAATGGAGACAAGTGAAAGTAATTATGATTCGCGTCGTATTTAAACGATCCAGGTGAGGTGGAACCATCGCAGCCAATAGTACGGTACACATCACACCATCGCTTCTTCAACATAAATTTTCTCTGGACCTTCTTTGTTGCCGACGTCAACAAACCCATTTTATTTTACGACTTCCTTTCATAGTACACGATGTCGGCCAGCACCAGGAAAAACTGCAGATATTCAAAGGAAAAAGAAAAAGGAAATGAAGAACAAAAAGAAGGAAGAAGAAGAAGAAGAAGAAGAAGAAGAAGAAGAAGAAGAGAAAAGAATAAAAAGAAGAAAAAGAAGAAGAAGAAGAAGAAGAAGAAGAAGAAGAGAAAAGAAGAAGAAGAAGAAGAAAAAGAAAAGAAGAAAAAGAAGGATAATAATAATAATAATAATAATAATAATAATAATAATAATAATAATAATAATAATAATAATAATAATAATAATAATAATAATAATAATAATAATAATAATAATAATAATAATGATAATAATAATAATAATAATAATAATAATAATAATAATAATAATAATAATAATAATAATAATAATAATAATAAGAAGAAGAAGAAGAAGAAGAAGAAGAAGAAGGAGGAGGAGGAGGAGGAGGAGAAGAAGAAGAAGAAGAAGAAGAGGAGAGAAAAAGATAAAAAGACGAAGAAAAAGAAAAGAAGGAAAAGAAAGAGAAGAAGAAGAAGAAGAGGAAGAAGAAGAAGAAATAAAGAAAAGAAGAAGAAAAAAGAAGAAGAAGAAAAAGAGGAAGAAGAAGAAGAAGAAGATGGGGAAGATGATGATGAAGAAGAAGAAGAACTAGAAGAAGAAAAAGAAGATGAAGAAGAAAAAGAGGAATACGAAGAAGAAGAAGAAGAAGAAGAAGAAGAAGAAGAAGAAGACGAAGAAGAAGAAGAAGAAGAAAGAAGAAAAGTCAAAGAAGAAGAAGACGAGGAAAAAGAAGAAAAAGAAAAAGAAGAAGAATAAGAAGAGGAGGAGGAGGAGGAGTAGGAGGAGGAAGACTAGGAAGATGAAGAAAAAGAAAAACTAGAAGAAGAAAAGCAAGAAGAAAAAGAAGAAGAAGAAGAAAGAAGAAGAAGAAGAAGAAGAAGAAGAAAAAAAAGAAGAAGAAGAAAAGTCAAAGAAGAAGACGAGGAAAAAGAGAAAGAAGAAGAAGAAGAGGAAGAAGAAGAAGAAGAAGAAGAAGAAGAAGAAGAAGAGAAAGAAGAAGAAGAAGAAGAGAAAAAAGAAGAAGAAGAAGAAAAAGAAGAAGAAGAAGAAGAAGAAGAAGAAGAAGAAGAAGAAGAAGAAGAAGAAGAAGAAGAAGAAGAAGAAGAAGAAAAAGAGGAAGAAAAAGAAGACGAGGAAGATGAAGAAAAAGAAGAACTAGAAGAAGAAGAAGAAGAAGAAGAAGAAGAAGAAGAGGAGGAGGAAGAAGACGAGGAAGATGAAGAAAAAGAAGAACTAGAAGAAGAAAAGCAAGAAGAAAAAGAAGAACTAGAAGGAAAGCAAGAAGAAAAAGAAGAAGAAGAAGAAGAAGAAGAAGAAGAAGAAGAAGAAGAATATCGATCAAAAGAGTGGCACCAAAGACTTGAAAGACAACATAGCAACAAAGAGAATGTGCAGATAACGTTTTTGATATCTACAAAGACCATACACTGCAATTGTGCCTGCTTTCCCCGGAAATGGCCCAAAATATATGTCACTCACACGCATAATGCTTGCACAAAGAATGTAATTTTACACACACCCGGAGCAAATGTCGAATGTAACAGTAATTTAGGCACGCAACAAACTTTCTTTTCAGACAAAGAGTCGAAGAAGCGCTTGCACAATCTTTATTTATCTTTTATTTATTTTTTTCTCAAATTTGGCTGTTGACGATGGTGATATTGTTCTTATTCTTCTTTCCTTATTTGGTTTTGATGTCATTATTTCTCTTCTTTCCATATTTGTTTTTGCTTCTCTTGATCATCTTTCCATCTTCTTCTTCTTCTTCTTCTTCTTCTTCTTCTTCTTCTTCTTCTTCTTCGTCTTTGTCTTCTTTTTCTTCTTCTTCTTCTTCTTCTTCTTCTTCTTCTTCTTCTTCTTCTTCTTCTTCTTCTTCTTCTCCTCCTCCTCTTCTTCTTCTTCTTCTTCTTCTTCTTCTTTTTCTTCTTCTTCTCCTCCTTCTTCTTTTTCTTCTTCATCTCTTCTTCTTCTGTTTCTTCTTTCTCTTCTTCTTTTCACCATTCTCTATCATCTCTTCTTCTTCTTCTTCTTCTTCTTCTTTTTCTTCTTCTTCTTCTTCTTCTTCTTCTTCTTCTTCTTCTTCTTCTTCTTCTTCTTCTTCTTCTTCTTCATCCTCTTCTTCTTCTTCTCCTCCTCCTCCTCCTCCTCCTCCTCCTCCTTCTTCTTCTTCTTCTTCTTCTTCTTCTTCTTCTTCTTCTTCTTCTTCTTCTTCTTCTTCTTCTCCTCCTTCTTCTTCTCCTCCTCCTCCTCTTCCTCTTCCTCCTTCTTCTTCTTCTTCTTCTTCTTCTTCTTCTTCTTCTTCTTCTTCTTCTTCTTCTTCTTCTTTTTCTTCTTCTTTCTCTTCTTCTTTTTCACCATTCTCTTCATCTTTTCATCATCATCTTCTTCTTCTTCTTCTTCTTCTTCTTCTTCTTCTTCTTCTTCTTCTTCTTCTTCTTCTTTTTCTTCTTCTTTCTCTTCTTCTTTTTCACCTTTTTCTTCATCTTTTCTTCTTCTTCTTCTTCTTCTTCTTCTTCTTCTTCTTCTTCTTCTTCTTCTTCTTCTTCTTCTTCTTCTTCTTCTTCTTCTTTCCCTCCCACCTTTCACCACTGTCACCCACCTTTGTCCCTTTCGTCACTTACATTACTTACGTCACTTCCTCTCCCTGGTTTTCACTTTTGTTATTACTGTCATTTGTTTCCTCTTGTTTCCACACTTATGGATATAGCCAACCACATATTTCAGTCGGTAGGCCCTATTGCCTCCAATCACCCAGCTTGGTCAAGTTCCATTTAATTATAATCTTCTGTTCAGGAGAATAAAATATAGAGTTTTTCCTTCTGTATCTTTCTTGAGCTCTTTCTTATATAACGCGCTCCAAAGGAGTCTCCGGTAGCACGTATGCAAGATCCTAAGTGAGCTTTGCAGTGACGTAGTGATTTCTCTAGTACAGTGATCTTTAACTTTATATTTATTATGATCCTAGGATTTTTTTTTCAACCAGTACCCTAAGGTTTGGGTCTTTTAATGTGCGTGGATGTGGTACAGATGAGAGTAAAAGAGAAGAGATAGGCAGTATGTTTGTGAGGAGAAAGATGGATGTGTTGGCATCGAGTGAAACTAAGTTGAGAGGGAGGGGCGAGTGTGAGTTTGGGAGTGTAGCTGGGAGGTTCTCAGGAGTGAAGAGAGGACGAGGGAGAGAAGGGGTGGCTATACTAGTTAGTGAAGAGATTTAATGTGGATGAAAGTGAAACAGGGAAGGGAGATGTGGGTTTTTGTAAGTGTATATGGGCCTGGTAGTGAAAAGAGTTCTAGAGGAAAGGGAGGCTTTTTGGATAGATTTAAATGAGTGCACAGAGGGATTAGGGAGAAACGTTAATGTAGTGGCATTGGGAAACCTTAATGCTAGGGTAGGAAATGAACCAATAGACGGAGTGGTTGGGAAGTGTGGTGTTCCAGGAAAGAATCGTAGTGGAGAGATGATGGCGGAGAAGTGTCTAGAAAGAGAGTTGATGATAGCAAATACAGTGTTTAGGAAGAAAGTCAAGCATAAATACACATTGGAGAGGGAGGTGGATGGAAGGGTGGTAGATAGAGCGTTAATAAATTGTCTAGTGGTAAATAGGAGTATAATAGGAAGAGTTAAGGATGTACATGTTCTAAGGGGAGAGAGTGGGGGAATATCAGATCATTTTCTGATGGAAGTTAAGTTGAGAGTGGAGGGTAGATGGAGAAAGAGGAAAAGGACAAAAGGTAAGGAAGGTGCTCAGAGTGAACTGCTTAAATGAGAAAGAAAAGGAGAAGGAGAACAAGAAGAAGCTGAGAGAGGAGTGGGAGGAAGTGAAGGTTAGAGTAGAACTAGGAGTGGAGGGTCTTGATTGAGAGGATGAGGAGAGGAACAGAGGGAGTAATTGGTGAGGAACAGTGTGGGTTTAGGACAGGTAGGGGTTCCGTAGATCATATTTTCGTGGTAAGACAGATATGTGAGAATGCTATAGGAAAAGGTAAGGATGTTTTTTTGGTCTTTTATGGATCTGAAAAAGGCTTATGACAGGGTAGACAGGAAGACACTGTGGGAGGGATTGCAGATATACGGGATAGGAGAAAAACTTTTCAGAGCTGTCAAGAGTTTTTACAACAGTAGTAGAACATGTGTTAGGATTAGAAATGGAGAGAGTGAGTGGTTTGAGGTAAAAGTGGGACTTCGTCAGTAATGTGTTATATCGCCCTGGATGTGGTGGTGCGAGAGGTAAATGTAAAGGTAGTGGGTCAAGGATTGGAGATGATTAAAGAAAATGGAGAAAAGTGGGAGATAAGCCAGCTGTTCTTTACAGACGACACTGCGCTTGTAGCAGGATCAGAGGAGGAATTGAGGAAATTAGTGACAGTTTGGGAGGGTGGGTGGAAGAAAGAAGCTGAAGATAAATGTGGGTAAAAGTAAGGTGAGAAAGTGGTAGCAGGCAGCAAGTGAGTATTGAGGGAGAGAGACTGGAGGAAGTGGATAGTTTTAGATACTTGGGTGCGAATGTGGCGTGAAAGGGAGGAGTGGAGGTGGAGGTAGAGCGTAGATTGAGAGAAGCGAGTAAATGCCTTGGGGGATTAAAATGTGTATTGAGAAACAGACATTTGGGAATGGATGCTAAGAGGAGATTGTATGAAGGAGTGATTGTGCCGACAACATTGTATGGGGCAGAAACATGGAACATAAGAGAGGAAGAGAGAAGGAGTTTGAATGTGTTTGAGATGAGGTGTCTGAGACGTATGATAGGGGTTACTAGGCTGGATAGAGTGAGAAATGAGGAGGTGAGGAGGAGAACGGGGATGGAAAGGGACTTGGCAGATAGGGTTGATGAAAGAGTATTGGGATGGTTTGGATACATGGAAAGAATGAGTAAAGAAAAACTAGTAAAAGAGGTGAGGAAGGCAGATGTGGAAGGAGTGAATATGAGGGGCATCCTAGGATGAGATGGATGAATGGGGTAAAAGGGGCATTGGAAAGGAGGAAAATGTCTGTTGAGGAAGGATGGGAGAAGACTAAAGACAGGGGTGAATGGAAAATGGTTGTATATGGATGATGCTGTGATGCATGAGGGTGAGTGGGTAGGGGATGGGGGTGAGGGAATATGTGTGAACTATAAATTGACGCAGTCCGAAAGGAAGATTGATGTACAACAAAACGGATTTTGGAAACTAAAGAATTTCTTTCAAAATGCAAATTGGGAAGAATTCTACATGGAAGAGACAAAAGTGGAAGAGAAATGGAAGACCTTGATGAGTAACTGTAATGAAGGAGTGAATAGGTACGTACCAAAACACAAGAGAGAGTGTACATTAAATTTTGGTTCAACAGAAGATGCAGTGAGGCAAAAGATAGAAGAGACAAAGCTTGGAAAAGATGGAGAAAAGATAAAAAGTCTGGAAAATGGCAAATACAGTGAGTCCTCCTTATACAGTAATTTTTTATCCGGCAAATTCACATACATACATACATACATACATACATACATACATACATACATACATACATACATACATACATACATACATACATACATACATACATACATACATACATACATACATACATGCATACATACATACATACATACACCAAGTTTTTTTCCCCCGTACAAAGTAGGTAGCTTTTTCTTTTTGGCTACCTCCCTTGTAAAGGGGAAAAAGCCTTAGTATATGTATGTATGTGAATTTACCGGATATAGAATTACTGTATAAGGAGGACTCACTGTATATATAAACTATAGAAATGATTATGTAAAAGTGCGAAGAGAGGAAAAAAGGAATTATGAAAAAGACATTATAGAAAAATGCAAAGAGTAACCCAAACTATTCTATAGATATGTGAATGGTAAATTTAAAAATAAACAGGAAATGGTGAAACTGCGCCAAGGAAATACAGAATACACAGAAGATTTAGAAATGGCCGAAGTCATGAATAATTACTTCGAGTCGGTTTTCGCTATAAGACGAAGAAAGCGAAGTGCAATCTCCTCCCATGAGCGAAATGCTAATTACACAAAAAAAAAAGAGATAATGGAGCAATTAACAAACCTTGATGTTAGGAAATCGTGCGGCACGGACGGAATTGCAAATTGGATACAAAAAGAATGCAAAGAAGAACTAATGGATAAAATATATAACATAATAAGTTGCTCACTTAAAGATGGAAAAATACCAAAAGACTGGAAAAATGCTAACATTGTACTAATATACAAAGGAAGAAACAAGGAGAACTAACTAATTATAGAACGGTCCCACTAACAAGCACTGCAGCCAAAATTTGTGAGAAAATGATCAAGAATAGATGGGTGGAACATCTGGAAGAAAATAATTTAAAAAACCCAAGACAATTTGGGTTCAGACAGGGAAGATCATGCACCATAAATTTAATCTGTTTTTACTCAAGACTAATAGATATAATACGAGAAAGGGATGAATGAGCTGATTGTGCTTTCTTGGACTTACAAAAAGCTTTCGACTAGATACCACAAATAAATAAATAAATACACAGGAGGGATACAAGGTAACCTACTAAAATGGATGGAGGACTTCCTGAATGGTAGAAAGATGAGAGTAGTACTTATAGAATATTCAGTTTGGAAGGAGGTGATTAGTGGAATTCCGCAAGAATCTGTTTTGGCTCCAATAATGCTCGCTATTTATGTGAATGACATGGATGATAATGTGGAATGTTACATGAGCTTCTTTGCAGACGACGCTAAATTGTTGAGGAAAGTAAAAACCGAAACGGATTGCAAATCACTACAGGAAAACCTGAACAAGGTTTAGAAGTGGAGTCAGAAATGGGAAGTGGACTTCAACATTAAGAAGTGTAGCATAATGGAGTTCGGAAAAAAAAATAAAAATAGAATATTGGAACTAAGAAAGTAAAGGAAGTGGGATCTGAAAAACATCTGGGAGTAATTATCTCAAACGACTTATCCTCTGATAAACAAATAAACAAAATTGTCGAAGAATCCTATAACTTACTAACATCAATAAAAGCGGCATTTACCTATTTGGACGAAGAAATTATTAAAAAAAATATCAGTCACACTGAGAAAGCCTAGACTAGAATATGCGACGACATTGTGGTCACCCATTACCAAAAAGAATATAAAGACAATTGAAAGAATCCAGAGAGCAACCACAAAAATGGCTCCAGCACTTTCAAGCCTGTCATGTGAAGAGAGACTGGCTAAATTGGACTCGGTTCAATTTCCGGGGGCGACTGTCCGAAGTTATTTGTATGATACTCGCTGTTACTAGCGATTCACTTCAGGTATTTACAACGACGAAATCCCATCGAGGGTTCAGGCCAGCCTCAACACTCCCCATGAATTCAGCTCAAGGTCTTTGTGAAAATTAGGAAAGAACAGCAGTTAGCAGTCTATCTAGAACCTTCGGGAGTTATGTTAACTCATGTGTGTGTGTGTGTGTATATATATATATATATATTTATATATATATATACATATATGTATATATATATATATATATATATATATATATATATATATATGACAGTCGCATGCAGGATTCGAACCCCCTGCTTTCGACCACCGGTAAGATCACCTTCACAGAGCCTTAACCCACCGTAAGGTAATCTTAAGGGTGGCCGAAAGCAGTTGGTTTGAATCCTGCATGCTACTGTCATAAAAATGATCAGATTAATGTCGCTGTCATTAGTGAATCTCTCTCTCTCTCTCTCTCTCTCTCTCTCTCTCTCTCTCTCTCTCTCTCTCTCTCTCTCTCTCTCTCTCTCTCTCTCTCTCTCTCTCTCTCTCTCTCTCTCTCTCTCTCTCTCTCTCTCTCTCTCTCTCTCTCTCTCTCTCTCTCTCTCTCTCTCTCTCTCTCTCTCTCTCTCTCTCTCTCTCTCTATATATATATATATATATATATATATATATATATATATATATATACCTCTTTGAAAGTGATGGTTAGTTGTGCATTTATCATTTTTTAAGGGTATTTTCTATATGCCTTACTATGGACTTTCTTCTTTGAAAGGAGGCTTATGAATTCACTTTAGGCAGTCATTATAGCTAATTCGCGGTTTCGGGTACAAGACTCTTCTTTGCTAGCTTGGGATATTATTTTGTGGTTAGGGAAGTATGCTCTAATGAGGTATACACAAGAGAAAATCTCCTGGATATATATATATATATATATATATATATATATATATATATATATATATATATATATATATATATATATATACATATACATATATATATATATATATATATATATATATATATGTGTGTGTGTGTGTATAAGTTTCACAATACACACGTAATTCACAAATATGCAGAATACCACAGTAAAAAAAAATATATTTTTTCATATCAAGAAGTACAACAGAATGAGGAGGTGCAAAGCAAGGTACAGTATATGTATAAATGAAATAGGACACGTGTAGGATGATTGCTCAAGTTGGGAGGTTTGTTCGTTCGGTCAGGCTAGGCCGTGGGGATCCGAACGTGGACATGTTGGGTAAATCTTTTAATTAATTATTGTTAATACCATTAACAATAAATGGGTCATGTTTATATAAACCCGAACTGTCATTGAGAAGTTTGTCATAATTATGTTTGATAATTCCTGATTCTAAAATATTTTTCTCTACTATATTTTTACAAGGAACAATCTTTTGATAAATTTTTCAGTCGATAGAATGGTCAAAATCCCTAACGTGCGTAATAAGGGCACTTAATTCCTGGCTTGTCTTTGTACTATTTTTACGTCGTTTTAGTCTTCTAATTCTTTTCCTGTCTGACTACATAATATTATTTCATTTACTCCAACACATCCAACTGAGTTATCAATTAAGTGGTAGAAAGGACCTGGGTAATAGTGAAGAGTTATACAAAATTAATCGAAAAATTAGTGTTTCGATTAGGGCCAGAATTTTAACAGTGAGAAATTGGCAGGCCTAGATCCTGCCAATTGTGTGATCAAATTAGGGAGCTTTAGAAAAGTGGAAGTCATATGCATTTGGGGAAACACTTTCTTTGACACTTTCTGGTGTGTAGTCTTGGTATCTGGTAAAAAAAAAAGTTCGCATTTGTAATTCGTCACAAAACAGTTTTTTATTTACTTGTCACAACAAAGTAATGTCGTAGCATATTGGTAAAATAATACTAATGACCCACTTTCGGAGAAGAATAAGCGAAAGTAAAAAGATCCGTATATTTCGATCACTAACTGTGATCCTCTTCAGCAGATGGCGAGAAATCACAGTTAGTGATCGAAATATACGGATCTTTTTACTTTCGCTTATTCTTTTCCGAAAGTGGGTCATTAGTATTATCTACTTGTATCATCAAGAATCACTTTCTTTTCTTTCTATCTCACCAGACGCCAGGTAGTTGATTTCAACTGTCAGTCGCCGGCCTCGTCATCAATCGCCTCCATTCAACTCGATCTTCGTAGATTTCTTGTTCTTTTTTTTTCTTCCAATGTTAAGTTTCTTCCTTCCCGGTTCTTTTTCACACAGTCCATCCACCTTTTCCTGTGTCTTGCAACCGACTTCCTTCCTCTAGGTTGCCATTCCAAATACTTCTTTGGATATCTACTTTCTTCCATTTTCTTCATGTGACCAAACCATCTCAAGTTGTTTCTTTCTATGATTCCAACAACCGGCTCAACTTTTAGGTGTTTCCTTATTTTATCGTTTTTAATCCTGTCTCTTCTGGTGATCCCCATAATTCGCTTGTTTGCGAAAACGTCGTCATAACTCAAAATATCGAATTTTTCAGGAGAGGCATTTTAAAGTTTCAAAACGCTCTCAGTATTATAAAAAGCCCTCAAACACCATAGGTGGAACATTTTTTGGAGCATCAAATACGCCTCTAAAGTTTATAGAAGTTGAAACAATCATAATCTTTACTAAGTCTAAAATATTTGTTGGAACAAGTTGGAACATGTAAGGTTATGTCGTTGGGACATTTAGCACTCCCTAGCGGTCAATTTTTGAGCTACAGGTATGACACTGTTACCAAAAAAATCCGTGTTTGAAGATGAATATGTCTGTATAGATAACTCAAAAATTCATTTTTTTGAGTTATGACGACGTTTTCGCAAACAAGCGAATTATTCTCAATATCCTCATTTCTGCATCTCCAATCTTCGACCCATACAGTAAAATTGATCGCTGTTTCTAGGCATACGTGAGTTGAAACATTTCGCCTCTGAAAATGTTGCCATATTTCGCGTCTTTCTAGATTGTTTAGCAATTGTTTCTGTATTGCCTTGTAATTGTCCAGAAAATATTCTTGTAGTTGTTTCTAGGGAATGCATTTCGCTGTGTAAGGCGTCATGACCACTTCGGTAGATTGTGGGTTATTGCTTCCGAGATGAATAAAACAGTTTGGCGTCAACTGGAATAAAAGATACTAGGGAGCCCTTCAATATAAAATAAAAATGCCACACGGTAACGGAAAAGGTTGATCGATATTTTTAAACTACAGAGGAGTTGGTTGGCAGCCAGAAAAAAAAAAAAAAAAAAAGGAAGAGCAACATTGGTACGGATGGTTTTGGCGAGACAACGAGACCAAGACTTCAGACTACTGCCAAACCTTATACCATTGCACAAAAGACAATGGGTCCTACACTCACCGTATGACCTGGGCCTTTCGAAGAATCGCAACAGTAAAACTTTCACTTGCATGTCTGAGGTATTTTTTCTTTACGTCCTCTTTCACCCCTCCACAGACTCTCCTCCGGAAATCCTTAGCCACAATATTGCCTCCCTCCAGGCGAGTCTCACCCGCTTTCAAAGTATATTTTCAGAAGGAAGAGGTGTAAAATGTGTCCAAAATGGATGTGTGTTGGATGCGAGCATTCATTTATTCGAATGATGTATCGCCACCTTACTGTACACCGCCAAAAAGAATGTAAATACGATACATTTTTTTCCAGAGAATGTAAGTGTCTATCAGACTTTCCTCTGCAATTTCCCATTACCAATAATTTAGCCATGACGAAGCACCTTGTCTGTGAAGACCTCGCTTTGCACGTTCATCAGTGGCGAACCGCGCAAAAGCTGCGTCACATCTTTATCTAAAAAAAATATCAAACTCATTCACGCGTAGATATTAAATAATGTGCCCTGAATTACATATATATTTCTTTATAAAATGTGAATTATTAAAAACCATATAATATTAAATACTTTATTTTTTCCACTTACGACGGCGGAAGCTACTAGAAAGTTCTGCGAAGCTTTCAATTTCCTCGTCATTTTCAACATTTCACAAGTACTCGCGAAAGAGTGACTATCTAACATATAATTTCTTTTGAGTGTTATGATGGCATTGCTTGATGACATTCGTTACCATCGTGACAGATTTTTTTTATCACAAACATCTACACACACACACACGTGCCTGCACGCGTACAGAAAGCACCACAAATGTGATTTGATCATGGTTATATGTATATGACATTACAATTTTATTATGTGCAGCAGCATTCGCAAACGTTGAAACCATTTAAGTAACGCTGATCGCCTCAGATAGTCCACGCTCGATGGACAAACCAACTAAGCTTGAAAGTCAAAATTGATTCACCGGTCGTAGGTAGCTTTCGATCTACTTCAACTTGGAGAAACCCCCTTTGCAGACGGAGATGCTGACGCATTCAGTTAATATTACTCCCGACATAGTGATCCCTTAGCAATGATTCAGAGAATCCCGAACGTACAAGGAATCGTAGCAGAGATAGCGTAACTTATTCACATTTATCCTCAATTTGATGTACATCGAGTGCGCACACACACACACACACACACACACACACACACACACACACACACACACACACACACACACACACACACACACACACACACACACACACACACACACACACACACACACACACACACACACACACACACACACACACACACACACACACACACACACACACACACACACACACACACACACACACGCACACACTCACACACACGCACACTCACACACACATGGGACTGTGGAGAGTTCTCGCTTGCAAACTACGGCGGTCCTGGTTCGACTCCCGCCCGGAGCTGAAATAATTTCAGTATCGCTGCGCTGCGGGGTGTTACTCCAACTCTCATGGGCGGGGAGTTGGGTGTGTGTATGTGAGTGTAAGGTCACAGTATTACCCATAGATCGGTCATACGAGGTTTGAGCTCTCATCCGGGAGGTTAATAACTGTCGATCACGAGTCCAAACACGTGATCCAAGACCATGGTGAACCACACACACACACACACACACACACACACACACACACACACACACACACACACACACACACACACACACACACACACACACACACACACACACACACACACACACACACTCGGTGGCACAGTTGGTAGAGCGCTGAAGTGGGAAGTAGAAGTGCTCTCAGTACCCAGTTCGAATCCTGCCCAGCGCCGAAATTATTTCGGTATCGCTGTGCCTCGGGTCGTTACTCTGACTCTCGTGGGCGGGGAGTTGGGTGTGTGTATGTGTGTGTGTGCAAGGTCATAGCATTACCCATAGATCGGACCAACGAGCTCTGAGCTCTCTTCCAGGAGGGAAATAGCTGTCGATCACGAGTCCAACACGTGATCCAAAAGACCAAGTGAATACACACGCACGCACGCACGCGCGCGCAGGTTAGACCCCATCAGTCTCTATGGGTTCTAGACTAAAGATCAGTTCGTCCTCTACGCTCCAGGGGGCCCCAATAGCGTGACCGACGTCTCGCCTGTTTATTTTCCCGCATTCCTGTGTGGGTGCATATACACATTCTTGTAATCTTTCCTTTCCGTGTACTTTGCACTATGTAATATACTAAAACGCTTTGCTTCGTTTAGTTTCTCGTTCCCATAATTAAGCTCAAGTTATCTGTGTTTCTTATTTGCACACCCGTTCTTGAAACGGCCGTCAATAATACGAGTAAAACCGTCGATACCGATGCGGTTAGGTACCGGTAACTATCTATAGCCTAGCGAAGGTCCCCATAGTCAAAATACGTTAAATAAATGCACTTTTAATGATCAAAAACAGTTTCCTTTACAAAGTATGCTGAAAAACTATGAATATGTAAAAGTATAAATAGTAATGAGTGAAAAAATTAGTAAACTTACAGTAGATTCCATTAGTGAAGCGGTGATGAATTCGCACAGTGTACATTATTACAGTATCCTCAGTATATTATTACAGTATAGTATCCTGATGGTGCAGTATAACGTATCATTATTGTCCCCAATCCTTGATAGACCAGCAAATGATGAACAATGTTAAATAACAGTGGCAAATCCAGGGGGTGGGGGCATTTGATAAAACACTTCAATGAGAACAATTGGAAGAATATTCAACACATTTCTGAGGGTTTAATAAAAAATGTAAGATTGAGTATAAATTTTGCCCCATATTTCAAAAGAAACTAAATGGAGTGAGAACAAATACTGCAATTCATATTACAAATGATCGTATTCATGTTTCAGAGTACATCTGTTGAAAAACGTCATCTATATTTACGAAATAATCAACGGTCATTTATCTTACGACCAAACTTCCTACGATTAGATAGCAAAGATTTTCCAGCGTTCGATGTAATCGAGCTAAATTGATACTATGTTAGCTACATCTTACGTAATTTGTTTTCAATTTGTTCTAAGTAGATACTGAATTTTTAACGCAAGAATTCTTATGAAGTTCACTTAAATTAATTATATCCGAAATATTATATTTGGAAATATAAAATCGTGTGTATTCAGATATGAAATCATATTTTTGTCTAAAGCCGTTGGAAAATAACCAGATTTTACTTATTTTTCATCTTCAAGTGTGCTAAGTCTTTTAAGTGAATTTTTGATTTGTTTTTATTATATTTTATGTTTGTGTTAATAAAAGCACTAGGTAAATGTTTATCTGGAAAATTTATACTAAAACCAACATTTTCTCTAAAAATTTTCACGTTTATTGAGTAGACACACAGACTCCTGCAACAAGAAATTATGGTTATCATGTTATTTTTTCAAATATAGTTATTAGTTGAAATAACCAGACGTAGGCATTACCGAGTTTAGTACTGAATTACAGTATAAAATTATATTTTGTGTACCGACATCTGTACTGTCATTACTTTTACTTGGATTGTATTAGTGCCTGTATCGAGATATAAATAGGCTAAGGTTTCAGTAGTTTCCACCAGTGTAATATGTGTTGATAGTATCGGGTTTATGATTGCACGATCCTGGCCGAATCGGTACTGTAACTTGTTTAGTATTCCATAGTGATGGAATTTCGTAAAACTTTGATTATGGTGCTGTGTTGTTTACTTATAATCGATTTTGAAAATCATGATTGTTATGATGTTGATTTGTTTCTCAAGAATTTTCTATTCATTTTAGTTAATTTAGATAGGCATTTTTAAAGTAATCAGGATTAATTTTTATTTGTTTAGTTTTGGTTTAATTCCAACACATTCAACAATTCAGAATCGATTCCTAAAGAAGTTTTTCCCACTGTTATATACACATTTGAATTCATCGGTTGGGAAACTGTAAGTTCACATCCCCCAATAGTACTGGTTACTTAGTACTTTTCCAGTGATTTTTAAGAAGTAGTTTGTAGACGGCAAACGCAGCGAGCGAATATTACCGCCGTTCGACAGACACGTGTTTAAAGTGATGTGTGAACGTGTGAACGTGGTATTTGGTTGTCGAACACGTTGGTTAAACCCTAAATACCCCGTTCACACGTTCACACATCACTTTAAACACGTGTCTGTCGAACCGCGTTCGATGAACCGTTAGACCGTATAAACAAAGGATTTACAAAGGATTACAAAGGCGGAGCATGCCGACAGGAGACCTTTTGATCCATATCTAGGTCGGATGCGAAAAAAAATCATAATGATAAAATAAATAAAACTATAACAATGTAAATAACAAATAAAATACATAAACAAATGCATAGGTATAGTTGAATAATAAACAAACAGGTAAATAGTAAATAATAAATAATAAATAAATAGTAAATGATAATAAACACCTAAGTCGACTGAGCTGTAGAGCCGGTTTGGGGACGAAGCTACACCGGTCGGCTTGAACATCAAACATCTGCGCAGCGAGCGCCAACGGAAATGTTTCTGCCGCTTTACTGGAGGCAGCAAAAGTATACGAGGCTGAAAGGCTAAAGCAGAGCGATGTTTTATCGTCAGTAATCATGTTTGACTCTATTAGAGATGCCCTTTCCCACGCCCAGACCCGAATGTGTCCGCACCTGATCAGGTTCCTCGGAGTTTTGATCACGCTCCCAGTCTCGAAGTCGGAAGTCGAGCGCTCATTTTCTGGCCTGAAGCCACTGAAGACGTTCTTGAGGAATATTATGGGTTAAGAACGCCTCAACAGCCTAGCACTCCTCGATGTTCACAACGAAAGTGATATTGCAATAAATAGCGTAATCATTGCATTTGCCCCCCCAAAAAAAAAAATAAATAAAAAAAAAATAGGAAGTTGATGTTCGTTTGCAGTATCATGACCAATGTTGTGAGTTATTAATGTGTGTTGGATGATGTTATGTGTTATTACCACTTTTAGACCCGTTTATGTTTATATTTATTTTATTTTTTAAACCATACTTGTATCCTGATATTCAGAAAGAACTATACATACATACATATATACATACACACACACACACACACACACACACACACACACACACACACACACACACACACACACACACACACACACACACACACACACACACACACACACACACACACACACACACACACACACACACACACATATACTGTATATATATATATATATATATATATATATATATATATATATATATACATATATATATATATATATGTATGTATACATACATATATGTATATATATATATATATATACATATAGCCAAAGGCGTAATTCCACTCCCACCCATTTCAGTCTCACCCACTCCACTTCTCTTCACCACTCCTCCTTCCCTCCACTTGGATGACAGATCATCCATCTCGCCCCTTTGCCCCTGGATCAGAATCAATGCTGCAAGACACAGCACATCCACAGCAAGTGCACTTCATTTAATCAACGACCACCCACCCACCTCCGTCCCCTCATGCAGATAAAGAGAAGACAGGAGAAATCCTTTAGGGCTGCGTCAAAGTACCATTCACACATAATCACTCCCTAACCTCCCATCCCCCAACCACTCCCTTCCATGCATCATATATACAAACACACACACACACACACACACACACACACACACACACACACACACACACACACACACACACACACACACACACACACACACACACACACACACACACACACACACACACACACACACACACACACACACACACACACACACACACACGCACATATATATATGAATATATATATATATATATATATATATATATATATATATATACATATACAAAACCAAACTGTAGTTGCACATTTGTAAAATGTTTAAATGTGACCCACTGTCGGGGAAATAAAGCAAAAAGAAACAGACAATCTGTATATTTCGACCACAACTGTGGTCCTCTTCAGCAGATAAGTACAAAAGTTAGATGACATGAATATATATAATAAGAATGGTACAAAAATAGGAACAAGGGAAGGTGGCTCAAGTCACATGTCCGAGGTGGGGCGGACTCGAGATAAGTGGTAACAGTCTATTAACAGCATAAGTTGTGATGCAATTTGGTGACCATTGGCCTTTGAAAGTATTAAATTTTGTCAGGTGTTTGATTAGAAAAGATTCAATTATCTTTCTCCCAAAACTACAATTGGAGATATAAATAATTTCCGGGTTGTTCCAATCTATGCGGTGGTCCTTTGTGGATATATGGAGGAAAACCGCGGAATTGCTTTGTGCATATTTTACAGAGTTTTAGTGTTCTTTTATTCAAATATTGAGGTCCCTACTGGTTTGGCCCCAGTAAACCTCATTACAATCTTTACAAGGTATTTTATACATTCCGGGATTACTATCTACTTTGGGTCTATGGTGTATGTTCACTACTTTATGAAAAATCTTATTAGGATAATTGAAGACTAATTTAATTTTCTCTTGTGGTAACATTTTAGATACTTCGTCCAATAAATGATTGTATGGAATTTTAATGCAGTTATTATCCCAATTGTGTTGGGTCTTTGTTTAGGAAGATTTCTTATAATAACTAGTTTTTGCCTTGCTAAGGGCTTTTGTCAACAACCATTTTGGGTAACCTAACTTGTTCAGCTGTGTTTATTGTTTCTAATTCATGATCTAAAAACTGGGCGCTACGAATTCTTAATGCTCTTAAATAAAGGCCCGAAGCAACACTTAGTTTAACCTTTTCTGGATGATAACTGAAAAAAATGTATGTGTGGGCTTTTTGTAGACAGTGAAGGACAAATGTCCCGGACAACCAAATCCCCTTTCTAGACATATTAGTGATCAAATGTCCGGGACATTTGTACAACCAAATCCCCTTTCTAGAGATATTAGTGATCAAATGTCCGGGACATTTGTACAACCAAATCCCCTTTCTAGACATATTAGTGATCAAATGTCCGGGACATTTGTACAACCAAATCCCCTTTCTAAACATATTAGTGATCAAATGTCCGGGGCATTTGTCCTTCACGGTCTACAGAAAGTATCCTAGGGTAAGAGCGGAGCTGAAAAATTCCGATAAATTTGAAATTATAACTTCAGGGGCGTTAGCGAGCATAGGCTTGGTGATTTGGCTCCTGGCCGGAGTTTTATTGCGCATTAAGGATATTATGCACTTAACCTCCACCTTAGTTGCACAGCCTCCCTTAGGTAGGCGGACGTGGGGTGTGGGGGATGTGTTTGAGGTGTGTCATCTCATGTCCCTCATTATAAAGTCTTCATAGTCTTGATCAGTCCTGATTTTCCTCTGGGGAACAGTATTTTTTTTTTCTTATCTTAAGGCTATCGACCCATAAGGGGTCATTAAGCCTATTGGAACAGTGTTTTTTTTATTTCTAAGGCTATCGACCCATAAGGGGGTCATTAAGCCTGGTATGAAGTTGTTCAGTTTCTACGTTTTTTCGTTCTCTTCGTGGTGTGTAGTTGACTATCGACCCATAAAGGGGCCATTAAGCCTGGTGTGAAGTTGTCCAGTCACTACATTTTTTTCGTTCTCTTCTTATGCGATGTGAAGTGGAACAGTAGTCTTTGTAGTATAAGTTTCTCTAATATTTTTCCTGGGACTTCAAGGAGTGATATTGGTCTGTAGTTGTTTATGTCTGTGAGGTTTTTGCTTGTTTATATTATCTACATGAGAAAAAATGGCAAAAAATTCTATATATAAAAATTAAATAAGTATAAATGTTTGAAGTTGAGGAAAAACTATAGTAAATAAACACAGGTTGGAGGTACGATGTTCAGAGGACGCTTTAAGAAGTGTCTACAGTGTTGGCTATATCCTACATGCTTTTGACACTCTAGTCTTGCATTTTCTTCTGCTCTTTAAAAATTATGATAAGTTAAAAAAAAACGGCAAGACGCTGAACGATATAACACTCTTGAAAGTGAACTTCCTCTTAGAAGAAAAAGAGGAACAGTAAATTCGTCCGAAACTTGAGTTAAAAACAAGTTCATGTCGTATGATATCCGAAATATTGCTTTGCATTAAACTAAGGAAATAGAATAGAAAGTAACAGGTCTTGCGTCCTTTCCCTCATAGTAAGACGTGTGTTAAAAAAGAAACACAAGTGTTTGTCGCAGTGATAGAGCAACACCTTGGGCTCTATGTCGTGCTTTACGAAAATTGCTTTGGGAAACGGCAGAAGAATCTATACAACTGGCGGGCAGACGTTTCAGTACACAATAGCTCCATCGGATGTAGGTGGCACTTCCAATTTTTCTAGGACGTATTTTTGCGAGTTCGTATGTTGCAAGAGAGAGAAAGGAAGACATATACTTTACTTATGATGCGGTTGACTCTGAGAGAGAATGGTACAGACATTCTCCAAGAAAAGTCATGCAGAGTTTCTTGTGCATTGACAAAAATGTCTGATGTTAGTGTTGTCATCAACCCCGTCCCGAAAGCATCAATGGGAGTTGTTATTCAATCTCATACCTTCTCCCTACGCCTTCTCTTCCTCTTCCTCCACTTCCCCCTCCTCCACCTCTTCCATCTCATGTCCTCCTTCCACTCCACCTCCACTTTTCTTCCCCTCCTCCTCCCTATTTCTCCCACTCCTCCTCACCCTCCTCCTTCTCCTCCTCACCCTTTACTTTCTAATTATATATATCCTTTGGCTTTTTCTCCTCCTCCACTCCTCCTCAACCTCCCCTTCTATTCCACCTCCTTCTCTTCCTCCTAATTGTACACTGATTTTTCCTCCTCCTCCTCCTCCTCCTCATCATCATCATCATCATCGTCGTCGTCATCGTCGTCGTCGTCGTCGTCGTTGTGCTCATCATCATCATCATCATCATCATCATCATCATCATCATCATCATCATCATCATCATCATCATCATCATCATCATCATCATCATCATCATCATCATCATCATCATCATCATCATCATCATCATCATCATCATCATCATCATCATCATCATCATCATCATCATCATCATCATCATCATCATCATCATAATCATCATCATCATCATCCAGACGATTTAATTTAGCAGGTGAGGAACTGTATAGCTTCACGACCGACCAAACCAGAAGCCGTTCGTACTGGTGTTCACTCCTCAGAAGTTTAATTAGATAATCCACCGCCAGCATGAACGAAATCAATGAACGATATTAGTTGTTCGAATGTGAATCTTGCAGAAATGTAAAACGTAAACAAAGATAGAGAATTATGAAAACTGTAATTCAATGAAATCTAAGAATTCCAAACGATTTTTTTTTTCTTAATAAAGTAGCTGCCGCTCTCATTCAACTACACAGGCGGAGCCGATTCACTTGTTTTCGATGTTTTGACATTTCACTGTCTTATTTTACAGTCTATACCCACCGTTTACAAATTTCATTTCTTGAATCAAAGTCCGCTATAAATAGAAATATAATCTTTTTTTAAAATAATCATACTTCTGTCTTTTTAAGACAGCTGGGAGCATATTGAAAAACATTATGGCACAATTTCTAAATACAGACCTATAATCTTAACCTCAATTGCAGGAAAAAGATGGAAACTATCGTCGCTTAGAGAGTAATTGTTTGATAAATGACAGCCAGCATGGATTAAGACGGAAGCGTTCTTGTGTGACCTACTCGAATTTTACAACATAGTCATCTCGAATTATGACAAAAGAAACTATGTGGATTTAATATATCTGGACTTTGAAAAGGTTTTTGAGACCGTCCCACACGAAAGACTACTTGCTAAACTCACTTCTCACGGAACAAGAGGTAATCTATCAAGTTGGATTAGTAATCTATTGAACAATCGTAAACAGCGAGTTGTTGGCAAAACTTCTATCTGAAAAAAATACGATTGGAGTTCCTTAGGACTCTGTTCTTGGGCCATTTCTATTCATAGTGTATATAAACGATATAGGACAGAGACTGAAATCTGCTGTCTCTAAATTTCTTGTTAAAACAAAGCTGTGTAAAATGGCAAATTATCACTCGAATCAATTGGAAATTCAAGAATATTTAGATAAAATACAGCAATGGTCTGAAAAAGGGCTAATAAAATCCAATTCAAGTAAATGTTAAGTTATGCATATAGGTAAAAATAACATCAAGTACGACTACAATCTATTTGGAAAAACGTTAACAAAAGTGGATACTGAAAAGGATCTTGGCGTAATTATTAGTAACGGTCTTCAATCACCTAACCAGTGAATTTTTGTCTCAGAGAAAGCAAATAACATTCTAGGACCGGTTTCACGATCTGTTTTCAAAAGCCCATCTGTCTGCAATCAACTACGTGTATCATTAGTCCGTCCACATATGGTCGCCGAATCTGAGACATTAACATAACGAAAAAAGTATAACGACGAGCCACAAAACTGATTCCAAATATCAGAAATAAATCATATGAAAACATCCTAAAACACATAAATCTATTTTCCCTAAAAAAGTGTAGACTCAGTTATGGCTTGATAAGGTCTTTAAGATTCTAAAGGAATTGACAGCATCAAAAGTGACTAAACTTTTTACTCTGAATACGAATCAGACGAGAAATAATGGTCTCAGTTTGTCAGGACGTAGATTTATTTTGGAAGTGGGTAGAAATAACTTCGCCTACCGCGTAGTCAATGAATGGAATAAACTTCTTACAGAAGCAGTGCTACATACAGATCGAAGCTTTAAGAAACATTTCGATAAACACCTAAGCAATATGTTGTGATGCCTGCCAATTGCTTGTTTTGTTTATCCATTTATTTTTTCGTTTAACTATCCATTCTCAGCATCCGACCAAGTTATGGATCAAAAGGGGTGTCGGTAATGTATGTCGTCCT
>NC_134785.1:58486907-58496907 GCF_046742065.1 Oratosquilla oratoria | reverse complement strand
GTGTCATTAAACTCCTAAAAATGATCCTTCCCAAGTTGGCAATGGGCTTTCAGAGGCAGAAGGACGATATCTTTGCCTTTGGAGACTTTGATGAGTCTGCACAGAATGTTGTCACTCAGATGGACCCAAAGAAGTTGAAGAAGGCACCAATTCACAACCTGAATGGAGAACAGTGTTGGGTTTGTTAACTTCGAACTGTCAAGAAGAGGTGTCGAGCACCTTGGCAGTGCATCAGCAGCACAGGTTAAAGCCAAGTCGACGGATCTTATCGACAGAGGACAATCAGTGTCATCCAGGGCCTATGGCAGCGTGATCTGGAAAGGAGGAACGCTAACAGAAATCATGCTGTCATGGAACACAAAGCAAGATGAACTGAAGAAACAAAGCCTGCAGAACAAAGAGATTGCCGATGTGGCGGCGAAAAAACAAGGGACTGTACAAGCCGAAAAGAATGGGAAGACCATTTACCTCAGCTGCTGCAGTAGATGAGTATGTGGCAGCCACTGACAACAACCAGTACACAAAGACAGATCGTCTGTACCTGGAAGTTCGCTGAGATCGAGGCACGTCACTTTCCCTGCCGAAATCAAGCGACCTACTTAGCCTTACGAAAGAACACAAGAAGCTTCCGGTCAACACCTATGCTGTGAACCTGAAACTGTTCCTGAGGAACATCGCCTCTAACGCTGAGGTGATAATGAAAGACTTTAATGAGGCCATGGACGTAATCCTAGGTCACTGACAGTGTTGGTGAACAATAACACACTCTGGACACTCAAATTAAACACTATAGACACACATTCTAGTCTTGCTGTGCTTGATGTACATCATTATTTGTCTCTAGTAAATCTAATGTCAATGATATTGAGTTTCTTTATTGTATTCCAGGTTTTTATTAATATTGTGAGACAATTTTGAGTCAAATAAACATTTTTTGGAAGTGCATGCTTCAAGGCATATGTACAGGGAGTTAGGTTTGATCACAAAGCTTATGATTGGTATTTTCTCTTTGATATTGACCACCTTCATATTCTAACGGGGGTATATAAAAAAGTTGGTACTAACCTGGTTTACTTGATCTTGTCATAAAACGTCGCGAACGGGTTAATTTATATATTATATTTTTAACCTGGGGCCCTCATTTCACGAGAAGGTTATCGAAAAAAAGTCCTCATCACTACCTTATATGGGAGAAGGGGTATGCACAATGTGCATGTATTCAATACATTATCATTTGAACCTTAATGTTTGGTATCATACAAAGATATGACATTGCAGTATTACATGAACATATATGCCTTCCCCCCTCAAAAACAAATAAACAAACAAATAAATAAAAACAAAATAAATGAAGGAAGGAAAGAAAGTTCCCATAGCAATCGAGTGCTGACTCATAGGTCGTAGGTTTGAATCTAACTCAGTGGTTTTCTCTCTCTCTCTCTCTCTCTCTCTCTCTCTCTCTCTCTCTCTCTCTCTCTCTCTCTCTCTCTCTCTCTCTCTCTTTCTTCTCCTTCTTCACCATCTTATAATCTTTTTTCTCCTTTTTCTTCTTATTCTTTTTCTTATTCGTATTATTCTTTTTCTTCTTCGTCTTCCTCTTTTCTTCCTCTTCTTTTACTTTTCTTTCTTCTTCTCCTTCTTCTTCTTCTCTTTCTTCTTCTCCTTTTTCTTCTTCTTCTCTTCTTCTTATTCTTCTTCTTCTTCTTCTTCTTCTTCATCTTCTTCTTCTTCTTCTTCTTCTTCTTCTTCTTCTTCTTCTTTTTCTTTCTTTTTTTCATGGATCACTTTTACTCTTTTCTTTTTCTTTTGTGGACCCCTCATAGGCAGTCAAAGGACCTCATTAATAATTTTACTCCAAATATAAAAGTGTTTCTATGTGTGTTCATAAAATAGAGAAAATTGGTTTACAGTAACAACAGGAATGGGGCAGGGTGAGATATTTCCTCCTTGCTTTTCATCTTATACATGTATATGTATACATGTACACACACACACATATATATATACATGTATACATGTATACATATATATACACAGGGCAAGAATTGCCTTAATTTCACCTATGCAGACGATGTTGCGCTTATATCGTCCAGCATCCGTGACCTGCAGAATGTATTGAATAATTGCCACCTAGTCTTACAGGAAAAGGTCTAAAAATTGATATAAGAAAATTGGAATGGATGACATTATGTAGAGAAAGAGATAATCATGAACTGGATATAAGAGGAAGGAAATAAGTGAAATGGAAGCTTTCTAGGATCTAGGAGTTAGTTGTGACCAGGACGAAAGACCGGAAACTTAGATAAATTCAAGAATAATTAAATATATGAGGACATTTTGTACATTGTACTCATTGATGAAAGACAGAAAAATACCGCGATGGATAAAGATATAAAGATATATAAAGAGATATAAAAATACGTCAAATCGTAATGAGACTAATAATATGTTAGGGATTGGAGGATTGGACCCTCACAACAAAGACCAAAAGCCAAATTCAAGCTACAGAAATGGAAAGCCTCATATTAAGAACATAAAATAAGAACACAAGAATGAAGGAGACTGCAAGAGACCGTAAGGCCTACACAAGGCAGTTCCACATCCATCCCCACCTGTCATCCCGATCCATAAAGTTGTCTAACCGTTTCTTAAACCAACTGATAGTTTCAGCGCTCACTACATGGTTACTAAGTCTATTCCATCCGTTGACCACCCTATTAGTAAACCAATTCTTGCCTATTTCCTTCTTAAATCTAATATTATTATATTAATCCTTGGAGCGACAAAGTTAGACAGGCTTAGAAAAGAGAATATCAGAATAGAACCAAACGTGGAGCTAGAATTGGAATATGTTTAAAGACGACAGATAAGACGTGTTCGGCCATATTTAAAGGATGGGAGAACAACAGTACCCAAACAGATTTTATGTGTGGATACTCGGAGACAAGAGACAGTGGAGAGACAACATTGACATTCTCTTTCTTCTTCTTCTCTTTCTTCTTCTTCTTCTCTTTCTTCTTCTTCTTCTTTTTCTTCTTCTTCTTCTCTTTCTTCTTCGTCTTTTTCTTCTTCGTCTTTTTCTTCTTCTTCTTTTTCTTCTTCTTCTTCTTGCTGTAATAAGAAACTCCTCGGCTGAACAAAAGGAGTGTGGAGACATTTGTCTAAAAGGAAGAGGTTGAGAAGTTTTATTAATTAGAAAACGTGTCACCTGCACACTGTATATGTTCATATTCATACAAACATTTCCCCCGTAACATTGAATATATTACATATTTTATATTCATTTGTTCTGAACTGAAGATTAGTGCTATATACACGAATAAGCACAAAATTGCAGCTCTTGTAGTATTATAAGAACATTATGAGCAGAAATTCTCACTCGTAACACGCCCACTCCTTTAAACATCCAAATTAACACTGACAGCATGACTTAGTAGATTCTCAAATAGTTGATTAAAACTCCTCTTGCTTCGAAATGTCATGGTACTACGGGGTAGTGTTAGTACTAATTTTTTTTTATATAACCCCGTTAGAATATGAAGGTGGTTAGTATAAACGAGAAAATACCATTCATAAGCCTTTTAATCAAACCTAACTCCCTGTACATATGCCTTGAATTATGCACTTCCCAGAAAAGTTTTCGACTCAAAATTGCCTCACAATATTAGTAAAGACCTGGAATACAGTAAGGAAACTCAATATTATTGACATTAGATTTATTAGAGACAAATAATAATGTACATCAAGCACAGCAAGACTAGAATGTATGTCTGTAGTGTTTAATTTGAGTGTCCAAATTAAAGTGAAGTTAGTATCATTTGTGAAAAACGTGGGCATAACAATTGACAATAATTTAAATGCAAAGAGAAAGCAAATATGATTTTAGGATTGATTGCGCGATCTTTTGACTTCAAAAGTCCATCTCTCATTAACAAGCCATATACTGTAAATCGTTAGTTCGTCCACATTTGGAATATGCATTTTCCGTATGGTCACCGAATCTCATTAAAAACATTGACAGATTGGAAAAAGTAAAACGGTGAGACACAAAACTGATTCCAAATATCAGAAGTAAGCCATACGAAAATCGACTAAAACATATGAATCTATTCCACCCCCCCAAAAAAAAAAAAAAAAAAAGTTGACTCAAAGGTGACTTGATGCCGGTCTTTAAGATTCTACAGGGAATTGACAACATCAAAAGTGACAAAATTTTCACACTGAATGAGAATCCGACAAGAAATAATGATCTCAAACTGTCGGGGAATAGATTTAATTTGGAAGTGGGTAAAAACAACTTTGCCAACCGTGTAGTTAATGAATGGAATAAACTTCCTGCAGTGACAGTGCAAGTTCATGTCGAAGTTTTGGTATTTGTTTAGATAAACACCTAAGCAAGATGCTGTAATGCCTACCATTTATTTTATATTATTTGTTTATTTGTTTGTTATTATTTGTCTGTTTGTTTATTATTATTTGCTTGATTATCATTTATTATTATCTATCTGTCAATTTATCATTATTTACTATTTACCTGTTTGTTTATTATTTAACTTTACCTATTTATTCATAAATATTTATATCATTGTTATTTTGATTTATCTACTTATCATTATTATATATTTTTTTGTATCCGACCTAGTTATGGACCAAAAGGTCTCCTGTCGGCATGTTCCTTTGTAATCCTTTATATAATTATTACCTTATGAATATTGAATTTATATGAAAATATCTATATGAAGGTACAACAGAAAAATTTACCTACAATTCTAGCACAGACTACTATAAAAATACTACTACAGAATATATAGATTAGAGTTACTATACTTAAAAGTAGAAAATTTATATATGAGAAAATAACTCCTGAACTATGGCTTTCCGTTTTCTTTTTTCATTAAAACTGAAAATCGTAAACACGAAAATTTTGTATTTGAAAGATAAACAATGAAACATGGGTAAAGTAAACGTCAAATTATCGGACCACACTCACATAAAGTGGAAAATAAATAAATACACAAAATAAATTAATGAATAACACTTTGCCCGAAAAATGCTCTCGATTGATAAGACACTCCAGAAATCGAAGAATTAAAAACAATATCTGAAAGGTTCTTTGATGAAGAACCTGAATATATAAATGGTGCAAAATTATTAAAGAGTAAAGTCAGTGATATTGTAAAGACATCGAAGTAAACGAAGAAAACGAAGAAAACGAAGAAAACGAAGAAGGATAATTCAATTATTGACAGAAGTTGGAGAATAAACTTGTAGGGTAAGAGTATATAAATACTAAGCTGCTAAATTTAAAAAAAGAAAAAGACTATTTAAGCGAATAACTCCCGAACTATTAGTTAGAATTCAGTTAAACGTGACAAATCTTTTGGCCAATGACTGTTTCCTTATTGACAAAGTAGTGTATTATTTGCGCACAATAGGACTGTTGTGGAAATTGTAAGATCCAACAAACAAACAAACAAACAAACAAAAACTAATAGATCTCCTTTTTTCATTAAACAAAGAACCATAAACATGATATGCCTTCATATAAAATCCAAAAAACTATATATTTGAAAGATAAACTGACAACATTTAAACTATCGAAAAATATTGCAATGAAATATAAGTAAGGTAAATATCAAATGTTCAGATCACACTGGCAAATAAATGCATAAATAGATAAATATATAAATAAATAAATGGATAAATAGATAGATGGACAAATAAATGAATATCCACAATAAATAAATAGATAAATAAGTAGATAAATTCATAGATAAATTAATAAATAGACGAATGCATAGATAACACTGCTCCGAGATGCTCTGAATTGACACTCCAGAAATCGAAGAATCAAAGAGAATATCTGAAACTTTCCATGATGAAGAATCTGAAATATGTAAATAATGCATTGGAAATATGGAATAAAGACAGTGATAATATTTAAATGTCGAAATAGATGATCAGATCCTACCAAAGATGAATACTTTAAATTCTTGATAGAGATTGGAAAATAGACTCCAAAATATACTTTAAATTCTTTATAGAGATTGGAAAATAGACTCCAAAATTAAGAATATATCAATACTGACGTTAACCAAAATAATGTACATGATACAGCGCAGTTGCAACGAGAAATCTGTTGCAACAGATCCTACCAAAGATGAATACTTTAAATTCTTTATAGAGATTGGAAAATAGACTCCAAAATTAAGAATATATCAATACTGACGTTAACCAAAATAATGTACATGATACAGCGCAGTTGCAACGAGAAATCTGTTATGCACGCCAATGACCAGGAAAAAGAAAACGGTGTCCCAGCTGCTGTGGTAACTTACGTCAGTTTATGAGGCTTTTGACGTGGAAGAGCATCTGACATCTAGTTGGGGTTGGTAAGTGGATAGGAGTTTCTCTGAACTTGCCCAGCCTAGCCGGGGTGCCGAATCGACTTGGACTTGCACATGGCTCTTCTTAACAAGATGACATTTGTTAGTAATTTCTTTTCCCACAGATGTCCTTAACTCGTGAACATATTTTCTTCGTGGTCTTTCTCTTGCTCTCTTTCCTTCTAGTCTTCCCGTTAGGCACGTATGTTTTAATTATTGTTGTCTCATGACGTGTCTTACAAAGTGTAACTGTCGGTTCTCTGAACTACATGCCATGATTAAATAGTTTGGGAGTCTAAACAGATTAGAGGGGGTATGTTTTTTTTTTTTTTGGGGGGGGGGTTATGTTTGATTTTTTTTTTTTTTTTGAGGGGGTACAAAAGAGAACCACAACCAAACAATAAATTCTTTCTGTTGATCTAACTTTTAGTATTTAACATATCACACATTATCATATTATAGTAATGATGCCAAGAATGAATTCCACCTTATCTAAGCATTGCTTGGCCCAGTCACTCTTTTGTGCCCAGAATACCTCAGCATAGGCCTCTTCTCCCGCCTATTCTTCCGAAGACGACAAAAATGGCGCCTATTGTTAGCGGAAAGTTGCTTGACTGGGGGACTTAATTTTTACGCTGTCCTTCAATCATCTTCTACCCTTAAATTCTTTTCACATTGCAATTTACATGATTAAGAAAAAAAAACATTAACGGGCATGAGCTTGATTTAAGTGGAAATCTGATAAGTTATTCATTGATTATCACCAAAACAAAATCACTGACCAATGCCAAAGTAATATTTCTACGAAAATGTCCATCTTGATATATATATATATATATATATATATATATATATATATATATATATATATATATGTATATATATATATATATATATATATATATATATATATATATATATATATATATATATATATATAAATTGTGTCACCAGAAAAATTGATTTAGTACTGGTCCTTTTCAACGGACGTGAGTTTCTCACGCTAGATTCCTAACCTCCTCCTCTAGGTTGGCTCACTGTAAGGAGAGCGATGTAAAAGTAAAATCCTTTATCCCTGTCTTTTCACTATTGTACACTTCAATTTCCCTCGCATACTTTCACGAACTCGTATCAACCTCATCCTCGGTCGTCTAAACCACTTCACAAAAATACTGGCCCAGTGAGGATGTCTTCTGGAATTTTATGGACCTGGAGAAGGCATATGATAGGGTTGACAGATTAGTATTGTTGGAGATGATACAGATTTATGGTGAAAGTTTCTGAAGACAATCAAAATATTTGTTGTGAGTATTAGAGCTTGTGCTGGGTTGGGACTGGTGAGAGTGAGGGGGTTTGATGTGAAAATGGAACTGCGCTACAGTTGTGTAATGTCGCCATGGTTGTTCAGTGTCTACATGGATGGGATGGCACGGAGGGTAACTGTGAGGGTCATGGGCAGAGGTTTGGAGATGGTTAGTTGAAGTGGGAGGTGAACCAGATGTTGTTTACTGATGACTCTGTGTTTGTGGTTGGGGCAGAGAAGAGTCTAAGGCAGCGTTTCTCAACCTTAAGGTTCCCCGGATACCTAAGGTTCCGCAAAAGGTCCCTAAGGGTTCCGCGAGAACAAGTGAGATAAGCTAATGCACTTTTGATTTTTCTATTTAATTTCATATACGTAATATAATTAAACACGCACGACATATTCTTGGTTATTGTAATAATGTAATATAGACATCATCCTATCTAACCTATTATTACGATGAAAATAAAATAAGAAAGATATGGTATATATATATATATATATATATATCTATATATATATATATATATATATATATATATATATATATATTTTTTTTTTTTTTTTTTTTTTTTTTTTTTTTTTTCTTTTTTTTTTTTTGCGCAGGGGTTCCTTGAGCCATGCAATTTATTTTAAGGGTTACGCAAGGGCAAGAACATAAGAATGAAGGAGACTGCAAGAGACCATAAGGCCTACACTAGGCAGCTCCGTACCCATCACCACGTGTCATCCCCATCCAAGTTGTCTAATCGTTTCTTAAAACAGCTGATAGTTTCAGCGTTTACTAAATGGTTACTAAGTTTATTCCATTCGTCGACCACCCTATTAGTAAACCGATTCTTACCTATTTCCTTTTTAAATCTAAATTTGTCCAGTTTATAACCATTACTGCGAGTCCTGCCCTGTTGTAAAAATGTTTAGAAACGCTGGTCTAAGGCAACTAGGGGCGGGGATCCAATGACTGTTAATGTACATGGGACTCACCTTAGACCTGTTCTGTCTATTTATATACTAATGACCTTTTCCCCCCTATAAGGGAGGTAGCTAGCCAATTCGTGCACCCACCCCACCCATCTCTCTCCCATATGTCACCCATTTGTTTTTCTTTTATCTTAGTTCCAAGTAGATGAGAGGTCATCCCTGTGTCCTGTCCCTTGCCCAGGTCAGAAGCAATGCAGAAGACAAAGGATTACACAGGAGGAGAATGCCGACTGGGGACCTTTTGGTCCATAACTAGGTCGGATGTGGAAAAAAATTATAATGATAAATAAATAAAAGGATAATAAATAAAAATTATAATAATATAAATAATAATAAATAAAATAAATAAATGTATAGGTAGAGTTAAGTAATAAACAAATAGGTAAATAGTAGATAATAATAAATTGGCAGATAACTAATGATAAATGAAAATCAAACAAGTAATAATAAACAAACAAACAATAACAAACAAATAAACAAATAACATAAAATACAAAGCATCCACAATAAATAAATAAAAGAAAATAATTTTTTTTATAATAATATAAATAATAATAAATAAAATAAATAAATGCATAGGTAGAGTTAAGTAATAAACAAATAGGTAAATAGTAGATAATAATAAATTGGCAGATAACTAATGATAAATGAAAATCAAGCAAGTAATAATAAACAAACAAATAATAACAAACAAATAAACAAATAACATAAAATACAATACATCCACAATAAATAAATAAAAGAAAAATAAATGAAAAATATAATAATATAAATAATAATAAATAAAATAAATAAATGTATAGGTAGAGTTAAGTAATAAACAAATAGGTAAATAGTAGATAATAATAAATTGGCAGATAACTAATGATAAATGAAAATCAAACAAGTAATAATAAACAAACAAATAATAGCAAACAAATAAACAAACAACATAAAATAGTATGACGATCCCCCTTCTTTGTCTCTTTAAGGCCTTAAGCACACTGGCGACTTTGTAGAGCCACAAGTGGCTGCGTTTTGTGGCGGGGATATTTTCTCCCATAGGTTCCCATTGTTTTCAAGCTTTGCCGATCACACTTGGTGGGTGTGATCGGCAAAGCTTGAAAACAATGGGAACCTATGGGAGAAAATATCCCCGCCACAAAACGCAGCCACTTGTGGCTCTACAAAGTCGCTAGTGTGCTTAAGGCCTATGTGAAATTGTAGAGAACAGGAAGAAATCACTTTTCGCCTGCGTCAATTTATAATCCTTTTAAAATCCTTCTCCACTTACGCCTATCGATTGCCTTATCCCGTCTCTGCTCAAACGAATTTTACAATTTTTGTATTTTAC
>NC_134785.1:58464407-58476907 GCF_046742065.1 Oratosquilla oratoria | reverse complement strand
CAATCTGGCAGATCTAATTATTAATGCACAAAACACATTTATCCCCCTAAAGTCAATACGAAAAAATAGTAATACTCCCAAATGGATGACGGACAGATTGAAACATGAGATCGGAATTAAAAGAGGACTTTACGTAAAAATAAAAAACGGGGAATCACACCTTAGATCAAGATATAACGAAATGGCAAAGCTGGTTAAAAGGAATACACGTTCAGCGAAACGTAATTATGAAATCAAGGTTGCCAGTCAAGCAAAATCCAACCCAAAGGGTTTCTTTCACCTCTATAGAACAAAAAATAAAGAAAGAATAGGACCAATTAAAAACGATGAAAATGTCATGATAGAATCGGAAGAAAAAATGAGTGAGGAGTTTAACAATTATTTTCTATCGGTGTTTACTAATGAGAGGTTAGATAAAGTACCTGACTGCGATCCGATTTTCAGAGGGGATGAAGAAAATAGCCTAACTAATATCAGTATTAGTAAAGAAGAAGTTATCAAGCAGATTGACAGACTTAAAGCTACAAAATCTCCGGGTCCGGACGAAATTTTTCCAAGAATGCTTAAAGAGTGTAAATTTGAAATCTGCGACCAGTTAACTGAAATATTCAATAAATCGGTAGACACTGGTTCTGTTCCAACTGCTTGGAGGCAGGCAAACGTTGTTCCTGTTTTTAAGAAGGGAGATAGATCGACCATATGCAACTACAGGCCAATCAGTTTGACATCGGTTATAGGAAAAATGCTTGAATCAATAATAGTAAATAGACTCAGAGAACACATTGAAGGGCATAATTTAATTCGTGATTCACAGCATGGTTTCTCCAAAGGTAAGTCATGCGTGACTAATCTTCTATCCTTTTACACTAAGGTATATAAGGCGTCAGACAACAATGAAAATTACGATGTTATTTACCTTGACTTTAGCAAAGCGTTCGACAAAGTGCCACACCAGAGACTACTAAATAAAATCAAAGCCCATGGCATAGGAGGAAAAGTGTTAGAATGGATTAGAGCTTGGATTAGTAACAGAAAACAGCGGATCACCATAAATGGAATAAAATCTAGGTGGGGCAATGTTACTAGCGGGGTCCCCCAGGGCTCGGTTTTGGGTCCCTTATTGTTCATTATGTATATAAACGACTTAGACGATGGGTTAAATAGTGATGTTAGTAAGTTTGCGGACGACACTAAAATAGGACGCCTAATTAGGTCAGGAGAAGACGCCCAGATTCTGCAGGATGATCTTAATAAACTGTTAACATGGTCGGTGAAATGGCAAATGAACTTCAATATCTCTAAGTGTAGCGTGTTAAACGTAGGGCTACACAACCCCGAAAATAGATACAACTTAGATGACACGTTTTTAGAAAAATCTGAGTGCGAGAGGGACTTGGGAGTTCTGGTGAGTCCGGACCTTAAAACCAGGAAGCAGTGCATTAGCGCCAGAAATAAAGCTAACAGGGCATTAGGCTTCATTGCTAGGACGGTAACAAATAGAAGTGCAGAGGTAATTATTAAACTCTATCTAGCGATAGTTAGACCCATCCTTGACTATGCGGTACAGTTTTGGTCTCCGTCCTACAAAATGGACATAAATTCACTAGAATCAGTACAGAGAAGAATGACCAAAATGATACAAGGACTCGGAAATTTGCCTTACGAAGAGAGGCTTAGGCACCTAAACTTACACTCTCTGGAAAGACGCAGAGTGCGGGGTGATCTAATAGAAGTGTTCAAGTGGATCAAAGGCTATAACAAGGGTGATGCAAACAAGGTCATCATAATAAAACAACAGGGCAGGACTCGCAGTAATGGGTATAAACTGGACAAATTTAGATTTAAGAAGGAAATAGGCAAGAATTGGTTTACAAATAGGGTGGTCGATGAATGGAATAAACTTAGTAACCACGTAGTAAGCGCTGAAACTATCAGTTGTTTTAAAAAACGATTAGACAACTTTATGGATGGGGACGACAGGTGGTGATGGATACGGAGCTGCCTAGTGTAGGCCTTATGGTCTTTTGCAGTCTCCTTTATTTCTTATGTTCTTATGTTCTTATGTACACAAACAGGAAGGTGGACCAAATGTCCGAAATGAAGGAAGGGGGAACAAAAGGACGAAGGGTCTCAAGTATGAAGGACTACATTGTATATATATACATATACATATATATATATATATATATGTATATATATATATATATATATATATATATGTATATATATATATATGTATATA
This sequence comes from Oratosquilla oratoria, assembly GCF_046742065.1. Taxonomy (NCBI): domain Eukaryota; kingdom Metazoa; phylum Arthropoda; class Malacostraca; order Stomatopoda; family Squillidae; genus Oratosquilla; species Oratosquilla oratoria. Next base: position 58,474,665 of record NC_134785.1, on the reverse strand, counting down.
TATATATATATATATATACATATATATATATATATATATATGTATATATGTATATGCATATATATATGTGTATATATATATATATGTATATATATACATATATATATATATACAGTATCTATCTATATATATATATATATATATATATATGTATATATATATATAGATATATCCCATATTCTTACTATAGTTTTCTTCTCTGCTAGATTCGCCTCTTCTTTCTATGTTAATTTTCTTCCAAATAATATTTTTATTACTTTCAAAAATTCTGTCATAATCATACCCTATTTCACATCTGCTATCCTCTTTGCTTGGTCTAGCACGTGAAAAGTGTTAGTGACTTCGCCGAAAGCTCGGAGGGTTGACAGAAACATATTAACATATATAAATGTTGCCAATTTATGAAAAGGGTGTGGTTGCCATATGAGGTATATTCAGAAGTTGGGTCGCTTCGGTCGAGGGGTCAGCCGATCGGTTGCAGGTGGCTAACCCGAGGATGCAACTGGCCTTTTGTCTAGTGAAGTTCTTCACCTGAAACGCCGAGAGAATTTTTTGTCGTCAAAATGGTGTAGTCAAGAAAGGTCGGTTAGCCTGGTCCAGAAGTTCCTAGGAGAGCGTGTCTCGTCGTTGGAACCACATCTTCTAACATATTGTGCGTGCGCGCACGTGCACGCTAGTATCAAAGGGAGACCCAGCTACGAAGATGCACAAGTCATCGAAGTGTTGCATATGTTGAATATAACATGGCTCGGTTCGCTACTATCACTGATCCCAGTGACATTGGTGCTACGGAGATAGAAAAAAAAACAAAATACAAGGCAAACCAGGACTGATTGTTGGACCTTTACATGAAGATATATTCACAAAATGGTGTAAGAAAGGTGGTAACTGTAAAATATTCATGAATATAAGGAAACATGCTTAATGGTATGAACATGCGGAAAGTAGATATTGTTTCCATTCACCTAGGTAAGAATATGCATTCTATGAACTTGTTGCTCGATTTCTAAGATTATAGCAGGGAAGATGAACTGGAGGTTTTGGTTGAGAGGATTGTTGATGGTCCTCTATTGCAGGAATAGTGTGATTCTATGGTTGCAAGACGTTCTCCGTAAGATTGTGCACACTGAGAGCTTTAACTTTGTTCATTGATTGATGTCCAAAGATACGATAGGTTTCAGAGAGTTTGGGGGAGAGCGTCTAGGTGGGTCCGTGGTTAGAGATGTAAACAATGTAAAAATCAATGTTATTAACAGGGCGTTATATCCCGAGTTTCGGTGATTTTGACATGCTGGAAGAGTTTGCGCGTCTGTTACGCTTGGAATGTATGTCATTAGCTGGTAGTGAACTGGAGGAGTTAGATTCGTGGGAATGTGTGTGTGTGCCGGTGCCATCTGAGTGAGAAGGTGCATCCTCGTGTGATGAAGCAGAGTTAGTTTGAGCAGTTGTGCTAATTAATTGGCGTTAATCCAGGTTTTGCATGCTTGGCCACTTTAATGTGGTTGACTTTGTGTGAATTTGTTGATGGCAATACAGGGAGGAAGTGATTAGCATAAATGATGCCATGTTGAGCAGGGTATATGATGATATTATGTTGCTTCATCAATGTTAAGCCTATGAGGATATCAGCAGGGAAATGGACGCTAGCTACGTGTGTGGTAACTGAAATGGCTTGGCACTCATCTTTGAAACTAATGTCTAGTGAAAATACACCAATGACTAGGAAAGGTACATCATCTACATTTCAAAGGTTGACGTCGAGAGGTTCCAAAATGGTGACACGTTTTGTTTCAGTGCGGAATCTGTGGAAACTGTGTAGTGTCATGATGTTAACTGGGGAGCCCATGTCGAGAAGTATTTTCAATTTGGTGCTACTAGACTTAGCAATGAAAGTTAAGGAATCTAAAGACATGTTTGGGATATCTAGGGTGTGTAGCGGTAAGGTTGCAAATGGAATATCTTTGTATGGACTGACTGTTCTGGGTATGCACTGAGTCTTTGTATCCTGTAGTCATAAAGGATATGTGTTACGTGAATGTCTTGTAGAAGATGTGTTACGTGACTGTCTAGTAGGAGATGGGTTACGTGAATGTCTAGCAGGAGAGCTATGTGGGGATTCTTCTATGTGGTGTTTTTGTGCAAGTAAGACACGGCAACGATCAGTCGTGTGAAAGCATGAGCCATGATACTTGCAGTATCGGTTCGGTTGTGATGGGTATCTGTGATAATACGTGTTAACAAGGTGTCCTGGTTTGTGGCAGTATGTACAAAACATTCGTGTTCTTGAAGGAAAGCGTTGTCGTGAGTGATGCGAGTGAGCGATGTATGTTGTGCTTTCGTGTTATGTAATGGGGACCGTATGACCTGTGCTATCACATGCGTTGCTGCTATGGGTGCTGACTGACTTTATATCTGAGTGATAATTTGTTCTGTGTCAAAGAATTTCCGTGAGAATTCGCCTAATGTGATACCTGGTGTGAATGTAATGGCGCTGGCTTTCTGGAGTGTGTCTGAGTGTAACTGCGAGAGAAGGCGAAAGTATGTAATGAAGGGGACTGCGTTATCCAATGAAATTGTGTTGTTTGAGATCCAGGCTGAGTTTTTGAGACTTTCTCTGAGTTCGTTCTTAAATGCTGAAGCTATTTTGACTGCCTTTTCTTTCGTGGTTTGTGGGCAATGATTTTGCATTTTTGCACGATATGACAGAGGGGAGAGTGCTCCAGGTGACTCAAAAGCCGCAAATGACTTTTCAAAGTGTTCTACAAATGTATCAAATGAATGTGTTTCCTCAAACAAGTCAGACTGAATGACGTCGTCAGCTAATGTGTTATGTTTGTCAAATTTGGATGTTATTGATATCTTTGTTTTGTTGTCTGTGACATTCCTAGGTAGTATTTCTGAGTTAACTTCAGTGAGGAAGGTGTGTACAGGAATGTTCCTACCGTTAAAGAGAGGTAAACTTGCCTCGTCCTTATCAAGTGTGATGAGGTTTTGCGTTGTCATGGTGTTGTGAGTAGGTGAGTTGTCTGAAGAGTTGGAAGATGGATTGGCTTTTGAGATTGTTAAATGTTGGTCCTAAAGAGAGTAGAGTGCCGGAGGACGGGAGGAGGGCCTGTATAGTTCCATTTTACAAGGGAAAAGGGACAAGTGTGAGTGTAGTAGTTTCAGAAGGATCAGTTTGTTGAGTGTAGTTGGAAAGACTTATGGAAGGGTTTGCGTTGAGAGGATTACAAGAGGGACAGAAGGAGTAATTGGTGAGGAACAGTATTGATTTAGGAAAGGTAAGGGCTGCGTGAAAGAAACATTTATGGTAAGGCAGATATATGAGAAAGCTTTAAGAAAACGTAAGTGTATTTTTTGGGCTTTTATGGATTTAGAAAAGGCTTATGACAGGGTAGACAAGAAGGCCCTGTGAGAAGTATTGCAGATGTATGTGGTTGGAGGAAAGCTGTTATGAACAGTCAAGAGTTTTTACGAGAGTAGTAGAGCCTGTGTTAGAATTAGAAATGGAGAGAGAGTGAGTTGTTTGATGTAAAGGTGAGACTGACTGGGATGTGTTATGTCACCTTGGCTGTTCAATTTATACATGGACGGGGTGGTGCGAGAGGTAAACGCATGGGTAATGGGCTGGGGATTAGAGAAGGTTAAAGAAATCGGAGAAAAGTGGGAAATAAGCCTGATGTTGTTTACATTTGCCACAATCAAAGGAGGGATTAAAGAAGTTAGTGACAGAGTTTTGGGAAGGTGTGCGCTGATAGCTTTGGCTATCTTAAGATTCAAGTTTCTCAGTTTGAAGAATAACTTTTTGCTGTCATAGTTCACGGTACGAACACAATCATTCATTATTTCAATATCATGGATAAGGGAGTGTAGTAAAAGGCGGTGCTGAATACCAGTGGTTGCTATTACACAATGTGACAGTACAAAAACTGTTGACATGAACACCAAAATCTTAATTTTTTCGCCTCTCACAGAGGCTTCCTTAGGGTGAGAAGAAATATAACTTCGATGGCTGTCTAGAAAAAGTTCCTTAATCAGCGGGGTCATTTGGGGATATGGGAGAGATCATCATAAGTCTTCGGTCACTAGAGAGAGCAAGTGATGTCAAAGGAAAACTCAGGGAGAGGCCACTAGAGAGAGCAAGGACGAGGGAAGTCTCTATATGAAGTCACTGGGGGAAGTAGGCGAAAAGAAGGGAGTCCCTGGGTGAGGTCACTAGGGGGAGGTAAGGAAGGTCTTCAGTCTCATTACAGAGCGGGTGGAGGAAGCTGAAGCTTAACTTCTGGTTTTAGGTCATGTGAGCTGGGGGTTTTGGTGTTGCTGAGAGACCTGGCAAACGTTACGTTCTAGCGGGGATTCTGAGGCATCTCGTTCTTGAAGTCATTTTCAGGCATGGTGTTCCTGGGGGCGAGCTGAAGGGAGGATGAAGTCTGCAGCTTGCTATACATTGATGGAGGGCCGCTGAGTTGTAATACCTACAGCTTCAGCAATCTGCAGTCTCTTAAAATTCGTTTTCTTGTAGACTATAATAGTGTTGTGTACTTATGTGCTCAGTGATGACTTCATCTTGTGGTGGTCAATGAATTGTTGAAGATAGAACCTTGCTTTCAGTGGTATTGGAGACGTCTTCTTTGTGTGGTGGAGGTTCTACCATTGTAGGAAAAGGAGCCGTCACAGTAGCCCTCCTGACATGTAAACTTAAAAACTACATTGGTAGAGACCTCCTTCGGGATCTTTGGTGTTGTGTTGTTTTTCGTAATTAGGGACCTGGTCAGGTTTGGCTTGCAGAACACCCTTACGTTAATTGTAGTGTCTGCGTTAGTGGGGAAGAATCCTCTTTTTATGATGCCTTTTATTGGCATTACATTCTTCCTTGTAATGGCTGTGGAAGTGATTTTGGTGTTACATGGCGATTTCATTGTTGGCCTGGTTTGGAGCCTGGGCTGGTGTGGCAAATTGATAAAGTTTCTTCTTGATAACACCTTCAATCATCTGGTCAGGGAACCCATTGTTGGTAAGGAGTTGTCGGATACATTTGAGTTCCCTGTGCATCTCCCTCCAACTATTACAGTGAATCAGAGTTCTGTTGACGTATGCTGCACTACTGATCTTTTAAAAGCTGCAGGGCATTCACCACAAGCCTTTAGGAAACGGCCTATATTGGTATCTTTTGTTGTAGACTTAAGTGTTCAAACCTTTTACCTCTTTGCTGATATCAGGGTCGAGGAAGGGAAGATTTCCCTCTACACTTTACTCGTGTGTGAAAGCCAGGTAGGAGTTGTCCTGAAAGGTAGAAATCAGGCTGGTGACGTCTTCGTTTGTATTGGTGGTGATAAAGATGTCTATGTACCTGGCATAAGTTCCTGGGTGAGGTCAATAGTGGAAAGTCTTCTCCTCCACGTGGGCTATGTATGTATTAGCAAAGAGGACCCCCGGTGGGGAACCCATCGCTACACCATCAACCTGCCTGAAGTGTTCTCCTCTATGAACGAGGAAAGGTGCTTCCTTAGCACAGATTTCCAGCATAGACTTTAGGGCATGTTCGGGGATCACAATTCCAGTCCTGTCGCTTCCGTATACTCGGTCTAAAATGATGTTGATGGTCTCATTTACTGGTTTTCTATATGAATGACCATCCCTTTTCAAGGATCCCCACTGCTCACACTGAACAAGGATGTATCTAGAAAAGATTACCTAAACATTGGCTATTCCAGATCTTTCGGTGGTTCACCGCGATCATCTAGGTATCCCTTACGTGGTCGACCATCACTGAACAAACTAATAGACCACAGATACCTTTCACAATTGCAACTTAGAACGTCAGAATACTCCTAGATTCCAAAGAAACTACAATTCGGTCACATAGACGCACAGCGCTTATTCACGAACTGAAGAAATAAAACACTGACATAGCTGAAATCAGTGAGACGTGCCTCTCTTGCGAGGATTTACAGAGACCGGAGAAGGATTTATTTTCTTCTGGGTTACCTTGAAGAAGTTCGACAGCTACATGACGTCGGTTTTGCAGTTCGCAATACACTACTCCAAAAGATCCCCGAACACACAACCGGCTTAAGTGAAATACTAATGACTTGGAACATACTTTTCTTTAAAGTGCTTTATGCAACACTTATCAGCGCCTATGCAACTGCTCTCAATACTGAAGAACCGAAAATAGATGTTTTCTATGAGTCATTGGATCTCGCCGCGGAATCTCGCCACATGACAAAATCATCCTCCTTGAAGATTTTAATGCAAGAGTCGGATCAAAGGTTGAAACATGTAGGAACATACTTGGCAGACATAACATAGAGAATCTCAACAGCGCCGGTCTGACTTCTAATATTATGCTCAGAGTATAATCTGACCGCCACCATCATCATCATCATCTTTATTACTATTATCATAAGTATCATTATTGTCACCATTATTGCCATTATTATTGTCGTTATTATTGTCGTTATTATTATTGCTATTATCATTGTTATTGTTATTACTATTATGGTTACTATTATTATAGATATTATTATCATAACTATTATCATCATTATCATTATCATTACTATTATTATCATTATTATTATTGTTATTGTCATTATCATAATTCTTGGAGTAATCTTCTCTCTGATGTAATTCTTGTTAAAATGGATAGTCGTTGTTTTCATAATTCTTGGAGTAATCTTTTCTCTGATGTAATTCTTGTTAAAATTGATAGCCGTTACCGTTCTGACGTTCTGTGTAGCAGATCGCTCTTTTTTCAACGTGAAAGAGAAGTTTCCTATATTCATCTGTTGGACCAGCACATGCAGATTTCGAGCTTCTTACCTCTTCTTCACCTGGGGTGGAATACAAAAGGGATTTATATGCTCTTAGGTAAATGACCAAACCTCAGTGAGTCTTGTGACTTTTTGTACATAAAATGCTCATCAACCGGAGTAATCTTACAATGGTCTGCTGTAGTCAGCTAGATGTGCTTACAACTACTCCCTCCTTATTAACCTCGCCGGTCTTCTCACCTCTGAGAGAGCTACTATATCCAATCTAAGCCTCTTGAGCTCCGCCGATGAAAAGGGTAGTCGTTCGTTCTGGGAGAATGTTCCAGAAGCTTACACAGAGAGCCCCCCGGAGATTCACTCCATGCCCGGCTCGACGTGTGTGTGGCTCATCTGCAACACCTCGGCACCTTGTGCAGTGGGTTTGGTGATTTTGATAGGGGTAGATTGCAAGCCCATCTCCACCATATGTGGGAGTCTATTTTCCGGCATTCTTGACACGTGTCCAATCCATCTGAGCTGTTTCCGCACGATCATAGCTTCAAGAGAATCTACACCCGCCCTCATTCGTATCTCCGTGTGAGGTATGCGGTGCCACCACTTCAGGCCAAGAATCTTCTGCAGGCAGCTTATGTGGAACCTCTCTAGCGTCTTGATGTGCCCTCGGTAAGGGACCCAGGTTTCACTTGAGTAGAGCAGAATAGAGAGACAGATTGATTTGTAAACTGCGATCTTTGTGCGTACAGTGAGGTCCCTACAAAGAAACACTCTCCCTGAGAGTTTTCCGAAAGAGGTCGAGGCAAGGCTGATTCTACGATGTATTTCATCAGTCATATTACCTTTACTGTTGATAATTGAACCCAAGTATTTAAAGCTATTGACATTTTTGATCGATGTGTTGTACACTTTGAAGGTGGCGGGTTCAATATTGGGCTGCAAAGTGGACATCGCTTCGGTTTTGTCGGTGCTAATTACAAGACCCGCGCGTGTGTAGGTTTGTTCCAGTTCTCGGAGATTGCGCTGAAGGCCATCAGAAGTGCATCCCACAATTGCGGCATCATCCGCATACTGGAGCTCAACCACGCAATCTCTAGTAGTTTTTGTGGACGCTTTCAGTCGTCGTAGGTTGAAGAGATTGCCGTCCAATCGATAAGAAAGTGGCACACCGTCCTCTGGGCTGATGCCTTGTGCAGCAGCGATCATAACAGCTGCGAGGTACAGGTTAAAAATTACAGGAGCAATGACACAGCCCTGTCGCACACCGGTGCACACATTGATAGGGTCAGATCTAATACCGTTACCAAGGACTCTAACCATTGCACCGTCATGTAGGGCCTTGATTACGTTTAGGAACTTTGGTGGGCATCCAAATCTATGAAGCACCTCCCACAGCAATTCCCTATTTATAGTATCAAAGGCTTTCGTCAAGTCAATGAAAACCATATACAGATTACAATGTTGCTCAATGCACTTCTCTTGTATCTGGTGTATGACAAACACCATGTCGGTTGTGCTGCGGTTTTTTCTGAAACCGCACTGGCTTTCAGGTAAAACATTCTCAGATATTGCCTCAATGAGTCGCAAGAGCAGAATTCTGGCTAATATCTTGCCAGCGGTTGATAGGAGTGAAATCCCTCGACTATTATTACAATCAGCTCTATCACCTTTATTTTTATAAATGCTGATGAGGTCCGCATCTTTCCATTGTTGTGGGACGTAGCCGGAATTCCAAGCTGCTGTGATTAGTGTGTGCAAGGCTCGGACAACAGCCTTCCCACCATGTCGAAGGATCTCCGCAGGAACTGCATCAGGTCCTGGAGCTTTATTGTTTTTTAACGAGGCCACTGCGTTCGAGACCTCCTGTATTGTTGGAAGTTCATCCAACTCCTCTAAGACCGGTAACTCTGGTACATTTTGTATGAATGAGGGGTCTACAGGGGTGTGTCTGTTCAGTAACTCTTGGTAGTGTTCCGCCCATCGTGCAAGTATGGCTGATTTACTAGTTATAAGAGTGCCGTCTGCTCCTCTCACAGGGTGGATGGGGCCATGACGGGGTCCATACGCAGTTTTTATTGCCGAGTAGAATTGCTGCTGATTACCAGCATATATATATATATATATATATATATATATATATATATATATAATATATATATATATTATATTATATATATATATATATATATATATATATATATATATATATATATACATATATATATATATTATATATATAATATATACACACATATATAACACACACACACACACACACACACACACACACACACACACACACACACACACCCACACCCCCACCACACACACACACACACACACACACACACACACACACACATATATATATATATATATATATGTATATATATATATATACATGTAAATATATATTTATATATATGTACACATTTATAGACATATTTACATGTATATATATATATATATATATGTGTGTGTGTGTGTGTGTGTGTGTGTGTGTGTGTGTGTGTGTGTGTGTGTGTGTGTGTGTGTCCCTAGGGGGACTGCAGCCTTCGTCGAAACCACATCTTGTGGCAAATGTGTGCGTGCGCGCGTGTGCACACTTGTCATCGAAGGGAGACACAGCTACGTTGAATACAGAAATGATAAGATGGTTCGGTTCGCTATCTATCACTGACTCCAGTGATATTGATGCAACGGAGATAGAGAGGAAACAAAACACAAGGCAAGCCAGGCCTGATTGTGGGACCTGGACATGAAGACATATCCTCAAAATGGTTTGGGAATGGTGGTAACTGTAAAACATTCATAAATATAAGGAAATAGGATTAATGGTATGAACAATAGTATGAACATGCGGGAAGTAGTTATAGTTTCCATTCACCTAGGCAAGAATATACATTCTATGAACTTGTTGCTCGATTTCTGAGATTAGAGTGGGGAAGGGAAACTGGAGGTTTTGGTTGAGAGGATTGTTGATGGTCCTCTATCTCAGAAATAGTGTGATTCTAGTAAGGAACGGTACCTATGTCGAGGCCACAGGGCACAAGTTTGATATGGTCTTTATGCAAGATTGTCTCCCTAATAGAGTGCAAACTGAGTGCTTTAACTTTGTTCATTGACTGATGTCCAAAGATACGATAGGTTCCAGAGAGTTTGTGCGAGAGCGTCGAGGTAGTGATGTGGTTAGAGATGTAAATAATGTAACCATCAATGGTATTTACAGGGCGTTTTGCCCTGAGTTTTGCTGGTTTGGACATGCTGGAAGAGTTTGCGCGTCTGTTACGCTTGGGATGCATGTCTATAGTTGGTCGTGAAATGGAAGAGTTAGAGTTGTGGGAATGTGTGAGTGTGTCGCTGTCATCTGAGTTATGAGCTGGTATATCCTCGTTTGATGAAGCAGAGTTAGTTTGAGCAGTTGTGCTAGAGTTAATTTGCATTAAATCAGGTTTTGCCTGCTTGGCCACGTTGATGTGGTTGACTTT
>NC_134785.1:58441907-58459407 GCF_046742065.1 Oratosquilla oratoria | reverse complement strand
TTGGTTTGAGAGTTAAAAGACACCCAAAAGAGCAATACTGTATATCGCCACTTGCATATCATCAATAATAAGTTCACAGAAAAAAAAGCAATCTGAGCAATTTCTGTTCTCGAAAAAAGTACCTAAAAAAAATCGTATTTTCTATGAGCTTTTAATTAAAAGGAATTATAATATGCAGTTTTAAAGAAGACTGTTTTCTAAGTGTTATGCTACAAAAAAGAATAAAATCGGAGCAATAGAATTTTAGATATAGAATTTTAAACTTTAAAAATTAAGTTTTGAGAAAACCGCACTTTTATGTTCAGGTGACAATGTACAGTACAATAATGTTTTTTTTTCTAATACAACAATGTGTCATGTGTCCTTACCTAACACTGATGATGTTCAAGAGGTTATACTTTCAAGGAAGCTCATTTAGGTCACCTCAGGTCACTTATATTGGGAAGGTGTGCTCACACTGGATTTTCCTTGAAATTTATATAGGCACCTGGTCCCCTTTTTTTCTCTCATAATTACATTTCATGAAAGTATATGCAATTATGAAGGAAAAAGATACTATTCCCTCAGAGGGAAGGGCATCATTTGGCGCCACCCAACTCCTTGTCGCCAGGTTAGGCCTAGACGTCAAAGGTCAAAGCCGCCTGGCTGGTAATCTACAGATGCAGACTCTATCGTTCTTATGGTCCTCTTCTTCCGTGGCTGGCGTGGAGATTTTCTGCTCATGTCCATCTTTTCCTTTGTTCTTCTTGTCTCAGCAGTAGAAGGGAAGCCTATATGGGTAGTGAAGCGAGTAGATTCATATCCCAGGTTGTGGTTGAGTATGGTGAGCTGAGACATAAATATCACCCTGTTCAGACCTGCAAACTTTGCTTTACTTTGATGCAGCCACAGCTTAGAGTGCAGGCCTTCATTTCTGTTTTGAGTGTGGCCTTTCATGCATCTTTGTAGCAGGGCTGCAGTTGACAGGTCATGGTATATTGCCTTCACATGTCGATGAATACTTCTCTCTCTCTCTCTCTCTTTTTTTTTTTTCTCTCACACACACGTGCACTGACTCGGAGAAAGGGGTAAACATACAGCCGGCAGCGTGAAAACTATCGTCCCACACTAAACAAAACAAAAAAAATACAAAAATAAGACAAAAAAGAGGCATAACATTAGATATTGAAGATATATGGCATCAGAGTTTAAATACCCAGAGCAGAGTCTAGTAGGCATTTAATTTTTAAAACCCACCACGACGCTCTAACGTCTGGCAGCGTTACGCACCTAACGTACTAGTATTTCGTCGAGCCACACAAATATTTTCAAAAAAATTAATATTTTCGACCGAAAAAGTAGTTTTTGCCCTTAAATCCCACTTCTCGTCCCCATATCATATTATCTCTCCCTCCCTCCCTCCCTCCCTCCCTCCCTCCTTCCACCTCCCTTCTACTCTTCCATCCCATCCTCTTCCTTATCCACGGTTCCTCTTCATTTCAAACCCCACTTTTCGTCATTCTTTATCATTTTTCTTTCCTTCCCTCCCTTCTGCTCTCCTTCCATCTTCTCCTTCCCCTTCTCTCTCCTTTCCTCCTCTGTTCCTTCTTTCTTCTCTTATTCTCTTCCTTCCCATCATCCTATCCTGACTACCTCTTCCACTAAAATCCCTAATCTCCTTCATCTCATTCAATACTTCCTTCCACTACCTTCTTTTATCCACCCTTTTCTCCGTTGTTTCTTCATACTTCTCTTTGTTCTCCTCCTCGTCCGCCACACTATCTATTTCTTCCAATAATATCACTTCCCTTTTCTTTCACTAATTTTTATCCCGTCTTCCTTCCCTTCGCCTTCTCCTATCTTTTCTTCCTCTTCTCTCCCTCTTTCCCTTCATTCCAACCTCTCCTTTCCCTCGCCTCATCTAACCTCCAACCAATCTTCAATCTACCTCTCTCCTCTCTTCAATTCCATGCTATCCTTCTCTCCCTTCTTCTCTCGCTTCTCCATTCTCTTTTTCCATCCTTTTACCTACTTTTTACATTCACTCGTTTATCCTTCATTCCATCCTATACCTCCCTCCTTCCCTCCTTCCTTCCCTACCTTCCCCCGTTTCTTACCATCTCCCGTCCCCTCTTAAGAACATAAGAACATAAGAAATAAAGGAGACTGCAAAAGACCATAAGGCCTACACTAGGCAGCTCCGTATCCATCACCACCTGTCATCCCCATCCATAAAGTTGTCTAATCGTTTTTTAAAACAACTGATAGTTTCAGCGCTTACTACATGGTTACTAAGTTTATTCCATTCATCGACCACCCTATTGGTAAACCAATTCTTGCCTATTTCCTTCTTAAATCTAAATTTGTCCAGTTTATACCCATTACTGCGAGTCCTGCCCTGTTGTTTTATTATGATGACCTTGTTTGCATCACCCTTGTTAAAGCCTTTGATCCACTTGAACACTTCTATTAGATCACCCCGAACATTTTATCTTTCTCCCTCCCTCCTTTAACAGTGGGTGGAGGTTCTGCAGGATGTACGTTGGCTGCTCGGCTGTCAGAAGTATCCTCTTGGAGAGTGCTCCTCCTAGAAGCAGGAGGCAACCCGCCCCTCCTCTCACTCGTCCCGTCCTTCTCCACCAATTACTGGAACGGACCTACCAGTTATAACTGGTATACAACGCCCCAGAAGTACGCCAGCGGTGCCTTCAAGAACAGGGTTGGTAAACTTGGAACTCTGGGGTGATTACTGTCTATAGCAGCGTTTCTCAACCTTTTTACCCTTGCGTAACCTTTAAAATAAATTGCACGTCTCAAGGAACCCCTGCGCAAAAGAAGAAGAAAAAAAAAAACCCGCATATACCATATCTTTCTCATTTTATTTCCATCGTAATAATAGGTTAGATAGGATGATGTCTATATTACATTATTACAATAACCAAGAATATGTCGTGCGTGTTTGATTATATTACGTATATGAAATTAAATAAAAAATCAAAAGTGCATTAGCTTATCTCACTTGTTCTCGCGGAACCCTTAGGGACCTTTTGCGGAACCCTTAGGGACCTTTTGCGGAACATTAGGGTTCCGGGGAACCATGGTTGAGAAACGCTGTTCCATAGGGTTAGTGACTGGAAAAGTGTGGGTAGCCTGCTTAGAACAACCTCGTATTGGTCTCTGTCTGAGCAGGACTTGGTGACTGGAATAGTACGGGTTACCTGCTCAAAACAAACACATTGTCTGTATGAGTATTGGTGGCTGGAATACTGTGGGTCAGTATCTACAATGTATTACCGGCGGTTGGTAACCCCTTCCGTAGTCTTTGTCTTATTTTGGTTGCTGTTAAACTATGTAATTCGTTTCCGTGAATTCTGTCAGTAGCGAAAGGGTGCACGTTGTTTCGATTGTCCTCGTTAGTAATGGGTGGAATTTTCCTTTCTATTCTGACTCCTACCATCCTATCTTATTCATCTGTTATTGCAATAAATATCCCAACAACTCTACATCACAGTAAAAATATCATACAACTACTTCTCTCGCATTCCCAATCCCTCTAATCCTCTCAAATCTAAAAACCTACAGTTTCATTCACTACAAATTAAATCTCTAAGTTCCTCTACCGGGTTTCAAATCCCCAAAACTTAATCTACAAAGATTACAAAGGATTACAAAGGAGGAGCATCTTGGAGTCCAAGCCCTTGATGAACTTTCGTTAAAAAAAAAAAATCTTAAAACTCACTTTTATTGCCGTCAAGGCCTTAAACTCTCGCTATGTTACCGTCAAAGTTTCTTGTTTTTTTTCTATAACAGTTGAAATGCTCATTATAATCCAAGTTCAGACTATTATTCGCTTTATCTAAATCTTGAATCGCTTTTCTTATTGTGACCCCAATACTTAAAGCTCCCTTTATTACGTCCCAAACACCTAAAGTGTTCTGCTACAAAACCCAAAACTTCCTGAAGTTCTTTTGTTATCGCAGACTTCTTTTTATCACATCCCACATCCCTGGAACTCCCTGAAGATATCTCTTTATCCCAGTCCAAATCCCTAAAATCCCCTAAGACCCTCTAAAGCAGTCCAGATAATTCCCTAAACGTCAGTCTAAATTCCCAAAACTCCCTCTCTATTACAGTCCAATTCCCTAAATCTCTTTTTCTCTTTGTCACAGAGGAACCCCTTCGCCAGCGGTCACATCTCTTTATCCCAGTCCAAATCCCTAAAATCCCCTAAGACCCTCTATAGCGGTCCAGAATATTCCCTAAACGTCAGTCTAAATTCCCCAAAACTCCCTCTCTATTACAGTCCAATTCCCTAAAGCTCTTTTTCTCTTTGTCACAGAGGAACCCCTTCGCCAGCGGTCGCATGATCGGTGGATCCTCGGGCATCAATGGAATGGTGTACGTTCGAGGTAACCGCCGGGACTACGATTACTGGGCGTCCCTTGGGAACGAAGGCTGGGACTATGAAAACGTCCTCTACTATTTCAAGAAGGCGCAGGATTATAAGGGCAAGAAAGACCCCATCCACGGTAGTGCTATCTTTTCATACTCATACGAACTATTCTCTCCATAATAACTCCGCCTGTTCATTTGCATGTTATTTGTAAACCCCAAGACCACGAGAAACTTCTCTATCTTTTCAAGAACGCGCAGATCTACAGCGCAACGTGGCCCATCAGCGGTACCGCCGTACACTTTCACCAAACGTATCTTTCTTTGCAGAGAAGTTTCGTCCCTTGATTTGCATATCCGAGGGACTTTTGAATAATTTTCTTTTATATTTAACAGAATTCCCCTCATTGATAATACTAGCTCAGCCCACAAACTTGTGTAGGATTCGTTGATTACATGACTTAAAAAAAAAAAAAAAAAATCAGGGTTTCAAAAGAAAGTGCGGGATTGTTAGACACTGCGGTTTCGTAGCTCTTTAAAACTCGTTTTGATAAGTAACAATAAAACACAACTCATAAAATGATTACATTTGGTTCATGGAAATGACTTAACTAGTAACATTTTCTCTAAAGTGGAGAACGATAAAGATATATATTTAACCATTAGTCTACCTGTCTGTCTACACATCAAGGGCTTGCCATTATTAAGGTGATATGGTTTAACGTCACACACTCCCCCCCCCTATCGGGAGGCTGGGACGGTGCCCCTCACAGAGGTCTTTGTAGCGTGGAATTTGATTAACCATGCCCTTGGTTCAACTTCACTGGTGGCAGGATTCGAACTGCTCTCACCTCGACCTTGGCCGCAAATAACGACGCCCTAACTCGCTCAACCAGCGAGCTTTCCTCAGTCTCAGAGCATTTGCTTGATAGTCATCCTTTTTCCAATCTCACAGAACCTTTCCGAGGACGCGGAGGGCCCCTGGTAGTAGAAAACAAGGGTTGGTCTTCACCTCTTGTTAAGGGGATCCTCAAGGCCGGCAAGGAGATCGGGTATTTCCCCATCGACCCCAATGGTCCTTCACAAATAGGCAAGTAGACCGACCAGGAGATTATGGCCACGAGATAACGTCTTATATAGCTCATTCATTGGACAAACTGCCCATGAGTAAGGCGTGACAGAGTTTATATTTATGCATTTCCTTCCCCTGGACAGGGTTTTCGGTTCCCGATCTGACGACGAACAAGGGACATCGATGGAGCACCGCCTCTGCGTACCTACGAACGGCCCGAAAGAGACCAAATCTCGACATCGTCCTCAACGCCCGCGTGACCAAGGTGAAGAGCTTCAGCAAGCCATGCCACCATACACCCACAAGCACCAAGACTAACTTTGTGAATGCCTTCTATTTACCTGTATACCAAAAGGCTTCTACCCTCTTATAAGGGAGATGTCCAGTCAAGGCGTGCACCCACACCAACCCACCCCACACCAATCCATCACCCATTTGTTTTCCCCTTTTATTCCAGATCCTTGTGGATGAAGATCCATTTCTGATCCCCGCCTAGTTCCAGGGTCATAAGCAATGCAGCAAGACAGCACATCTATATCAGGAACCGATAGCCTAAGTTGATTCACGCCACCGCTTGATTTACATGGCAGCCCTCACTCATTGCCTCTTCATACGTAAAGAGAGCGAGGAGAAATTCCTTCAGGCCATGCCAATTCATTGTCCATTCACAATCATTCTCCACTTACACCTATCACTTGCTCTCTCTATTCATTGGTCTACAGACATTACACTTTTAAGCAAGTCTTAACTTACCCCACCCAACCATCTCATTGTTGGTCTTCCCGTCAAGTTTTTTTCATCCACCTTTTCCTTCCACACTCTTTATGCTGGTCTTCCTTCACTCACTCTTTCCATGTACTCAAACCATCTTAGTATTCTTTTATCAACCCTATCTGTAATTGTATATTTGTATTAATGCGGGGTGAATGGGAGTGAAGTACGTGGGGATGGAGTAGAAGGGAGTGGATTTTATGCCTTAGTTTTTTGGCTACCTCCTTTGTAAGGGGGAAAAAGCCGTTGGTATCTGTATGTATCTGCCAGCCCCCTTTCCACCTCTTCTCTCTTCCTCACCTCCTCGTTTTTCACCTTATCCATCTTCGTAACACCCACCATACTTCTCAAACGCCGTCTGTCATCATACATTTTGCTTGTCCTCCGTTTCCCTTGTGCTTCTCATTTACTTTCTTAGCTCTACCTTGCAACCGAACCGCATGCGCTCACTCCTTCTTTTCTACCACTCTTCACCCCATTGTTCGCGACCATTCTTCCTGTTCCCTCCCGTCCTCCTTGTCCCTCATGCTATTTTTGAGAACCTTGTCCTCTTTGGAATAATACCCATTTTTCTTCTACTCCTATTCCCCTTTTGGCCCTCACCACCTCCCACGGCTCTTACAGCTTCTTCTAGTTTCATTTCTCCTTTTCTTTCTCACTCAATTTGTTTATTCATAACATCTCTCTGTCTCCCATTCTTTTCCTCTTCCTCCACTTTTCCTGCACTCTCAATTTCCCCATCTACCAAAAGTCATCTGAAACTCCACTCTCACCTGAGAACATGACAGTCCCGAACTTTTCTAGTCCTGCTTTTGAGCACCACTTTCCTCCACCACCCTCTCCTATGTATATCTATATCCGGCTCTCTTACTAAACACTGTGTTTGATATCATCAACCATCATCACTACATTTACATTCCTAAATACTCATCTAAATTTATAAAAAAAACCCACTCCGTTTCTATTCTCTTTTCATACTACCAGGATCATAAGGATTCACAAAATGCCACACCATCCATCACAGTTTGATCTTTGTCCACATTGAGCTAGAGAACACTTCCCTCTACTCCACCACGTGCTTTCCTATCTCATCCCTTACCAGCCTAATCATCACTCCCAACACCACTCCCCAACATACTCCCAAAATCAAATTAACGTACTCCTTCAACTCGATTTCACTCAACGCTAACATAATCATCTTCCTTCTCACAAACTTTCCATAGTTTTTTCTTTTACTCCTATCTGTACCAAGCCACGCTCGTTTGATGGACCTAGTTATCAGGATCCTGTTTGGATTACTCCTCCCAGATCCTTCTATGATTTGAATTTTCATAGGATGACGATACAATGAGCAGGATCCCTAGTCCCATCGCTCCTTTTCACTTAGCCGCCTGTTACAACACGCGTGAGGAACATGGTGACAGAATTTTTCTTCCCTCCCACTACCACATGGGACCCAGAAGATGTAGAGGTGAGAAGGTTCCGCATCCCCCTTCGCCCTTTGCACTGTACTGCTGGACCCATGTCGGTGATGTGGAACTATGGGCGATTCTTTTCAACATTACGCTCATCATATGTTAGGTGCCACAAATTATCCTTAGTCCTGTAAAAACAGAGGTTGATGAATACGTATTACGCAAGACACATCGTTAGATACATGCCATATCTCCCGGTAACACACATTAGCAAGCACACGTCACTTAAACGGTAATAGACAAACGCCGACCAAGGAAAAACGCAATACCAGGCATAGGTCACCCAAGGTTGACAATACCAGAACGTCGCCAAAGATAAGAAGATATCCAGAGGAGGATAATACCAGAGATCAGTCACAGTACCAAAGTTGAACATCCACATGTTCAAGTTAGGCACAATTCCAAATACATGTCACCTCAGGTGGGACACTGTGTCTGAATCATGTTACGGCTCAGTGTCACCTGAGGTATGACATGACGCCTAAATCATGTCACGTCTCGGTGTCACCTGCGTCATTGTGGTAGAAAATATGATGTCATATCTTACAAAGAGAGTGTGAGTTGGCTAACCCAGTGGCAAGAGAGCATTGGTGATGACTCAAAGCCTGTGGTTTTGATTGCCTCCTGGTGGATTAACACTGCAAAATCACACGAAAATCGTCTACAAACATTAAACCTATTTTTCTCGGAAAAAATAGTATTAAACAAAATAAAACGAATTCTCAGGGTGAGATTTGAAGCAGGTTGATAGCTATATTTCACTAATGTTTACAACTTGAATATCTATCCCAAATACAACCAGGAGATTTCATTAAACCAAGGAAAACCTTTACGCAAAGGCAGGGTTAAGGAGGAAGTTTCGTCATCCCAGTGTTTTTTTTTTTTTTTTTTTTTTTATTAAGGATTTTGTTCTAATTAACAACTAACCATTTTTCCAGAGTTACAGACAATACCTCAATATCTGTTCCCATAGACATCCGTGGTAGGACCTGAGAACCATTTTCAGGTGATGTGGGACTGCATTTCTTGTTTGAAAAAATTGTGGGGAAACACTGACAGATTTGTTGCTTCTTACGTTATTAGTAAGAACTAAATATTTACGGGATCTGTTTGAGGAGAGAGGGAAGAGCTCATAGATTATTTTTTTCCACTGATATCACTTTCCTTTGATGGTTCTGGTCGAGGCTCTACCGCTATGCAGTCCTATTTGCACCTTGGTAGCAAATATGTAGCTTAGATGTCACCGGCGCCATTTATCTTATGCATGGAGCTCACCTTTCCCTCAGCAGCAGCAACCGGATACAGTGGTCTAGAAAGAATTTGTTCCAAGAGAAAGGAAATTTATTTTTCACGTTTTTTTATTCTAAGTCCAAAAAGATTATGAAAAAATATATATATTTTTGAAAAATATTTCTAATGGAAGAACAATCTCGTTTTTCATATTTTCAAGATTCTTGGATACCAACCGTCAGACCCTGGTATTTTATTAACTTTAATTTTTTCTGTACATCTTTTAATCTTTTCTTTTGTTATATTTACAGTAGTAAAAAAGTTTCCCCTAGACTTATCACAGGTTTCAGTTAGAACTTCACTTTGAGGTATTGCACTTGCAAAGTAATTGCTAAAGTAATTGTTTAAAACATCACACATTCCTTCATTCCAATATTCAAGCTGACCGCAAGCAAATAACAGTAGACCAATGTGATTCCTTAAAACCTTTTTATCTCTAATGAAAGTATAGAACTATTTCTGTCCGTGACTCCAATCAACTTCGTTGCAGTTAAAATCGCCAATAAAGAAGTTTGGGAGTTTGTATCACGTTTGCAATATCAACAAAGGGGAGGAAAGGGGTAAAGGGAAAGCACTAGAGGGCACACAGTAGGATGGGACCGAGGTTAGTGTTTAATATGGACATGGATTCAATGATCAATATACAGAATGTGCAATAAGGGAGGTCGTATAGTTGAATCTGTGATCATTGACCATGCATACCCGAAAGTAGCGATGGAGTGGAGGGCTTGTCTTGGAAGTTTTATTAGGTGATAAGGTTTCGTTTGTTGCTTAGAGGTGTAATTAGAGGCATGAGTTGTGTGTTGATAGATGGTTTTTCGAGGTAAATGATCATATGAAAAATATATGTAACACTGCTCTTACTAGACCCCTAAACGAGAAAATGAAGATCATCTACAAAGGTCAACTCTCTCTTCACCCCAATTTTTTTTTTTTTTTTTTTTATGTCTTGAAGTGTTGGAACTAAAATCCATTTTCTTTTATTTTATCTTTTATTTTTATTTACTTATTTTTTATTTTCTCTTATTTATTTTTTGCCTGTGTATTAATTTCGAACGCGTAGTTTGTCCTTTGAAATTCCTGTTGCTTATGTCACCGCTACGTTTATGCATTTTTGTTCTTTTGCTTCTACAACTGTAGCTTTCTGTTACTAAGGCGCTTAGTAATACTCAAATTATTACTATTGTGAATATACCTATTACAACGATCTCATAACTTTTGACGGTTACTTTTATCTCTTTTAGTACTATTATTGATAGTACTACTGCTTACAATTATCTGATTGATGCACGCATAGTTATTTCCACTTATAAGTACTACAGTGTTTGATGCGCTCTAGGAATCTGTAAGGCTATAGATCTACAGGGCGAATCTCTGTCCTACGACACCTTATATTTGTTAAGTTAAAAAAATATGCCTGTTACCGTCTTGTAAACGATGTTCGTCAACCTAGTGCTCTTGAGCGGAGACAATTGTAGATGACCAACAATTACTAGAGCTAACAGAAAACGGAAATGCCAAGCTATTGCTACTGATCTTGAATGATATGCCAGTTTCGATGGTATGGAAACAAAGGGAATATTGATAATAAGTATGAAGTTTACAGTGCATGGTGATGTGTTGATTATGGTGATGGTGAGGATGGTAATTGTGATGATGGTAATTGTGATGGTAATGAGGATGGCAGCGTATGGTGATGTGATGGTGATGGTGATAATGGTGACTGCGATGGTGGTAATCGTAATGGTCATAGTAATGAGTATGGTGATGATGATGATAATGACAGTGATGGTGATGGCGACAATAATAATGATAGTGATTGTGATGGTATTGGTGATGATTATAATGATTGGCGGTAATTATGGCAAAAACGCCAAGAATGACGAAGACGGTGATGGTATGGATGACGATGCTGATAGGGATGTTGAAAGTAATGCTGATGATAAATCACGATTGTTTATGAATAACGATAATCCTCATGATAAGATCAATGTTACACAATCTGACCACTTCTATTCCCCTTTTTGCCGGCAGACTTAACAATACAAAAAAAAAAAAAAAAAAAAAAAAAATTCCAGTGGACTCCTGCGACTGAAACAGTTAACATTCGTTTATCTGTATACTTAGACTACCAGATCAGGTCGCGTCCAGCGGCATCTGATGAATCCACACCCTTTTACTAAACGGTTCGAATATTTGCAGATTGAGTTCGACAGCTCCGGTGCGGCCACAGGGGTTATATTTACCCATAAAGGCAAGGTGAGTGAGTTGGACAAGTTCTTGCAAGAGAATAAATCCCCAAAACACTTACAACCTCCTTCTCTACTTCTAAAACATTTCATCCTTTGGAATCCTACGAGAGGAACTTCCAAAGCAACACAACAAACTTTTTCTACCTCAAGAACAATTCACACTTGTAGCTCCAAGAACAGGAACCTCCAAAACAATTTAACATATTTTTCTACCCTCAAAATAATTGAGTCGGATGTCCTACATGAGAAACCTTAAAGAATTCAAATATACATTTGTTCCAACAGTTTCATTTAACGGCTCTGTCTACGGGACTCGAACCCTAGGCCACGTGACACGAGGAGGTACGGAGGGAGCCTCCTAACATCAACTCTCGTGGAATGAATAATTGTAGTTCCTGTTTCATCGACACTATTTTGTTCAGGAATCACCTGAGAAGTACGTATTTGTTTCGGCTCTGCCTACGGCACTTGAACACTAGGCCGTCAAACACGAGGCTAATACGCTACCAACCACGCCACGGTGGAAGTAAAAAAAAAAAACCACGGAAATTGTTGTGTACCCTTTCGTCATCAGCTACCGTGACGTGTGAAATCGCATTCTCTTTTTCTTATCGAATGGCTCTCCTAAACAAAATGGAGTCAGTAAAAAGGATATTGTAATCATTCACGCCACAGGTGTTAATGTCTGGAGGCTACCGGACAAAATCCAGGTGATATCACACAAGAAACGTGTGATGAATGCCAATGTATTTTATTAATTATTGACATAGCTTATTATGAATTTATCTTTTTTTTTTTAATCTGACCTAGATATGGACCAAAAGGTCTCCTGTCGAAATGCATGCTCTGCCTTTGTAATCCTTTGTAATCCTTTGAAACACAGTCGGAGAAAATAAACTTGGAATGAAAGAAGATTCTATATTTCGGCTACCAACTGTAGCCTTCTTCAGCTGGTAGCCGAAATATAGAATCTCCTTTCATTCGAAGTTTATTTTCTCCGACTGTGGGTTTCTTGTGTGTTATTTACAAATGTACTACTACAGTTCTGTTTAGATCCGGGAGATATATTTTGTACTGCCACCATGGCGTAGTTGGCAGCGTCCTAGCCTCGTGTCTCACGACCTAGGGTTCAAGTAAAACAGGTAAAACACATAGAATGAAACTGATCAAAAAGAGACTGCGATTATTCACGCCACAGCAATTGATGTCGGGAGGCAGAACGAGTTCCAAGTCTCTGCTTTTGTACATCCACAGGGGCATAGCTGGTAGCGTCTTATCCTCGTGTCAAACGGTCCAGGGTTTGAGTCCCGTAGTAGATCAGTTAAATCAAGAAGACTTATCTACCTCCAAAATAGTTTTGAAAAATCTAGGAAGTCTACAAAAAATTAAAATCGCCATTACATTCCTTTCTACCTCCAAAACAGCTCAGAAAGTCTGCCTATTCTTAACTTTACTCAAAAATCCAAAGAAATCTGCAAGACCTCCAAAGGCAATTAAAATTCCTGCCATCTGTAACTTCCCCCAAAAACCGTGCCCAGGAAATCTGCAAGAATGACCTTCAAAAGACTACAACACACTTCTTCCTTTCTTTCTTTTTCGTATCATATTCATTTGTTTTTATATCGATTACCTCTACATACGTATTACCGCCATATCCACCTTTGTCTGTTATAATTTTTTGTAACCGCCCAATTCGCGAACTAGTTCTGTCGTCAACTGGACTTCACCCCGATATCCCACTGAATTTTTTTTTTTTTTTCCTCTCAGGTGTTGACCGCAGGTGCCACACGTGAGGTGATCGTCTCGGCAGGTGCCATCAACACCCCGTACCTCCTTCTCCTTTCCGGCGTAGGCTCATCACAACACCTACAAGAACACGGGGTAAGCACTTATCCTCAACCGTAATGGTCAACCTAAGAACATTTCATCATTGTTATGTAACAGTTCAACCGGGTTCTCATCTCCTCCTCTCCAATTACGCAGACCTTGCCAAGGGTTCCTTCTATATCCTTCATTTCCAATTATCATTTTACATTTGGATTAATATATTATTCCATCTTGGACTATATTTCCTTCTATTTCGAGTATTTATGCATCTGTTGTGACATTGTGACTAGATGAGGAAGGTGGAAAAAAAGGACACGGGTCTAGTTCCGAGCTTATTCCTGACCGGTTTCGCTTTGATTCCTCTGAAGGAGCTCAAAGTGAAACCGGTCAGGGATAAACCCAGACCTAGACCCGTGTCTTCTTTTCCACATTCCTTCATTTATGCATCTATATGGGAAAATATATATCTTCAACTCCTTTCGGAATGTAGTCTTTCTTGATTTGTTCTCACATATCCCTTCCCTAATCAAGAGAACCTTTCTGTCTGTGTAATCCAGAAATGATACATGGACTCAGAAATTTGCCTTACGAAGAGAGGCTTAGGCACCTAAACTTACACTCTCTGGAAAGACGCACAGTGCGGGGTGATCTAATAGAAGTGTTCAAGTGGATCAAAGGTTATAACAAGGGTGATGCAAACAAGGTCATCATGATAAAACAACAGGGCAGGACTCGCAGTAATGGGTATAAACTGGACAAATTTAGATTTAAGAAGGAAATAGGCAAGAATTGGTTTACTAATAGGGTGGTCGATGAATGGAATAAACTTAGTAACTATGTAGTAAGCGCTGAAACTATCAGTTGTTTTAAAAAACGATTAGACAACTTTATGGATGGGGATGACAGGTGGTGATGGATACGAAGCTGCCTAGTGTAGGCCTTATGGTCTCTTGCAGTCTCCTTTATTCTTATGTTCTTATGTTCTTATCTTTAGCGATCTGAGTATCATCACCTTATCACCACTTTCTATTCGATCTTTCAAAGTTGTCAGTCTCTCATCGTATGGTTTATTTGCCAGTCTTGGGACCAGTTTGTCTGTTACCCTTTGTTTTCTCTCGATCTGGTTTATATTCTTTACTCTGTGTGGGGACCATACCACCGACGCATATTCTAGTCTTGGACGGATCAGGATTTTGGTGAGCCTTTTCATCATTTCTTCATCCATAGAGTGAAAAGCCACTTTGATCTTCTTCTGCAACATTCTGCACGTCTCTCCCAAAATACTACTGATATGTCTGTCTGGTTGTTTTTTATCAACACTTCCAAATATGTCTATACTTTTTCCTTTTGTTCGCTTCCAAAGGAAGAGTTTAAAGGTGGTCATTTACAGCTATTACCTATTTCCAGTACTCTGCATCTTTTGGTGTTAGAGTTAGTTTTCCATTCTTGGTTCCATGAGAAAATAGTATCTATATCTTGTTTTCCAATCATCTCATGGTTTTCTCCTCATATGCAAACATGTTGTAATAGTTCACTATAAACCCACTATCGGAGAAAAAATGACGGAAGTACAGGGAAACTGTATATTTCGACTACTATCTGTAGTCCTCTTCAGCAGAATGAAGAGGACTACAGATAGTAATCGAAATATACAGTTTCCCTGTACTTCCGTCATACGAGCTCTGAGCTCTCTTTCGGGAGGGAAATAGTTGTCGATCACGAGGCCAACGCATGCACTCACATACACACACATAGATTATCGAGCACTAGGTAAAAGACTTTTGTCATCCATAGAAAACGGTAATTGCATGGCTGACTCGGTGAGAGAAAGAGATTATATTATCATTATTTCTTAATATAATCGGGATGCCTCACATCCCAAAGCGCCTCTTGTGGTCGTATCTTCTCTATTAGAGCATGGGTAACTTCTGTATTCCATTACTTCACGGCGAAAAGTGTAGATACCAAGGAAATGGCGAGAAGAGTTTTCACTAGTAAAAGTATAGCAATGTATACAACGGTAGTCAAACGATTGTTTGACTATTGCCACAATATACATTCCATTTTTTTTAAGATAATTCTATATCATTGAAAACTTTATATCTTATTACTGAATAAGCTGTAGATTTTTTTTTCTAAACATGTCGTAAATATGAATACTGTTAAGTTATACCTTCAGTTTCATTCCTCCGGATCTCTTTCTAGGTATGGACTACAACGGTATTGTGTTGGGCATCCCTAGGCTTGGATTCCAACCCAAACCTTCCAAGGTTGGACGATATCCATCCCTAGACTTGGAGTCCAACCCAACTGTTGACTAGTGTAAGTGTATCTTTATATTCTTTTCTTATTAGTGTGAAGCAAACCCCTCCGTTTTCTTGACAGATCGACGTGGTTGCCGACATCCCAGGGGTGGGTCAAAACTTCCAAGACCACCCGACTTTATTCGGTCTTTCGTGGACCATTGACAAAAACGCGGGCACTACCTTCCAGACCTACACTAATCCCCTCAACGTCAAGGAATATCTCACTAGGATGACTGGTAAGTTGCGCAAGTTCCTCCTTTCCATCTCTCCTTCCTGGCACGTGATTGGTGATCAAAGGAAAGGAGAATGCATAACTGGTTCACCAATCATGTCATCTCAGCCGACCAATTAGGCTGGTTCAGGTGAGTCCAAATTGTGACGCCTGTCACCACTCTGTTGTCGCCCCTATGTGTCGTTTTTCTTTCCTGTTTCCACTTTCTACTTTCCTTTCAACACTGGCTTTGTTACGTATGATAGTCACTCAGAATTTTAGCTAGAAGGCCCTGTGCCTCCGATCATACGACTTAGTCAAATTCTAGAATGTAAGTTCCACTTAGTATAGGATATGTCACATTCACATATGTTCTTTTAGTATTATCTTATGTATAGGAGGAATAACATAAGAACATAAGAACATAAGAATGAAGGAGACTGCAAGAGACCATAAGGCCTACACTAGGCAGCTCCGTATCCATCACCACCTGTTATCCCCATCCATAAAGTTGTCTAATTGTTTCTTAAAACTACTGATAGTTTCAGCGCAAACTAGATGGTTACTAAGTTTATTCCATTCGTCAACCACCCTATTAGTAAACCAATTCTTAGCTATTACCTTTTCAAATCTAATTTTGTCCAGTTTATATCCATCACTGCGTGTCCTGCCCTGTTGTTTTAATATGATGACCTTGTTTGCATCACCCTTGTTAAAGGAAATTATTTTTTTCTTTCCGAATATTACTACACTTGGTTCTCTAAGTTACACCAAGGGACTCCCCTCGCGAACGCTCAATCTGGGTCCTATGTCAGTTCTGCAATGACGTCATGATTTCTTTAGTTCAGTGATCTTTAATTTTAGATTTAGGAGCCTCCCCTAAGGGCGTGATCTTACAATCGTGAACCAATTGAATTTCCTCCTCCTCCATCCTTTTTCCAATCAGATCCACCTTTACAACTCCACGATGTAATACTGCTTACTTAAGCAATCTCAAATTCCTTGCACACTGGCTTAGTTTACATATTGTTACATCAGCATAAAAATGAACATTATACGGCAATGAAATCGGGTCCCTGGCGACTGTTTGTAAATATTAGGTGAGAACGAGCTTGTCGACATTTTCGTGGTGTTTACTTGTAACTCAGTAACAGTTTAATTTCGTATATCTTGAATTGGGTCTATATCAGCGTTTCTCAACCTTTCTACCCTTGCGTAACCTTTAGAATAAATTGCATGTCTCAAGGAACCCCTGCGCAAAAAAAAAAAAAAAAAAAAAAATAAAAAAAATATATATATATATATATATATATATATACCATATCTTTCTCATCTTACTCGTAATAATAGGTTAGATAGGATGATGTCTATATTACATTACTACAATAACCAAGAATATGTCGTGCGTGTTTAATTATATTACGTATATGAAATTAAATAAAAAATCAAAAGTGCATTAGCTTATCTCACTTGTTCTCGCGGAACCCTTAGGGACATTTTGCGGAACACTAGGGTTCCGGGGAACCTTGGTTGAGAAACGCTGGTCTATATTCAGGTTCAGTTACGTAATTTTGATTTACTTAAACTCACTGGCAAGTTCAACCGTACGTACATCATAATTGATAATGAAAAGATTCTAGAGGTTATGAAAGAAACTCATTTTCTAGGTCGCAGATAGAATTGAGAAGTTAAATCAGATTACAAAAGAGCATAATGGGGGAGGTTAAGTTCTT
Source organism: Oratosquilla oratoria (assembly GCF_046742065.1). Taxonomy (NCBI): domain Eukaryota; kingdom Metazoa; phylum Arthropoda; class Malacostraca; order Stomatopoda; family Squillidae; genus Oratosquilla; species Oratosquilla oratoria. The sequence goes on along the minus strand of NC_134785.1, from coordinate 58,442,099 downwards.
AGATACGTCTGAATTATTTTGTCCACATTTTGAATACAGAAAACGTGAAAAAAAAATCTGTTCAACAAACAAACATATTAAAAAAAGATTAATCACGACCAAGGATGTAACAATAGGATGGAAATTAGGAAACGTTATTTCCATATTAGCAATATGCAGAAGCCACGGAACTATCGACCAATAAATCTTACC
>NC_134785.1:58411907-58434407 GCF_046742065.1 Oratosquilla oratoria | reverse complement strand
ATTTAGTAGGAATGTGATTCTGAATAGTTCTGCGTTTAGTCCTGGTGTGAGGTTGATTGCTGTGGGAATGTTTGGACAACGTGTGTTTGTGGCTGTGCATATTGTGAAGTCTATGTCCTTGTCTGATGTGTGTTCTGAGTCGCTAATGTTGGAATTCTGTGCTGTGGTTGTAACGGTTTTTGGTTGTTGTGGAGGAGTTGGAGCGGGTGGTGTAGGAGGAAGAGAAGGAGGAGGAGGAGGAGGAAGAGGCTGTGTGGTGCCTTTGCTGTTAATGAGGTGTTTTTTGTGGTTTTGGCATAGGAGGGGAGGAGGAGGAGGTGTGTTCTGGAGCTGTGGTGGTGGAGTTGGAGTGGAGTGTGGAAGCTTGTGTATTGGTAGGTGGGAAGGGGATGTGGGTTGCGGTTTTGGTTTGTACTTGTATACCAAGAGGTAATTCCGCAGATGTTGCTGGGATCAGTGTGGGCTTACGTTGTTCCTTTTGTATAACTCTGTTAGATGTGTCTGGGTGTATTATGTTGTGTTGATAGGCTGAGTATATCATGCCAACTGTCTGTAGTTGTGCGGAGTTTGTTAGAGTGATGCATCTGGGAGACCGTTGTGGGTTGGAGGGTGGCGGGGGGAGGTGGAGGTGATTGGAAGTTGAGTCGGACATTGCTTTATGTTGTGTCTGCATATTGTTTTTGTACGTTTGGTTCTGAGGAGCTTTTTTTATTTTCTTCTTACGTACTGGGCATAATGCTGTCTCTGCTACGTGATTTCCTTCACAGTTTAAGCATTTTGAATTATTTTTGTGTGCATTGCCAATGAGTGTGCCCCTTCTGTGTGCATTTGGAGGATATGTGTTTTGTGTTGGTGCATTGTGTGGTGATGTGTTTGTATTGATAACATCTGAGGCATTGTGTTATCTCCACATATTCTTTCTTCTTTGTGGATTCTATCCGCCGGGATATATATGATGAAGGCTTTGATACCTTCCTTTAGGATTTTCTCAGCCTCGGCCTCTGTGGTGCATGTGATTTTGAACATGCGTGTCATTGTTCCTAGTTTCGTTACCTGTGCCCAGTTTAGATTGTTGATTGTTGGTTTCCTGTTGCATCTCCTTGGCCGGTCTCCCTCTCCTAACCACAGGTCAAGCCCGAAGAAGTTTTTTGAGACGGCAACAGAACTGGCGAGACATCCAGTGTTCCTAGTGTCGACTTGGCATTTGTGTCGTGGAATTTATTTCATATTATTTGTTTATTTGTTTTGTTATCATTTGTCTGTTTGTTTATTATTGTTTGCTTGATTCTCATTTATTATTAGTTATGTGTGAATTTATCATTATTTACTATTTACCTGTTTTTATTATTTAACTAGACCTATTCATTTATTCTATTTATTCATTATTTACCTTATTATATTTTTATTTACTCACTTGTTTATTTATTTATTTATCGTTATTTTGATTTTTCGGATTCGACCTTGATATGGACCAAAAGGTCTCCTGTCGGCATGCTCCGCCTTTGTAATCCTTTGTAATCCTTTGTCTTGAGCGGTGGCGCAGCGTAAGACATTGCACCCGTTGCCTATCTTGAAGAGGCAAGGGCATACATACACACACACACACACACACACACACACACACACACACACACACACACACACACACACACACACACACACACACACACACACACACACACACACACACACACACACACACACACACACACACACACATACATATATACACATAGACACATACACCGGGACAGCAAGGTCACAACTCCTTGACTAACCCGGTGAGGCCGTTGTGTGTGTGTGTGTGTGTTGTGTGTGTGTGTGTGTGTGTGTGTGTGTGTGTGTGTGTGTGTGTGTGTGTGTGATTGTGTGTGTGGGTGTGGGCGTGCGCGCGCGTAAGAGCGAGCTACTGTCCTACAAATAGTAGGCTTTGGTGGTCTGACAAGGGACTCGTTAAAGACGGGATCCTCTGGAATATTCTTTTTTCCTGAATTCTTTTCTTTTCCTTCTTTTTCTTTTTTCTTTGTTTCTCCTTTTTTCTTCTTTCTTGCTGTCTTATGCACTTATTCATTTACTCATTGATTTATGCATGCATTCATGTATTTAGTTATTCGTTTGTTCGTTTATTGATTAATTTGTTTATTCATTTATTCATTTATAAATTATTCGTTTGTTAATCTATTCATGATTCATTATTTATTTATTCATTTATTCATTTATTCATTTATTCATTTATTCATTTATTCATTTATTCATTTATTCATTTATTCATTTATTCATTTATTCATTTATTCATTTATCAATTTATTAATTCATCTAATAATTTATTCGTTTGTTTATTAATTAATTTACCTGTTTATTCATTTATCTATCTATTCATTTAAATAATTATATATTTACTTATATATTAGTTTATGTGTGAATGATAGTTTGACGCAGCATGAAGGGATTACCCCCCGTCTTCTCTTTTCCTCATAAACGGACGGAGTCGGAGTGGGGTCGCCGATTAAATGAAGCGGCTTTGCTGTGGATGTGCTGTGTCTTGCTACATTGCTTCTGACCCAGGGCAGTGGGCGAGATGCAGGGATGACCCGTCATCCAGGAGGAGCCAAGATAAGAGGGAGGGAGGGAGGGAGGGAGGGAGGGAGGGAGGGAGGGAGAGGGTGAATGGGAGTGGAGTATGTCGGGATGAAATGGGTGGGAGTGGATTTATGCCTTTGATTTTGGCTACCTCTCTTGGAAGGGGGAAAAAGCCGTTGGTATATGTATGTACTTTATTGATTTTCTTTATTCGTTTATCAGTTTGTTTAGTGTTGAGACATTGTAAAAAGTTGAGGAAAGTGGAAAAGGAAGACACAGGTCTAGTTCTCAATTTATTCATGACTGGTTTCGTTTTGAGTTTTATTCTGAAGAAGAAGAAGTTGCAAAAGATGAACCGGTTAAGGAATAAACTCGAAACTAGACCTGTAACTTTTTTCACCTTCACCATTCATCTATTTATCTATTTATCATTTATTTATTCATTACTTATTTATCTATTTATTCAACTATATTGTATCTATTTATTTTTTGTTTGATTATTCATTTATTTACTTATTTTTAATTATTTATTTATATTTATTTATTTATTAATGATCTATTTCTCCAGTTATTTAGTTAGTTATCTATCTATTCATATATATATATATATATATATATATATATATATATATATATATATATATATATATATATATATATATATATATATGTATATATATATATATATATATATATATATATATATATGTATATTCACTTCTGTGTTTATTTATTTACATATTTTTATTTAATGAGTTATCTAATTATCTGTTAATTTATCAATACATCTACTCATTTACCTATTTATTAATTCATTTATCCATTTATTTGTTTATTCATTCATCTAGTTGTTTACAAATGCATTTATCAGTTTAATTGTTTCTTTATTTATTTACTTATCTATCAATTTATTTCTTTATTAATTAATCAATTAATCAATATTATTTATTGATTTGTTTTACTATTTCTAATTATATATTAATTAGTTAATTTATTTATCTATTTATTGATTTACTTATATATATAATTATTTATTTATTTGTTTATTTATTTATTTATTTATCTATATATTTATCTATTTCAGTTGACAGTTTTATTTCTATTCCACCTGCCTAATTTCTAGCGGTTAACACCAGACATCTATATACAGCTACAAAATAGCCCTCAGAGTGAATTGATTAACACGAATTTCTTTCTTTTATTTAGTCATTCATTTTCTAATTCAATTCAGTTTTCTTTTAGAGTATCTATTCTCTCAGTTTAGATTATATTTAATTTATATTAGTTTTTTTTTTACATCTTATTATTCATAATTTAATTTTCATCTTGTTTTACTTGATTCTATTTCATTTCGTCTTGTTTCATTTCACTATATCTATCTTATTCTTTTTAATTCTACGTTATTCAATTTTCCTATTTTTAATCTTATTTTGTTTTCTTCTGATTTATTTAGTTTGGCTTAGTATAACTTTATTTTAGTTTATTTTCTTTTTATCTTATTTTATTTCATGTGTTATTTATTTCATCTTTTTTTTCTTTTCGTTTTTACAGTTCTTCCGTGAATACTTCGGATCGTTGGAAGGTCGAGATGGGTTTAGTGTCAACATCTATGTGCTGCGACCCCATAGTCGAGGGTCGATCACCCTGGCGTCGGCCAACCCACATCATCAGCCACGGATCGATCCCAACTACCTCAGCCACAAGAAAGACGTCGAAATTCTAGTTCGAGGTGAATTAGTGGCCGCGAGGAGAACGGGAAGAAGTCTTGTAGAAGATATTACTCCACGCTACCCATTACTCCCACTCCTCCCACGACCTTCCTCCTCCTCTTCCTCTTCCCTTTTCCTCCTCCTCTTTCTTCTTTTCCTCTTCCTTTACCTCCTCTTTTTTTTTTTTTCCTGGTCTTAATCGTGGCCTTCCTTTTACTTACTTCTGCCCCTGCATCCCTTCCTCCTTTTCCACGCTTATTCTCTCGTTTTCTTTCTTGTTTTTTCTTCCCGTTTTCTTTCTTCTTCTTCCCATCCTTTCCTTTTTCTACTCCGAAGTATTCTTTTCTTTTCTTTTCCTTCTCCTATTTTTCTACTCTTTCGCTTCACCTTCAAACTAGTTCAACTCTTCTTCCTCCTCCATTCCTTTCTTTCCTTCTACTTTTTTTTCTTCTTCCTTTTCTTACTTCTCACGTCGTTATTTCTATTTCCCGGGCCGTTCCGGTTACGTTAATAATTTTCCTTTTAAATGTGCTACACGTTTTCTTTTAAACTGTCCTCGTCTTTCTTTCTTTTTCGAGGATTTTCTTATTGATTTTCGTACTTTCTCGCACATTTATCCTTTTTCTTCTTTCGTTGGTGATTTGTTCCCTTTGACTTTTCCCAATTCTTTTCGTCTTCCTTTCTTACATTTTCTTAGTTCTTATTTGATTTCCTTTTCATATTTGATTGTTACTTCCTTTTCTCCTATCTCTCGTGGACTCCGTAGTACGTTTCCATTTACTTTCGTAAATATCAGGCTATTTCGTTCATTTCCGTGAAAAACTCCTTCGAACGTTCTGGGATGAGTTCACAGCAATAGCAACAACCTCACTCAACCTTCGGGTACTAAAACTGGGAATTTGTTTGGTGACTCATTTGCAAGAAGTTAGTTGTCCTCCAAGTTACAGTTGCAGGTCGTGAATATTTCAATCCCGTACTATTTTGTTCGGTTATTCACTTCATAGTTCACTTGCAATGAGAGGAAATAGTAGAGAATATTAATAGATTTTTCAGTCCTCAACGAGGTCTGATGCAATCAAATAAACAAACAAATAAACGAGTAAACAAATAACAAATAAACAGATAATAAATAAATAAATAAGAATAAATAAATATATAAATAAATAATCAAATAAATAAATAAATGAATAAACAAATAAACAAACAAATAAAAACATTCCTCTGGGCCCCTCCTCAGTTCCACTATGTTCACACCTCCCAAAGTCAAAACTATTCATCCTTTCTAACTCATTGTCACTTAATGTATCTCTTAATGTTTCACTCACAGTTTCAGCTAATCTCAAATTAGTTTCACATATATCTTTCTTCTCACATATATACTACATACGACTTCTTTTAACTTTCATGTGTACCACAACCAAGCACATTTAACTCTCCATTTCAATTGCAGCAAGCCTCTTTTTTTTTTTTTTTTTTTTTTTTTTTTTTTTTTTTTTTTTTTTTTTTTTTTTTTTTTTTTTTTTTTTTTTTTTTTTTTTTTTTTTTTTAGGCCGATGTCTGGGTCGCCTCCCCTTCTTGCCAGGGTTGTCTAGAATCAACGCAAGAAGCACGCAGCAAGTCCCAGGAATCGAACTAACGACCAAGTGCTTATAGATTGGACACGGCCAATTTAATGACCCCTATTCTAAGGTTCTGTTTGGAAACTCTCTCCCAGACCCTCTTAGGCCTTAACTTCTACCAAGTCGAAGGCCTTTTCGTAATCTACAAAGAGTAGGATACCTAGTCCCATTACTCCGTCTCATTCTGTCGCCTTTTACGACTCGCATGGGAAACACGGTGGCAGAATTCTTATCTCCCTCTACCACAGGGGGCAAAGACAAAACAAAAAGAAAAAGTATACATGAGAAAAAGTGATATGGAACAGGTTCATGAGACGTCATAACGGAATGAGTGAATGACAGTCACAGTACTGATGAAGTATCAATCCTCTAAGAGTAGATATTTTACTCTAACATAGACAAAATATGTGAATCAAGTCAGTATGTATATATATATATATATATATATATATATATATATATATATATATATATATATATATATATATATATATATATATGCATATATATATCTGTAAGATCGCATGTGTGTGTATGTACGACCTAACCAACGGACCAATCAACATGCAGACCCTCACCTGGCATCCTTCGTGAACCACAACAAATTTCTTATAAATACCTTTGCCTTCACACTCAGTAAATCCTCTGAAGAAGCCTCATAAGGCTACACCGGTCAGGAATGAAGTCCCTGTTCCCATTTTTTTCTACGTGCTTTTAAATACATATCCTCTGTTTCAGGCCGTCAAGCAATAAGCACAGAACAACGAACAAGCTTGAAGTTTGGTCCAGTTGGGGAAAACTCCGTCAGAAGCACGGGGATTGCTGTAGCAAGTGTGCAGAGATGAGACGATGTCACGCTCACGTATTTTGAGTGGTGAAAGAGGTTTAAAGAGGAACGCGAGGACGTGGAAGACGATCCCGTGACCGGAAGTTCTTCAATGAGCAGGACTGAGACCAACTTTGAGCGCGTCAGGCAGATGGTGCGCAGCGATCGTCGGCTGACCGTTTGACTGATCGCAAATGAGCCGGGCATGAATCGAGACAACGTCTGGAAGCTTATCCCTGAATATTTGCGGAAAGTCTGCGCAAAGGTGGTGCCGAAATGACTGAACGATGACCAGAAGCAACGTCGCATGTCAGGACATCCTCGAGCGTCTAGAAACCGAACCAGACTTGGTATAGAGAGTCATCACCAGTGAGGAGTCATGGATCTTCGACTACAACCCGGAAACCAAACGCCAGAGCCTTCGGTGTAAGAGTCTGACGTCGCCAAGGCCGAAGAAAGCAAGACACTCGAAGCCCAAAGCCAGAGTCATGTTGATCATATTCTTCGATGTGAAGGGCATCGTTCACTGCGAGTTCTTGTCACAGAACCAGACGATCGACCAGCATGTCTAAAAAGAGATACTATGGCGTTTGCTTCATTCATTGCGCAAAAAGAGGCGAGAGTTATGGCAGGACAACTCGAGGCTGCTTCACCATGACAACGCTCATACTCACAGTGCCCTAAGATTCCGACAGTTCCTGGCCGATAGGAACATCGCGTTGCTGGAGCAACGCCCCCACTATATATATATATATATATATGTATATGTACATACATATGTATATATATATATATATATATATATGTGTGTATATATATACATGTATATATATACATATATATATGTGTATATATATATATATACATATATATATACATATATATATATATATGTATGTATGTATGAAGATAGGAGGGTGGTAATGAAACACAAGTCAGAGCTGAGTTTAATCCTCTAACGTTTCGGTTTTACACCTTCTTCAGAGAGACTACAAAGTACAAGGGATTACAAGATTATATATCGTCTGGAGGGTGTCTCCTAGTTGTTGATCTGGCGGACGACTTGTTCGCTCTAAGCACTGCTTCCTAATTTTTTCGTGGCCAATCGTGTATTGCTAATTCCCTCCCTATTTTAGACCAGTTGATGAAAGCTTTTCTATTATTTATACAATCTTCTTTATATAAGCTGCTTCCATTGCTTTTCTGATTTTCTTGATCATTCCTGTGTAGATTGTTTTCACATTATTCCAGTCTGGTAAATGTTCATATTTCTCTGCGTGTACTGCTATAGCAATTGTTGTCCTGTGATGTCTTAAATCCGATTTGTGCTGTGTCACTCTTACCCCAGTCCCCTTACTCGTTTCTCCATAGTAGGCTCGTTGGCAATCACCACATGGGATTTTATACACTGCGCTTTCTTTGTTGATGACCTGACCTGACCTCACCCCACCTTTATGACCGACTAAGTCTCCACTCTTTTGTCCTGGTGTGACGGTAATGTTCATTCCTGGTTTTTGCAAAAATTTGTTTATACTATTGGCTGTTTTCGAATTCGGAAGTACTAGAAATTTTCTTGCATCTCTGAAAAAGAAAAAAGAAAAGAAAAGTCAAGTATAGATACACATGGGAGAGGGTGGTGGATGGAAGGGTCGTTAGCAAGGCATTAATGGACTCTACAATGATATCCAGGAAAAGAGTACGAAGAGTTCTGGATGTCCATGTTCTTAAGGGAGAGAGCGGGGGAATATCAGATCACTTTTTGGTGGAAGATAAGTTTAGAGAGCAGGATAGGTGGAGAAAGAGGAAAAGGGAGGAAGACAGAGATGTGCTTGGAGTAAAAATTTTAGATGAGATTAGATAAGAAGGAAAAGGACCGGGAATACAAGGAGAAGCTGAGAGAAGTGTGGGAGGTGGTATAGGATAGAGTAGAGGTAGAAGTGGAAGAGAAGTGGGGATATGTCAAGGAGGGTGTGACGAGGTTTGCAAAGATAGTATGTGGGACAAGGAAGATGGGAGGGAATAGAAGGAAGGGTAGTGAGTAGTGGGATGATGAAGTGAAGAAGGTAGTGGAAGAGAAGAAGAAACAATTCAGGGATTTGTTGTAAAGAAGGACGAAATAAACATATGAGAGGTGCAAAGAAAAAAGAAGAGACGCAAAACATAAGATAAATGAGGTAAATGGAGAGCAGAAGGGGCATGAGTATGGCAGAAACATTTGAGAGTAATAAAAAGATGTTTTGAGTAAAAGCAGCAACGACTGCAACAGCACTGTAGGAGAGAGGACAAACGCAGAGTATGGGGTCCAATATATTTGACGTTTCGCCCAGCAGGGCTTCTTCAGAAATAACACAGTTAAGAAACATTTTACTCCTTATATAGCAAATTGTATGTACACCATTTTTATGTTTGTTTCTCCCCGCAACCTCGAGCTATAATTGGAGTAAAATGTTTCTCAACTGTGTTATTTCTGAAGAAGCCCTGCTGGGCGAAACGTCAAATATATTGGATCCCATACTCTGCGTTTGCCCTCTCTCCTACAAAAAGATATTTTGAGAGGGAGTTAAGAGAGGAAGGGGAGGAGAGTCAAGTAAAGAAGAAATGGTAAAAGGTGCAGATGGACAGATCTTATCGGAAGAGGAGGAGGTAAGAGAAAGATGGGCAGAATATTTGAGAGACCTGTTCAATGTGGAGGAGAATAGGGAGGAATTGATGGTAGCATTGGGAGGCGCTAAGAAAATGACAGTGATGGCAGAGGAAAATGGAAGAGAAATGAGAAAATATGAGGTACAAGTAGTTTAGAAAATGAAGAAAGTGGGTAAGGCACCTGGGATAGATGGGTATCCTACGGAGTGTTTGCAGAAGGGAGATATAGTAATTGTGGATTGGTTGGTGAGGATGTTTAATGTGTGTCCAAGGGAAGGTAGAGTGCCGGAGGACTGGAGGATAGTTCTACTTTACAAGGGAAAAGGAGACAAATGTGGCTGTAGTAGTTTTAGAGGGATGAGCTTATTGAGTGTAGTTGGGAATGCTTATGGGAAGGTTTCAGTTGAGGGGGATCATAGAGGAACAGAGCGAGTAATTGGTTAAGAACTGTGTATGATTAGGAAAGATAGGGTTGTGTGGATCAGGTTTTTGTGGTAAGGTAGATATAGGAAAAAGCTTTAACAAAAATAAATCGCGTATTTTAAGCCTTTTTAGGTTTGGAAAAGGTTTATGACAGGGTCAACAGGAAAGTACTGTAGGAGGTACTGTAGATATATGGGATTGGGGAAAAGTTTTTAAGGGCAGTCAAAATATTCTATGAGAGTAGTAGAGTGTCTGTGTTAGAATTGGAAAGCTCTTTTGACCTGCCTCTCGCAGCCTAAATTCTTCTTTTCTTTTACTACATGAATATCTGGACTTCATTCACTGTTACTTATAATCTACAAAAAATATATATAAATGAAGATTTGACGATTTTTTTCCGTTCTCCAATCTGCGTGCACCTACGTTCGCACGTGTTTACATCGCAGTGAACGAAGAGGCACGCACATTCGAGACAGGAATATATATATACATACATACATACATATATATATATATATATATATGTATATATATTATATACATATATATATATATGTATATATATATATATTGGAAGTAGGCCATTAATAATGCATGCGTTGTTAAAGTCAACAGCTGAGATAACATTATTCTGTTTATAGAATTTCTTTTCTATGTTACGCACCAATGTACGGTCGTCTGAATGCAGATTTCTGAGTGGACTTCAGTACTCTACTCAGATATCTGCATCCAGACGACCGCACATTGGTGCGTAACATAGAAAAAAAAAATTCTATAAACAGAATAATGCTATCACAGCTGTTGACTTTAACAACGCATATATATATACACACACACATATATATATATATATATATATATATATATATGTATATGTATATATATATATATATATATATATATATATATATATATATATATATATATAGATATATGTTAACTCTTCTTTTACATAATTTATTTTTTTAATTTTAATTAGAGTACATAGCGTAAGAGATTTCACTTTTCATGTAGCAACAATACAAAAGAAACAGCCTATGTAGGAGCAACCGTAGTCAGGCATGAACGAAAACGAAAGTATGGTATCTAAAACTCCGTTGGTATCAGATGTTTTATGTATTTTTTTTTCTAAACATTTTGGGGTACCTTTGTACAAAAAAGAATGAAAACCATATATTTGCTATAAGATATACCCAGAATGATATCTAGCACAGCAATATTCGACTACGTTAGGCCTACCAGTAATGCCCTTGGTCACACTATACACGATATACATATACATACATACATACATACATGTATATATATATATATATATATATATATATATACATATATATATATATATATATATATATATATATATACATACACACGAGGGGGTATCGTAAAGTTTTAATTATCACCCGGAAGTTATTCAGCTATGTCAATGAATTTTTGTCAGTGTAATCACTGGTTCTCATGTGCATGATGGTGTAAAAATGTTTTCTTTTGTTTGTTTATTTATCTATTTTTTATAGGTGGCGCTAGATGTCACTAACCTGCAAGGTGGAGAAGATTGAGGCTCGCAGCGTGATTAAGTTCCTGCATTTGAAGGGTTACAGTGTCCCGCAAATCCATGATGAAATGAAGGCTGTCTATGGTGATGATTGCCCGTCATATGACACTGTTGTGAGATGGAAAAGGAATTTCCAAACTGGCCACATGTCCCTCACAGACGAGCCAAGAACTGGACGACCATCACTCACGGATATTGCGGCCACATTGAGGAAAGTGGAGGATCTTATCCTGGAAGACAGACGATTAACCATCCACGTGATCATGCATGAGACAGGTCTTAGTTACGGCAGTGTGTGGAAAATCATTCACGACGAACTGCATATGTCTAAGGTGTCAGCACGCTGAGTTACGCGCTTACTGACTCCTCTCCAAGGGCAAAGACGGCGTGACCTGTCGAGGCAGATTTTGACTCTTTTGGAGCAGGATGAAGAGGATTTCTTTGGTCGTCTGGTAACTATGGACGAAAGTTGGATCTATCTGTATGATCTAGAGACAAAAGAGATGAGCAAGGAGTGAAAGCACACTACATCCATCCATCCAAGAAGGCTAAGGTGCAGAAGTGCGCAGGGAGGATCATGCTGTCGATTTTTGGGACTGTCGTGGAGTCATCGTCACAGACTACCTTGCAAAGGGTCAGACCACCACCAAAAAAAAAAAAAAAAAAAAAAAAAAAAAAAAAAAAAAAAAAAAAAAAAAAAAAAAAAAAAAAAAAAAAAAAAAAAAAAAAAAAAAAAAAAATCTGATATTCCTACTGTACATACTACTCTTCCTACTGTTCTCCTTGTTACCACTATATAGTCCACTAAAGCTTTATCTACCACCCTTCCATACATCACCCTCTCCCATGTGTACTTATGCTTGACTTTCTTCCTAAACACTGCATTTGCTATCATTGGCTCTCTTTCTAGACCATATCCACCATGAACTCTCCACTACGATTTTTTCCTGGAACTCCACACTTCCCAACCACTCCGTCTATTGATTTATTTCCTATCCTAGCATTAAGGGCTCCCAATACCACTACAATGACATTTCTACCTAAACCCTCTATGCATTCATTTAAAGCTATAAAGAAAAAATTCTGTACACTCTTCTTACTACCAGGGCTATATACATTTACAAAAAAAAAACACATTTCCCTTCCCAGTTTCACCTTCATCCACATTAACCTTGAAGAAACCTCCTACTCCACTACACGTTTACCTATCTCCTCACTTACTAGTATAGCCAACCCTTCTCTCCCTCATCCTCACTTTACTCCCGAGACCATCCCAACTACATTTCCAAACTCAGATCTGCCCATCCCTTTCAACTTAGCTTCACTCAATGCCAACACATCCATCTTTCTTCTCACAAACATACTGTTCATCTCTTCCCTTTTACTCTCATCTTACCTTAGGCTTCTGGTTGGAAACTCCCAGACCCTCTTATGCCTTTGCTTCTTTTAGAAATGTCCCCTTTGGGGCTATAGGGAGAAGGATGCCTAGTCCTATCCCTATCCCGTTTTTTGTCACCCTTTACGGCTCAAGTGGGAAGACTTGGTGGCAGTATCCTTTTCCCCCACCACAAAGTTCGCCAAAATGAGAAAATGAATGTTCAAGGAAGTGGTACAGGACAGTAACAAGAGTGGGGGTGGGGGCAGTCGCAGTATAATAAAATATCTATATGAATAGAGATTTCCTCTACCACAGACAAAATTATTTGTGGCTCTGGTCCGTAGGGACGCCCCATATAGACCCTAAAGTATCAGCTGCATGCTAGTGAGCAGCTGCTAACCCCACAATAACATGCAGCCAGTAAAGGTGAGACAAATGAGTGTAAAAGGTGGTAGAAAAACGTAGGTTGGAGTAGGAACACTATCTTGCTAACGTCTCGACTACCAGTCTTCTTCAGAGTGACAAACAACGTTTATTAACAGTATATATATTCTCACTGCGGATCATCCCACTGGATGTCCTAGAATGGAGCATGCTAATTGGTCCGTTTCTTCTTCCAGGACCAGTTTGGCAGTAGCCAATAATACGTTGACAAAGTCGTCTCCGTAGTTCGTAACCTCTCCCAGTGTGATGTAGGCCGCTCCTTCCAGTCTTCTCATTTTCTTCTCCAAGCCCGTTCGGAGAAGTCGTGCCTCTTTTCATTTGGCAAATGTCCGGGTGTCTCTGTGTGTATGACTAGAGAGTTTGATGTTCTGTGGTGCCGCAGGTCGTTCTTGTGTTCAGCTAATCTCTTTTCCATTCCCCGTGACGTCTCGCCGTAGTATGTTGCCGGACATTCATTACATGGTATACTATATATTACACTATTCACGTTAATATCTTACCTTCCTTTATGCCTTACGATGTCCTTTATTTTTCGTCCGGAGGCATGTGCTTTTTGGGTTCCAGCTTTAGATAGTGTAAGGGTCAGGACTTCTACTTTTACTTTCTTCCCACGTGGTGGCATCCGATACCTCGGGTGCCCTTTTTTTTTTTTTTTGCTCTTCCATGTATTTCTTTCGCTTTTTCTGGTCAGCAACCCCGCTGGATATAGAAGCTTACGGAAGATGTTGAACGTGTGTGTCATCTCATTCTCTATATATTCTTCGCTACATATTCTCAGTGTCCGTAAGAAGAATCCAATCACTACTCCGGATTTGGTTCGTGGACTATGTTCCGATAGGTAGTGTTTGAAGTCATCCCTTCTCGTGGTCTTCCTATACACGGAAAACTTGACACCTTTCTCGTCACGATAGGATTATGGAGTCTAGGAAAGGTAGTTTCTTATCATCCTCCATGATGACGACGACACAACGACGACATCTGATCTTTATTTCTTCTTCCTCAGGTGTAAAGTTCGCTCTGCGGGTGGGGAACTCGAAAGCGCTCAAGGAAGGCTTTGGCGCCAAATTCCACAGCAAGGTGAGCAAGTCTTCATCCTACACACGCGCGCGCACACGCATCGGCTAGGTTCGAGTCCTCGGCCTGACAGCATCTCAATTTCCGAATATGCTTTCATTGAGCTACAAATTCCTGTTAGTCTCGATCGTGTTTGCAAGTAATTGAATTGGAAATAAGTTAATGCGGTTGATGAGATGAATATCTGTATGCTGGTGACCATTTCATATATATATATATATATGCATATGTATATATATATATATATATACATATATATATCTATATATATATATATATATATATATATATATATATGCATATATATATATATGTATGTATATATATATAGACATATATACATATATGCATATATATGTATATATTTATATATATATATGTATGCATATATATGCATATATGTATATATATATGTAAGGCTGATCAAAGTATAACCTAAGATAATGATTACTTTTCATACCAAAGATAATCACATGTTCTTGAAAACTGCAAGCTTGATATGACAATAAAAGGTCAGTCTGTTAATGTTGTCATCTCCACAGGTACTTCCAGGCTGCTCACTCTACCAGCACGACTCAGATGCTTACTGGGAGTGCCTGGTTCGATCCCTAACGCGGACGGGAACCCATCCTGCAGGGACGTGCAAGATGGCGCCATACAGTGATCCGGAAGGAGTGGTCGATCCCCGTCTCAGGTAAAACATTAAAGATTAAAAGCGAAACCGGTAGACCAGTGTAAGAAGTGTGCATGTCGGGGAGGGGGAAGGAATGAAATTTGGTGTTCCGCACCCAAACTTTTAAATACATACATACATACATACATACATGCATACATACATACATACATACATATATACATACATACATACATACATACAGTCATACATACATTCACACACACATATATACATACACATAACAAACGCTCCTTCCCCTTTATAATGGAAATAGCCAACCAAGGTTCTCATACACAACCACCTTTCACCCACCTCACATCCATGCAACAACAGTTTGTTTCGTTTTTTAAAATCTCGTTGCTGTTTGTGGATTAAGGCCATAACAACCCCCGCCCACTGCCTGGGTTAGATGCAATGCAGCAAGACACAGTACCTCCACAGCAGAGACCTCTACTATTTCATTTACATGGAGACTTTTAGCCATCGTCACTTCACGAATAAAGAAAAAAAAAAGGCAAGGAGAAATCATTTCCAGCAGCATCAGTTTATTATTTATTCACAACCACTTTCCTCTCACACCTATCTCCTTACTACTCCCTTTCCTGCTCAACAGACATTCCCCTTATACCCAAGTCCCCCTCTTACTCCATCTATTCAAGGTTTTCCCCTCACGTTTAATCCAGCCCCCTTTACCTTCCAACACACTTTTTGCTTGTCTTTCTTCATACATTCTTTTCATATGTCCATGTATATATATATATATATATATATATATATATATATATGTATATATATATATATAGATATACATATACATATGTATATGTGTATATATATATACACATATGTATATATATATATATATATGTATATATATATATGTACATATATATTGGAGAAGGGAGCAGGCTCTCTTATATGTACATAGAGTTGAAAACGGCAGCATTCTCACGGTTATTCAACTTTTTCTTAAGGTTTTCCAAACTTCTTATTAATATTCTTGCATTAGGGGGATGATCAGATATTCAATCACCTAATGTACCCATGTGACATTTTGACTTTTCGTCCTCAGAGGTACATCATCAGAATTACATCTGTAACAATGAGTTTATAATAGTAAAATATTACCAAAATTAAATAACACATATTTTGACAAAAGACAATGTAACATATGACGTAGGCTACTTACAATGTAAAGTGTGTACCCTCGCCATGTTTTGACAGTTTATGTACTTATGCAGACATCGTTGGCTCACCTCCCCCCGGGTTGGTCGCACGCTGAAGTTATGGATGGTGTGTGGTGAAGGTTTTGCGGTTGCGGGTGGGGACCTCCTCACAAGGCGCAGTGCGGAGTTAAAGGGAATTATTGTGGATCTCAGATCACCTTGTATGCTGATTGACGGGGAATTCTCTCGGATTAATAATGCCCTCAACATTAGCAATCTCCGGAAGTCCCCACTGATGTCATTATCATGGTGCTGTTTTACATGTTTTTATTGCACCTTTCTGTATATGTAAAGATAACCATCTACTTAAAGAAGATCTAGTATGACCTATGTAATAATACGGGACGCACAGTCCTCAGTATAACAATGGAATTGGTACACTGCATTTGTCATAGATATAGCCTTAGTGGGACTATACAATCTGTTTTTAATCACTGAAGAGATTTTAGGCTGTTAATAACAAAGTAATCTTATTCATTCATTCTTATTAATTGTTTTATATTTCTTTTTAATCACTCTAGTAGAAAAAGTAGAAAGAGTTTTGGATATTCATGTTTTTAGAAGAGAGAGTGGAGAAATGTCAGATAATTTTTTGGTGGAAGGTAAATTGAAAATAGAGAATATATAGAGAAAGAGGAAAAGGAGAGAAGGTAGAGAGGTGCTTAAAGTAAAATATTTAATTGAGAAGGAGAAGGACCAGATGTACAAGGAGAAGCTGAAAGAATTGTGGGAGGTGGGGAAGAATGGAGTAGAAGTAGGAGTGGAAGAAGAATGGGGGTGTTTCTAGAAAGGATGTAGAAAGGAGTGACAAGGAGGATGGGAAGGAATAGAAGGGAGAGCAATGAGTGTTGGGACGATAAAGTGAAAAAGGTTGTGGAAGAGAAGAAGCGAGTATTCAGGGACTGGTTCCAAAGTAGGACGAGAGAAACATATGGGAAGTGAAAAAAAAGAGAAAAAAAAAGAGAGAAGTAAAACATAAGATAAAGGAGGCAAAAAGGAGAGCAGGTGTAAAATAAGAAGCAGTATGACAGAAAATTTGAGTGATAAAAAGATGTTTCGAAGGAAGTTAAGAGAGGAAGGTGAGGGGAGTCAAGTAGCAAAGAAAAGGTAAAAGGTGCAAACGAAGAGAAGATAACGGAAAAGTGAGCGGTAAGAGGTCGCCGACTACAGAGAAGGGTTTGCCAACTTGTCATTGGTCCTCGGCAAAAGCGCGGACCAATCAGCGTGCAGCATTGTAAAACGTCCGGCAAGATGACCCGCTGTGAGGGTCTGTATAAGTCTGTTACTCTGAAGAAGACGTGAAGTCGAAACGTAAGATTACATTAGTGTTCCTGGTTCAACCTTTGTATTCTTGGCATCTTGTCCACTCATTTGTCACTCCTTCAGACATCGACCTTTCTTATTTCTCCTCTATTTTCCTGTCCCATCACTGTCCTTTTCTTAGCGCCTTCCACTGTTACCACCAATCCCACCCTATCCTCCTTCACATTCAACAGCTTCCTAAAATATTCTACCCATCTTCCCCTTACCGCTTCCTCTTCCGTTATCATCTCTCCATCTGCACATTTTACCTTCCCTTCTCTACTTGATTCACTTCCCCTTCCTCTTTTAACTTCCTTCGAAAACATATTCTTATTGCTTTCAGTAGTTTCTGTTATGCTGCTCCTTTATTTAACATCTACTTTCTGTTTTGATTTTGCTTCTCTTTTTTTTTCTTTGTGCCTTTCATTTGTTTCTCTCGTCCTACTTTGGAATCAGTCCGTCAATGCTCTCCTCCACAGAAACACACACACGCATATATACTGTATATATATGTTTTTAGAAGCTCTGCTATGGGATTCGAACCCTGACCCGTGCGTCCATAATCACGTGGTTAAGACGCACGGGTCAGGGTTCGAATCCCATGGCAGAGCTTCTAAAAATGTTCAATTTGTCTTTAACATACACAATGTATATATATATATATATATATACATATATATATATATATATATATATGTATATATATATGTATATATATACATACATATATGTATGTATTTCTTTATTCAATATCACATATTGACTTTATTGACCCTATGGTCACTGTGTCTGTCTTCCAACAGCTTAAGGGCATTGAATGAAGGATTTAGAACATAGACCTTACCACGGCAACTGAGAACATTATAGTTTAATCTGTTTTCTTTTTAAAACTTACTGGTGATTAACTAAATGTTTATTTTCTTCTTTTCCTATGAAGAGTTCGGGGAGTCTCACGGCTACGTGTGGTAGACGCGTCCATTATGCCAGTCATCGCGTCAGGGAACTTAAATGCCGTTGTCATCATGATCGCCGAGAAGGCCGCAGACATCATCAAGGAAGACCACGGGGTGCTCCATTAACGGAACGCACACCGACACTGATCCCAGGCTCCGCCCGGGTTGTGTTTTTACTGCACACCCTCCACCGAGAGCCTGAAGGTTGTATTCAGCCAAAGAGGTTGTTGTTTACAGCAGTGGAATAAAATCACCCGGCGTCTCTTGCTAGTGCGACACCCGTGATGCGACGCGGTCACCACCGAGTTTTGGTGGTGAATATGACTTGTGTTTGGTAACTGGCGATGCTCGTTGCTGAGGGGGGGGTGAATGAACCCCCTCTAAACTTAGTGGATGGACGACTTCTCGAAAGGGTCTCCTAGTCGCTCGTTGGTTCTCGAAAGATGATTTTAGGTACAGACGGATTCCAAAGGAGTGACGCCAGAAAATATTAGTTTGATTTCAGCAACATCTGAACGTAAAACATCTATTAGCTATATATGCAAAACTACAGGCACGTAGCGACCAAAGCGCCACCATTACCAAGTAATGATGTGTGTTGAAAGAAGTGTTGAAACCCATATCTTGTACTTGCGCAGGAGTAGACGCGATCTAGTCCCTCTCTTATTAATTAATATATCCTTTGGTTCTTTATCATTTTACTACACCTCTCCGTTTCCACGTCTACTACATCTCCATCTTGTGACGTCAACAATGCAATAGTGATAATGCAATGTGGTGACTATTAAATGGTCAGTCGTTTCGTGTGGCCCAACGCTCTTCCGTAATCAATTTAACGCCACCTGTTCCTCCTAAGAGGCCATGTTGAAATGCCCTCGCAAGGCTTAATTGTATTTACTGATACTAACGACATTGTTAAAGCTTCGATTAACAACAACCATAACCTCTTTCGTGCTTTCAGTACCTAGAATTATCTTGAATGTTTTGTATCACTTGTCTTTCGTGGTCTGCGGTGTGTGTGTGCGTGCTTGGGGGAGCATGTGTTGAGTGGAGGAGTAACAAATACTCGTATATCGCCGTAATAGCGTGAACGAAATCATCCCTGCAGGCGACACGCTGTGAAATACTCGCTTGTGCCATTACGTGTTGTGTTTCAGTCTTCCTCGATGAAGTTCTTATTTTCAGAAATTGTTCTCGATGAACTGAAAACCCCCAAACAACAGACTTTTTGTCAGCAACTAGTCTCTGTGTTTTTTTCTACTTTATGTTTATTCTTATTTCGTTTATTTATTCATCTATTTATCATCATCTCTTAAATCATTTTTCCCATACGTTGAGTTCAACGTAGTATTTCAGTTTACTATAAACACAGCTGATGATGATGGCCATCTTCTGATAACGGAAGACAACACATTTCGCCTATACAACTGTCTTCTAGGTAAATACAATTGCCTAACGGCACCCGCATTAAGAAATAGATCGCAATTTCCAGAATGGAACTATATCTGTCCTACCGTCTCTGCCAAAATATGAGTGTATAGTCTGTCACTATATTCAAATAAAATCGTGACAATGAAGACACGTCATACATTTAAGAATGCAATATGCACGGGTTCACGTTATGTTTGTAACTCTTTCCATACGTTGGGTTTACTGTATTTTTTCAGTATACCAAAACCACATGGCAGATTATGACGTCCGTCTTCTGGTAATGGGGGACAGAAAAGATCACCTAGTACATAATTGTTTAACCTTTTGGCAAAAGGAAACGTTTTCTTTCAGGTGAGCTAAAGGCCTAACGGCTCTCACGTTAAGAAATGTGTTGCCGTCGTGAAACAGGTGCACTCGGAATAGAACGACATCAGCCCTATCATCTGTGAACAAATATATGTTTTAGGGTCCAGTGTTCACCAATGTATTCTCATAAAAACCATGATAATGAAGACACGTCATTCGCTCAAGAACTCAGTGGCAAGGGTCTTCGAGATGTTCGTTATGATACACTTTGATCCGACACGAATTGTCGTTTCACGTTCTCAAGACTACAATCTTTGTCAAATATTCTTGATATTTACGTGTTGAACCTTGCCAAGAGTATATCAGCATTTTCGATATTTTTTTCTAATACGATGTGTCCCGTGGCTATGTTCTTCTTCGTCGTCGTCGTCGTCGTCGTCTTTTCTTTCTTCTTCTTCTTCTCTTTTGTTATATGCCTCATAGCAACTCATACAAGTCACTTCCCTTCCTGACTCAGCCTCATGACATTCTCAAAGCAATACAACAAAGTATTTATCTTGACATTTCTAGGGGATTTTTGACAAGCAAAATTTCCCTCTCAGGTTCATTCTCTCGACACCACACTTTTGCGACAAAACTTACGTGTCCGCAATCTTAATTAACACTCGGTATTTTCTCATATATGTTCTTGTAGCATTCCCCTTCACAGAAATCCATCTTACACTATTCTGACACGTTTTCAAGACGCTCCTTTCCGACACGAAGATCTGACATAATTTTCAAATATTTTTCCACACGGCATAATTGTCCTGACACTAACTGACGACTCACCACTATTGATGCAACTATGTTATTTTTCTCGAAAATCAACATTTTCTCGACACGTTCTTTCGCACAACAAACTTGTTCGATACTCTTCACATTAATCTCAATGACTTCTTCCTTGCGATAGCTCTAGGGCGGGCGGCGACTGACTGTTGTTCCAAAAGGTCATGAATGCACAACATGCGAACGCACAAACACGTCAAGGTACAAAGACGAACGAGCCGGCAACAGAGTACAAAGCACGCGCCCGACGGATATAAACGCACAAGAACAATAATTTCTTTAAGTTATGTCGCTCGCTAGATATGTAGCCTACTCCCTTGCAGTAGGAGGAAAAATGTGATGGATAATGTTGGTGATTTAGTCACGTTCACTATCGTCGGGATATCATGATATTAGATGACATCTGATATCAGGACTTCTAGAATGATCAAAGGTCAGATATTGATGCGTTTGAGTGTGCTCGTGCGTGCGTTCGTATGTTTGTAGGCCCTCCTGTTCGTGCGTTCGTGTGTTTGTGTATTCATTTGTTCGCCCGCGTGTTTTTGTGCCTACCTGTTTGTGTGTGCTTTTGTGTGTTTGTGCTAAGTATTTGTTTTGGTTGCATTGGTCGTAATTACGTTTCGATAACATTTGGAATTTCACACAGCCATAATTTTTCTTTTTACCTATTTGTATATTATCTATATACCTAGTTATCTATTTTTCCCTTATTCATTCTTTCGTTCATTCATTTATCAGTTAAATTATATATTCTTTTATCTATTCATATACAGTATACCCATACTTATCCGTACTTACTTGTGAATATTCATCTACAAATTTTCTACATATATATAAAATAAAGATTAACCAAATGAAAACATAACATAACATAACAGGTACCGCCGCTCTGGTAAGAAATAAGAACAGACCTTACAAATTACATTTCAATAAACAAAGAATACCTGGTCAGCAAAAGGGTTAGGTCTGTCTCTATTAACCTACTTTTTCGATATCATTCATGAATGTCAAAATTTTATCGACATACCTGGATCTAATTTTCTTCTTCTGAAAACTATTAAACTACAGTTTTGATAACGTTACTCTTTCTAAACGAAAGCTAGTCCTTTGTTTATTTTTGGGTTGGTTATCAAGTCGCATGATCGTGAGCGCCTACGACCGTTACCTGCCTCAATGATTCAAACGCATAGGGTAAAGTTGACGGCTTCTGATGCAGCTACGTGCCTCTTGGTGTACGCTCCTCACCACCTATATCTGAAAAAAAAATGCACGTGATAACCTAAGACAAGTCTAACAACAATAATGTAGTCTTCAATACTACTTTTCAAATAGTTTTATCCATCTTGCCATATTGTCTCATGAGATAAGTCGATAACTCTTGGGACACTGAACCTAACCTGTGAGAATGTATATTTTATTGTTACATTTTTGTTTACAAAACCATCACATTTATTGTAAGAGAACTTCTGTATATAGAAATATATTAGATACTCAGTTACGAAACCCATATTTGCATAGCTTTGA
>NC_134785.1:58399407-58406907 GCF_046742065.1 Oratosquilla oratoria | reverse complement strand
ATTAAGAGAGGGAGCGAATCAAGTTGAGAAGAAAATGTAAAAGGTGCAGTTGGAGAGATGATAATGGAAGATACAGCTGTGAGAGGAAGATTTGCAGAGTATTTTAGGAAGTAGTTAAATGTGAAGGAGGATAGGGAAGGAAAGGTAGTTGCAGTGGGAGGCGTTAAAAATAATAGTGATGAATGAGGAAAATGGAGAAGAAATATGAAAAGATGTGATGAAAGCAGGTAAGGCACTTGGGATAGATGGGTGTTATTTGGAGTGTCTAAAAATAGAGGTACAGTGATGGTGGACTGGATGATGAGGTTGTTTAATGTTTGTCTAAAAGAGGGTAGAGTGCCGGAGGACTGGAGGAGTGCCTGTATAGTTCCACTTTACAAGGGAAAAGGGAATGAGTGTGGGTGTAATAGTTTCAGAAGAATCAGTTTGTTGAGTGTAGTTGGGAAGGCTTATGGGAGGATTTTGATCGAGAGGATTAGGAGAGGATGAGGGAGTAATTGGTGAGGAACAGTGTGGGTTTAGGACAGGTAGGGGTTGCGTGGATCAGATTTTTGTGGTAAGGCGGATAGGTAAAGGTAAGGATGATTTTTGGGCCTTTTATAGATTTGGAAAAGGCTTATGACAGGGTGGACTGGAAGGCAATGTAGGAGGTACTGCAGATATATGGGATAGGAGTAAAGCTGTTGATAGCAGTTAAGAGTTTTTAAGAGAGCAGTAGAGCCTGTGTTAGGATTAGAAATGGTTAGAGTGAGTTGTTTGAGGTAAAGATGGGACTTCGCCAAGGATGTGTCATATCCCCTTGGCTGTTCAGTGTATACATGGATAGAGTGGTGGCAAGGGTAATGGGCCAGGGATTGGAGATGGTTAAAGAAAATGGAGAAAATGGTAGGTAAGCCGGTTGTTGTTTGCGGACGACACTGCGTTTGTAGTAGAATCAGAGGAGGGATTGAAAAAGCTAGTAACAGAGTTTGGGAAGGTGTGCAAAAGAAGGAAGTTGAAGATAAATGTGTATAAAATAAGGTGATGATATGTACAATGGGAGAGGATGTCAGCAAATTCGAAGTGAGTATAAAGGGAGAGAGACTGGAGGAAGTATGTAGCTTTAGATACTTGGATGCGAATCTTACGGTAAAGGGAGAAGTGGAAGTGGAGGTAGAATGTAGACTGAGAGAAGCAAGTAAGAGCATGAGAGGGTTAAAAAGTGTAATGAAAAATAGACATTTGGGAATGGATGCTGAGAGGAGATTGTATGAAGGGGGTGAAACATGAAATATAGGAGAGGAAGAGTTTAAATGTGTTTTAGATGAAATACCTGAGAAGTTGGTAGGGGTTACTAGGCTGGATAGAGTGAGAAACGAGGTGAGGAGGAGAGCGGGGGTGGAAAGGGAGTTGAGAGATAGGGTTGATGAAAGTGTATTGGGATGGTTTGAACACATGGAAAGAATGAGTGAAAAAAGGATTAGTAAAATAGGTATGAAACCCAGAGGTGGATGGAGTAAGTTAACATGAGGGGGGGACCAAAGATGAGATGGATGGACGGGGTAAAAGGGACGTTGGGAAAGAGGGGAATGCCTGTTGAGGAAGGAAGGAAGAAGACAGAAGATAGGATTGAGTGGAGAATGGTTGTGTATGGATGATGCTGTGATGCATGGAAGGGGGTTGGTGAGGGATGGGGGGTGGGCGGGCTAGGGAGTATGTTTGAATGATATTCTAACGCAACCCGAAGGGATTTCTCCCCGTTTTCTCTTTTTGCGGTATGAGGAGACGGAGCGGGGGTGGGGTCGCCGATTTAATGAAGCGGCCTTGCTGTGGATGTGCTGTGTCTTGCTGCATTGCTTCTGACCCAAGGCAAAGGGCGAGATGCAGGGATGACCCGACATCCAGGAGGAGCCAAGAAAAGGGGTAGGGAGGGGTAGTAAATGGGAATGGAGTATATAGGGATGTAATGGGTGGAAGTGGAATTATGCCTTTGGCTTTGGCTACCCCCTTTGTAAGGGGGAAAAGCCCTTGGTATATACTGTATATGTATCATTATTGATGTTGTTATTCTAGAATGTGAAGAAAATTTGGTCTCATGTCGATTGGTTTAATTT
Organism: Oratosquilla oratoria; assembly: GCF_046742065.1. Taxonomy (NCBI): domain Eukaryota; kingdom Metazoa; phylum Arthropoda; class Malacostraca; order Stomatopoda; family Squillidae; genus Oratosquilla; species Oratosquilla oratoria. Next base: position 58,404,814 of record NC_134785.1, on the reverse strand, counting down.
TGAGGCAACTATCTTAATTAGCTCTGAGACTTTACCAATCTCTGAATACAACTTTGTTTTAGTCCGGTGCAACAGTATTTTAATTTTGTAATTATTTTCATATCTGACATTTGAAATATTTTGCATATGAATTATGTAGAATTAATAATGGAATGTTCTTATCTGAACACAAATATACAAGTTCTTAGCAATATTGTTTATTTACAAAACAAAAACCTTGTCTTTTTCATCTAACCTTGGCATGTTTCACTGTGATGACCTTCAGTGCAGCTTCTCCTGCCCTGCAAATATCCAATTTTTGTCATGTATACCCTCCGTAATATCCACTCATTGTAACATGCTATTCATAAGATAACTATTTCAATATATAAATTTTTATTGTGTACAACCTCGATGACATCCACTTGCTATCCATAATATATTTCCTGTAATGTCCAAACTTTTGTATAATACAATCTCTGTAACACCAACTCACTGTAACATACTATACATAAGACAGTTCCTGAAACCAAAGGAGCCGCGCCGAAGATGTGCCGCATTGTACTTCTGTATGCCCTACTTGTATCAATGTATTCCGTACGACAGAATTATATATATATATACATACATATATATATATATATACATATATATATATATATATATATATATATATATATATATATATATATATATATATATATATATATATAAATGGGCAGGAGATTCTCTCTTAAACAAGTAGAGTTAAATGTGGCTGCCAATTCTGTTTTTTTTTTTTTTTTTTTTCTAAGACATTCTCTTTGTGTCATAAGGTGGTATATAATTATCCATATACTCCGGTTGGGGCAAATATGCGGGATTCACCTGCGTTCTCCACTCCAAGGAAGAGGGCCAAAAGAATGTTGCAGAAGTGCCCAACATCATCTACACTTAAGAAGATGAGCTTTGAGAGTGTGACAGCCCGCTCAACCCCAACGACAGGCTCCCTGACCGACGACAGCGACGACGATCGACTCGGTTCAACATCGACCTCTATTTCTCAAGTAAAACTCCCGTACTAGACCCTAGTTCGAGCTCGAGCACAGGAAGGAAGACACCATCACCTATATGACCGTGATGGCACTGGAACAAGACCAATATGGTCACCCAGTACAAAAAAGAATATAAGAAAGAATACAAAGGGCAACAACAAAGATGGCCCCAACTCTTTCAAACTTAACATATGAATAAAGATTGGCTGAACTGGAATTGCCGACCCTGGAACTAAGAAGAGAACGAGGGGACCTACTAGCCATCTACAGGATTATGAAATGCAAGGAACTTCTTGATAGAGAGGACTTATTAAAATGGGACAGGAAGAACAAGAGGACATGCAGTGAAACTCAAAAAGGACAACTACAGAAGAGACCTGAAAAAGAGCAGCTTCCCACACAGATAGATATCTGGAACAAACTGGACAAAAAATAGCGTTGCAAACACCATACAAGAATTTAAGAACAAACTAGATGTTGCGAGATACAAAAATAGGTCACCCCAAACATAGCTCCCCTTCCCGTAAAATACAACTGGGTAGATACAACTAGGTAAAAAATACCCGCCGCTCAATATGCTCGTGCAGTCCAGTCTGTGTAGAGCAGTGGTCCCCAACCTGTAGCTCGCGGGCACCATGATGCTCCCGAGACCCTATTATGAGAGAAAGAGAATGTGTTGGAGAGAAGGAGTGAGTGAGGATGTGGGACAGACGAATGCTACATACGACGCTCTCTCTCTCTCTCTCTGAGGGAAGGTGCCCTCCGCTGTGTTTATAATGACAGATGCAGCTCTCAGCCTACAAAAGGTTGGGAACCACTGGTGTAGAGAGTATATAACAACCCAAGGTCGACACCTCCGAGGGTGATGAGCCGGGTCGCTCTTGGACCCAGCCTCGAAGGCACACCGAACTGTCCTTCGGAGTTGGAATACGGACGGACTCCCGGACAGAAACCCCACTGAAAAAAATGGACATAAACCACACCCATTCCGGAAAAAAAATCCTATCATACAAAGTTCTCTCATAGTAAAGAATAAAACAAGTTATTTAATTTTTTTAATGTTTAAGGATAGACTAAACTATATAAGCATCAATATACTACCTCGGGTGATTTTTTTCTTTTCTTACAAATCAACTTACCGATTTTAACTATCTCTTGTTAAAACGATGTATGGACCAAATGAAGTGTGAGTTATACAAGACTATAATCAGACCATAAGCGTATGTTATTCCCAATGCCTCTGAGCAGTTCATTAAACCTAACACAGATATATATGAGTCGTTTTTAAGGATCTGGTTTCCCTTCTTAAACGCTTTTAAAGTGGTTTGACTCTTGCGTCAAATATAAGCATCAATATTTACCTCTGGTAAACAAAACAAAAAGGTGCATGGACCAAATGAAATGTAAGTTATACAAAACTATAATCATGTCACAAGCGTATATTATGTCCAATCCCTCTGAGCAGTTCTCCCAATGTCTATCTCCAAACCTAACACAGATTTCTGAGTCGTTTTTGAAGGTTGGTTTCCTGCCTTACACGCTTTTTAAGTGGTTGACCTTTTGCCTCAAGTGCAAGCATTTATATTTACCTCGGGTTAATAAAATAAGACAAAATTAAATAGATTTTTTCCTTACAAATCAACTTGCCAATTTTAACTATCTCTTCCTAAAATGATGTATGGACCAAATGAAGTCCAATTTATACAAAACCAAGTGTATATTATGCCCAGTGCCTCTAAGCAGGTATTCCAAAGTGATGTGTCTATCTCTAAACCTAACACAAATATATTTGAGTCGTTTTTGAAGGTCTCCGGTCGCCCTCTTGCGGCAAGTGTAAGATGCGTGGATACTATGGCTGCGTCTTTCCTGATGCACTCAATAGCAGTCCAAATTGTAGGGTGAGATTAGCCCACCAGTTGATGGAATCCACGATTCCAACACTCACAGAGGTTATTGATGCATTATTTATTGCCAGTTGTAGCTTGGAGCACATTCCATTTCTCTGATGGGAATAATTCAGGAATCCTTCGCACTCATACGGTCAAAGGACCTGAATATTGTCTGATCTGACCAATGCGAAGGTTACGTAGGTCGCATTTGAAATAACAGCCAAGGTCTTCAAATCCATTAGGCGTATTATCTTTTATGGAGTCCATTTAATCAGAAACACCATCAATATACCACAGAAATGCTTGATATTGTCATCATCCTTGTATCGGTTAGTCAACCTAAGGCATTTACTCGCTTATTTCAATCTACATTCTACCTCTACCTCCACTCCTCCCTTCCCCGCCTTATTCGCACCCAAGTATCTTAAGCTATCCACTTCGTCCAGTCTCTCTCCCTCAAAGCCGTGTCCAGACGACCGGGCGTGTCCGTTGGGCAGCGCGATTGGCGGGCAAATTCTGCCGGGCCTGCCCGTGAATGTTGTTTACACGACCGAGTTGATGAATATCTGGGCGGGCGTGCCCGACGATGCCAGTGGCGTGTGGAGTACGGTACGACAAGCATGGCGCCTAGCATCATCAAGAAGATATTGTCCACCATGATAAGTTCTTTGTGTCTAAAGAAAAAAGAAGACAAAGAAACGTGGGATGTGGGAGGGAAGCCTACTGTGGGTTCACGATATTATCTTGCATCTGGCAGGGCCAAGGCTCCAGCTACCGGGCAACCGCCTTAGTGATTTCGCTCGACGAGCACTCGGGCAATTTGACCGTTTGCCCGTCAAATGTGCCCGTTAACGGGCATGCCCGCCGATCAGGCCCGCTTGTTTGGACAGGCCTTAATACTCATTTTCAATTCGCTGCCACTTTCTCCCCTTGTACATGTCATCGCCTTACTTTTATCCACATTTATCTTCAGCCTCCTTCTTTCGCACGCCTTCCCAAACTATGCCACTTTCTTAATACCTCCTCTGATCCGGCTACAAACGCATTGTTATCACCTAAGAACAACTGGCTTATCTCAATTTTCTTTAATCATTTCCAATCTCCTGTCCATTTCCTTTGGATTTAATTCTCGTACCACCCCATCATGTATACATTAAACAGCCATGGCAATATAACACATCCTTTGCGAAGTCCCACCTTTACCTCAAACCAATTGCTATCTCCATTTCTAATTGTATCACAGGTTCTACTGCTCTCGTAAAAACTCTTGATTACTCTAAACGGCTTTCCTCCTATTCCATATATCTGCAATACCTCCCACGATATGATATAATATAATATGATATAATATGATATAATATAATATAATATAATATAATATAATATAATATAATATAATATAATATAATATAATATAATATGATATAATATGATATAATATAATATGATATAATATAATATAATATAATATAATATAACATAATATAATATAGTATAGTATAATATAATACAATAATATATGATATATGATATAATGTGATATAGTATGATATGATGTAATATAATACAATATATAATAATGTGATATACAAGTAATAAAGTGTATAGCAAACGGGCGCTTCTTGCTGAACAGGTGCACATCCAGTCTAGTCAAACTGATTTGTTTCTGGTCGGCAGGTGCACGACATCCGGTCAAACGGGTTTGTTTCCGGTCTGCAAGTGCAAGTTGTTGTTTTGATTGTGTGTGATGATGTATTTTTTACCTTGAATGACTGACTTGTTGATGGGGTTAACAACCTTTGGTTGTTTGTTTACAAACACGGAAGTAGGATGTGTACCGAAAATTAAAACAGTAAAACTTTTGTGAGATTGACGTAAATGCACAAAAAGGAAATGGTTTGCAATCATTTTTACTGTAGAGGTTTTCATTCCGTTATCATAATGTTCTTTTATTAATGCTAGATATGTTTTGCTTTTTTTGCTTGCTCATGCATTGAAAATCCATTAAAATTGTTTAAATACATTTATTGCACATTTTTAAAATAGTGGGCCGACACATAGTGCATTTTTCTATTACTTTCCTGGAAAAAATATGTTAACATCATCAATAGATGCGCTACCTATTCAGTATATATACTTTTTTTTAATGTGGAAATTATTAGCTACTGAGTAAATATCGTTATCTTGCTCTAGCATTTTGAAACCCGTTTAAAATGTACGTTCCACAATAACTTGCCAAGTTTTCATTTTGCATTGTATGACGTTTTGACATTATTGAAAGTTGGCAAAACGCGTGGTTTTCAGCTAGAGAAATTACTGTGAACTTCAACATTTGGTTTTGTGTATGTATGAGGCATAAATTTAATTATCTAATCTATGTCATTATCATTCAATATGCCTTAATTTTTGTTTGTTGTGATAAATGCCGTTATATGTGAAAAATGAAATTAAAATTCGTACTTTTGAAAACTAGTTACAGCAAATATCTGTATATTTGATTGCAAG
>NC_134785.1:58374407-58389407 GCF_046742065.1 Oratosquilla oratoria | reverse complement strand
TTATGAAGCCGTACCATGTTGTCTTTGGAGAGACTAAGGGTATTGTGAATTCTCTTGAAGAGAGTATTGTAATTTTGTACTTTTACTTTGAAATTGTCGTCGAAATTGTAAATGAGTGGTAAGTCTGACGTAGGGAGATCATATGGGAGCTTTTTGTTCGAGCCAAAGAGGACAAAATGTGGTGACTCCGATACTGACCTGTTAATGGTACTGTTAATGCAAGCTTGGATCATTGGTACATGTTTCCCTTCTGTCGACTGTCATCAAGGCCATATATCACCTGTCTGAATTCTTTAATCAAGTCGGCCGTTACAATCGTAGTTGAACAGCCGGAATCTACTAGTGCTCTTGCGAGTCTTCCTCTCAATCGGACATCTACAATCGGATAGCGTCATTACATTTTGGCGACAGCTTGCGTAGTGGCCATCCCTCGTCCGTTTCCCTGCTCGCAGTGTCGAGCAATATGTCAGGACTCATTGCATTCGTAAAATATGAGCTCCGTCTCTCTATAATTCATCGCGAAGTGACCGGGACGCGGATACACATAACAAACGATCTGAGGCGGTCCCTCCCATCCGCTATGGTCACCCCTGGACTCCCCCGTTTTCTCTCTTCCATTTTTCGGCGGAGAGCCCTGCTCTACCCGCTCTCCCCTCTTCTCATATCATTTAGCCGATTAAACGATTATTATATGATATTCCAAAACAAAATATGATATAATAAATGCGTGCATGGACCAGTGGGTAACGTCCCTTCCTTGGAACGTGGAAAGCCCGAGTTTGATTGCCGGTAAGTTCAGAAGATTTTTCATCGTTTTCCTGACCATCTCCCTGAAGCCAGACGTCCAGAGGGGGTTGATCACTGTCTCATATATTTGCTAACACCTAATCGGTATGATCGAGCTAATTACATTGATTTCAGACCTTATTCATGACCTCAGCCATTCCAATATATCAAAACTACAGGAGCACTTCTCACCATACATATAACCAGGCGCGGATACAAGGGGGGGGGGCAGCCCCCTCCTTGGATAAACACTTTTTAGTGCGAATTTATGATTTGAATTATATTTGTGAATTACATATGATTTTACATACAATTACGAGCGAAACAGACTTGGGTTTCTGGACGAATCTCCAAGCCAACGGCATTATTCTTGGGGTTAAAATGTCGGCGTGTTTCAAGTATCGGTTATCGTTTATCGGTTCGCCCCCCCCCACCCCCAATAACATTCCTGGATCCGCGCCTGCATATAACTTTACTAAGCAGGATAACCTTCATGGTGAATTACAGAGGCTTATAATCCCTCAAAGTGCCTCAGTAGAGATCCATCTCAGCTGCGTCAATAATTGACGGAATAACTTCAAACATTCAATATAATATAATGTAATATAGTATAATATAATATGATATAATGTAATATAATATAATATATAATATAATATAATATAATATAATATAATATAATATAATACAATATAATGTAATATGATATAATGTAATATAATATAATATAATATAATATAATATAATATGATATAATATAATATGATATAATATAATATGATATAATATAATATAATGTAATATAATATAATATATGATAAAGAATTATATGATGCAATATTATAAAAAAAAACACTATAATATGATATAGCATAATATCTATCTATATGCTGAGAGCCTTTTTCCCCTTTATAAGTGAGGTAGCTAGTCAGAGTCACATATCTATTCCCACCCATCTCACTCCCTTCCACCACCCCTCTCCCCTGTCCCATCTCAGCTCCTCATGGATGACAGGTCATCCCTGCATCCGCCAACTGCCCTGGGTCAAACACAATGCAGCAAGACACAGCACATCCACAGCAAGGCTGATTCACTTAATTAGCGACCCCCCTCCCCATCCCCTCATGCAGAAAAGGAGAAGACGGGGAGAAATCCTTACAGGTTGTGTCAAAATATCATTCACACATAAGCACCCTCTACCCCCCATCCCCCATCCCTCCCTTCCTTGCATAAGAGTATCATCCATACACAGTCATTCCCTACTCATCCCTATCTCCTGCCTTCTCCCTTCCTTGCTCAACAGACATTCCCCTCTTGCTCAACGCACCCTTTCACCCCACCCATCCATCTCATCCTCGGTTGTCCTCTGAAGTTCGTTCACTCCACCACTACCTTCCACACCTCTTTTACTAATCTTTCTTAACTCATTCTTTCCATGTATTCAAACCATCCCAATAATCTTACATCAGATCTACCTGCCATCTCCATTTCCACTCCCACTCTCCTCCTCATCTCCTCGTTTCTCACTCTATCCAACCTAGTAACCCCTACCATACTTCTCAGACACTTCATTTCAAACACATTTAAACTTTTCCTCTCTGCCTCTCTTAAATTCCAAGTATCTGCTCCGTACACTGCCATCGGCACAATCACCCCAATTGCCTATTTCTCATAACATTTTTTAATCCCTAAAGGCATTTACTTGCTTCTCTCAATATGTGAAATAATATGGTACAATAACATATTATATGATATAATGTAATGTAATATAACATAATATAGTATAATATAATATAATATAACGTAATGTAATGTAATAGAATAGGATATAGTATGATATGATATAATGTAATATAATGAAATGTAAAATTATAAAATACAGTATAATGTAATATAATACAATATAATATATGATATAATATATAATATAATATAATATAATATAATATGATATAATAAAATATCATATACTACAATATAATATAATATATAATATAATGTGATATAAATAGTATAACATGATATAATACAATATAATATAACACAATATGATATGATATGATATGATACTATCTATATGCATATATCAAAAGCTTTTGCCACCACATCCTGCACCCCTCCCATCTCAGCTCCTCTATCTCAGTCGATTTTGTGTTATCGGTTGGCAGCCCTGCTCACCCTTACCCCGCTGAGCTGGCTGAAACCTCGAGTTTCCCTAAAATATATTTATATTTCTTCACTTAGCTCAGTGACTATACGAGTTACACGAATTTAATGTACATCTAGGGAGAAAGCAGTCCTTGTTCATCTATTTCAAAGCTTTCCATCTCGATAGTACAAAGAAATTATAGCGAGTACAAGATAAGGAATATAATTTAAATGTTTATACAACATTTTACTTATTATCGCTGTCTCCAGTCATTATGAGGCTGGTTGTAAAATTTAACCTGTCTTCTGTGATATAAAATAGTCATGAATATGACTGTGCTTTCACATATCTCATAAAGTGACACATAAAAGAGAAAATGAAAGGTTTATATGATTATCTTTTGATACTGGACGGGTGGCGGGAAGAAGCGGCATGCTCCCTCCCTCCCTCCACCCCCAATCAAACTCATGAGTCAAAATTGAACATGACTTGAGTGCATACCGCTCATGGCTTCTCGCACCTCGATTAGTTTACGGTTTTCATCATCTCATATTCATTATCTTCATTCGTCCTTGAATACGGTTGTACCAACGTATATGGTCGGAAGAGTGACACTCAGATCGGAAATTGAAATATTTAGATAAGAAAAAGTTCGTGAGTTGTATCGTATCGAACTTTTTCATATCTAAACATTTCAATTTCCGATCTGAGTGTCACTCTTTCGACCATATAAGTTGATAAATTATTTTTGTGAAATAGTACTAAGTACATTACTTGTTTGATTGACGAGTTAAACACCATATGAGGACGGAGCCTTTATTTGTACGACGTTTCGCTTATTACAGCTTTTTCAAGTAATTGAAAAAGCTGCAATAAGATAAATAAAACTGTAATAAGACAAATAAAGGCTCCGTCCTCATTTGGTGTTTAACTCGTCAATCTTGTCGGCAACTGCCACTTTCATGAAAAATACATTATTTGTGATTACGATTGTTCGAAAAACATTATATAAAGGTTCAGGAGAGAATTATATTCATTCTCGTTTCAATGTATGTTGTTTAAAGTAATTCTTTCATTCTCTGATGTACTTGTTTGGTTTCGATGGTTTTTACATGTACAATATGGATCTATGTACAAGTGTTAATTTGTATAACAGGTTGAAATTAAACGATTATGACAGTCCAAGAATTTTAGTGTGAAACATTTCAACATTACTCCAAGATGGGGCTAGACGAGAAGCTAGACGAATTGAAGAGGAAACGGGCAGCTGGTAAGAGCAAATTCACCCAAAAAATCAACAGCTTTACTACGGCGCGTGACCAGGAATCACCCATTGCTGTACTAGAGGGTATTTATCAAGAGATTGAACTGGCGTTAATGGTGCTGAAGAATTAAATGATGAAGTGATAAGTTCACTGCACAGAACAGCAGGAGAGGGAACATTAGTTGAGGAGGCAAATGGTTATATATCGCACTTGGAAATGTAGAAAGTGAAGTTGAAAATCGAATTATAAAAAATTTGGAGTGCTCAAAAACAAGTTGTGCAAAATAGTATATCCCAGATTTCAGTAAAGATACTTGATCCTCCTTCTTTCTCGGGTAATATGAAACAATTCTCCAGATTTAAAGACGACTATAATAGACTAGTTGTGCCCACCTTTGGACCCATATGCATTGCGACAGTGCTTGCCGGGTGAAGCATTACACTCTGCTAAAAACCTAGAGAATGATTACAAGAGTGTGTTTGACAGATTAAATCAGAAATATGGCAACGAAAGGAAAATCGTCGATTTGATAATCGGTGATCTGTGTGCTCTTAAACCGATAGCCGTTGGTGATGACAAGGGACTTATTGAGTTGATAGATACGGTTGAGAGGTTTATTTTGATTTAAAGAAGATGAGATTAAAGGAGAAATGAATTCTACTAATATTTTGGGTATAGTGGAAAGTCATGCCACTTGTGGGAATGTCATGGGACATAAAGAGTGACCAGTTTTATTACTCCCAGGATAAAATTTTCCCCTAAGCGAAATAAAATACACTCGATGTCTGATTTATTGACTACTGCTTGTGATACGTACAGCTACACAGAAAACTATCGTTAGTAGGGGTGTCGAAACATTCGCTAATGAACATAACCTTATGATACCGAAGGGTTGGTATTTCTGGGGTTCGAATTGTTCGAATTCCTTCTGAATGAATATGAATCGAATAATAGTTCCGGAGTTCATATGGATTCACTATGACATGATAATCTTATTTCCGATGGAGACTTCAACTTGTCTCAAATAGTTTCGTTGTTTTGTGTCAAAATGATTAGCGTGATTTACTAACGATAGTTTTCTGTGCACCTGTACGGTCCATTCAAAATACGTGACGCTGTCGAGCGTAGGACGTTTGGTAAAGTCTTTGAGATTATCTTTAATTGCGTGTCCACTCGAAGTGTTTACATTGACCTGGTTGATAGGTACGATACACAGAGCTTATTGACGACTTTCATGCGATTTGTGTCAGTTAGAGGTTACCCGTGCAGTATGTATTCTGATAGAGACCCATAACTTGTATCTGCGAGCAGAGAACTGAAGTCAGTGTTTAGCCAATTAGATTGGAAGTGTGTAAGTTTGGAAGAGATTAAGGTATGGAATGGCAGTTCACCAAGTCAGCTGATGCCCCATGGCAAAATGAGGTGAGTGAAGGATTGATTAGAAGTGTTGCAGACAGTATTCTTTGAAGTAGCTAATATTCTGAATCAACGACCAGTCGGCCTCAAACGTGGGTCTGATATGAACACTGGGTGTTACTTATGTCCTAATGAATTGCTATTGGGACGTCCTTACAATCATGCACCAGTGGGAACATGGGCCTAGTGTGACATGAATCGCCGATTGGAATTCTTGAACAATATAGTAACAGGATTTTAGCGTAAATGGCAGAGGTTTCTTCCCTACTCTTCTAGTGCAGCAAAAATGGCTTGTTGCCAAGAGGAATCTACGAGTAGATGCTTTAGTACTTGTATAGGATGATAATGCTTTGAGGGGACACTGGGGGTTGGCTCAGGTTACTGAAGCTCTGGCTGGACGAGATGGGTTTGTAAGGGATGTAACTATTAGGTACAAGAACCAGATATCAGGATCAAAGTATGAAGGGCAGGAGGATGTGCAGGTTAAACGATCAGTACATAGCCTCATGGTAATCTCCGTAGAAGAACAGGCGGGGCGGGGAATGTATAATACAATGATATTGGCAATTGAGTTGTTTAAATCGTACCGGATAACCTAGTACATTTATATATTTGTGTATTCGTGTATTTGAATATTTACTTGATATATTGTAATTACTAAGTTTAAATATTACAAACATGTTTATTCTATTGGTGATTGTATAATGCACTGTATTTGTAAATGGGAGCGTTCTTTCTTGCGCATGTCACTGCGCACTTGTTCATATGAGCGTTGCCAGGACAGCACGGTCATTACGCCGACACTGCTCAGTGAAGGCAAGAGGTGAAATAGGCTATGAACGGAATCAGCGACCAAAGGATAATGTTGCGAAGACTTAGGTCCCTGTCTTCTTTTACGTTCACACCAAAAGAAGTGTGAGTTTGAATTCCAGTTTTATGTAATAGTTACGATAGGAGTATTGTAATATGGTTGATAGATTATCTATGTGAAATAGTACTGAGTACATTACTTGTAATTACGATTGTTCGGAAGGCATCATATAAAGGTTCAGGAGAGAATTATGTTAATTCTAGTTTCAATGTATGTTGTTTAAAGTTTTTTGTCATTCTCTGGTGTGTGCTTTTTTCGATGGTTTTTACACGTACAATATGGATCAATATACAAGTGTTAATTTGTATTACAAGTTGAGATTAAACGATTATGACAGTCCACGAATTTTAGTGTGAAACACTAACCTCTTTCATTTTAGACTTTCAACTCGCTGCCATCATCTACCCTTGTGCATCTTATCACCTTGCTTTTACCCACATTAACCTTAAACTTCCTCCAATCGCATAACTTCCCAAACTGTCATTAACTCTCTTAACCCTTCCTCTGATCCTGCCACAAGCGCATTGTCATCAGTAAACAACAACTGGCTCACCTCCCGCTTTTCTCCGTTTTCTTTAACCATCTCCAATCCTCTGCCCATTACACCTTGCCTTTACCTCACGCACCACCCTATCCATGTATACACTGAACAGCCATGGCAACATAACATTCTTGGCGCAGTCCCACCTTTACCTCAAACCACTTACTCTCTCTTTTTCCCATTCTATTACACTCTACTATTGTAAAAAACTCTTGACTGTCCCAGCTTTCCCCTAACCCCATATATCTACAAAACCTCCCACAGTGCCTTCCTATCTACCTTCTCATAAGCCTTTTCCAAATCCATATAGGCTCAAAAAACATCCTTACTTTCTCCCAAAACTTCTTCAGATATCTGCCTTGCCACAGAAACCTGAGCCATGCAACCCCTACCTTTCCTAAACCCACAATACTCCTCACCAATTACTCCCTCTGTACTACCTCTCCTAATCCTCTCAATCAAAACCCTTCCATAAACCTGCCCAACTACACTTAACAAACAGATCCCTCTGAAATTACAATACTCATAATTTCCCCCTTTTCCCTTGCAAAGTGGAACTATACTGGCATTCCTCCAGTCCTCCAGCACTCTACCCTCCCTTAGACATACATTAAACAACTTCACCAGCCAGTCCACTATTACTGTACTTCCTTTCTTCAGACACTCTGAATGACACTCATGTAACCCAGGTGCCTTACCTGCTCTCATCATCTTCACAGTTATTTGCTCACATCACTCATTTTCTTAGCGCCTTCCACTGCTACCACCAATCCCTCCCTATCCTCCTCTACATTCACTAACTCTTTAAAATACTCCGCCCATCTCCCCTTTACCACCCCCTTTTCCATTAAGATCTGTCCATCTGTGCCTTTTACTTTTTCTTCTTCACTTGGCCCGCCTCCTATTCCTCTATTGATTTCCTTCCAAAAAATATTTTTATTGCTTTAAATTTGTTGTCACACTCTTCCATTTTGCATTTGCTCTCATTTTTTCCTTCCTTTATCTTTTGTTTTGCTTCTTTCTTTTTTATACCACTCATATTTTTCTCTCATACTACTTGCAACCAGTCCCTGAATTCTCGCTTCTTTTCTTCCTCTACCTTCTTCACTTCATCATTCCACCACTCACCCCCCTCCCTTCTATTCCCTCCCATCCTCCATGATCCACATGTCATCTCTGCACACCTGGTCACTTCCATCTTGAAACCCCCATTCCTTTCCCACACCTGCTTCCATTCTATTCTTCACCATATCCACACATTTCTCAGCTATTGTACTCTACTCCTTACCCTTCTCATTTAAACAGTTTCCTCTAAGCATCTCTCTACCTTCCACCTTTTTCCTCTTTCTCCACCTATCTTCCACTTTTAACTTACCTTCCACCAAAAAATTATCTAATATTCTCCACTCTCTTCCTTAAGAACATGGGCATCAAAAACTCTTCCTACTTTTTACGTGGATACCACGACATAGTCAATTAATGCATTATTAACCGCCTTTCCATCCACCACCCTCTCCCATGTGTACTTATCCTTTATTTTCTTCCTAAACACAAAGGTACAAAGGTTACAAAGGCTGAGCATACCGACAGGATACCTTTTGGTCTATAACTAGGTCCGATGCGAAAAAAAGATATAATTATGATAAATAAATGAATAAAAATGATAGTAATATAAATAATGATGAATAAAATAAATGCATAGGTATAATTCAATAATAAACAAACAGGTAAATAGTAAATAATAACAAATTGATAGATAACTAATAATAAATGAAAACCAAACAAATAATGATAAACAGACAAGTAATAAACAAATAAATGATATAAAACAAATGGCAGCCATTACAGCATCTTGCTTAGGTGTTTATCTAAAGCTTCGAACTGAACTACATTGCACTGCCCTTACAGGAAGTTTATTCCATTCATTAACTACACGGTTGGCGAAGTTGTTTCTACCCACATCCAAATTAAATTCATTTCCTGACAGTTTGAGACCATTATTTCTTGTCGGATTCTCATTCACTGTGAAAAATTTGAAACTTTGATGTTGTCAATTCCCTTTAGAATCTTGAAGACCTGTATCAAGTCACCTCTGAGCCAACATTTTTTAGGGAAAACAGATTCATATGTTTTAGTCGATTTTATATGATTTATTTTTGATAATTGGAATCAGTTTTGTGGCTCGCTGTTGTGCTTTTACCAATCTGTAATTGTTTTCATGAGATTCCATGACCATACGGAAACAACATATTCCAAATGTGGACGAACTAACGATTTATATAGCTTGTTAATGAGAAATGGACTTCTGAAGTCAAAAGATTGTGTAATCAGTCCTAATATCTTATTTGCTTTCTCAGAGGCTGAAATACACTGCTTAGGTGATCTGAGATCGTTACTGATAATTACGCCGAGATCCTTTTTACTATCCACTTTTGTTAACAAATTTCCAAATAACTTGTCATCGTACCTACTGTTATTTTTACCTATGTGCATAACCTTGTATTTACTTGTGTTAAATTTCATTTGCCATTTTTTAGACCATTACTGTAATTTATCTAAATCTTCTTGAATATCTAACTGATTTAAGTGATCATTTCCTATTCCACACAGTTTTGTGTCATCGGCAAATTTGGAGACAATAGATTTTAGTCCGTGGTCTATATCATTTATATATACTATGGATAGAAGTGACCCAAGAACGGAACCTTGAGGAACTCCACTCGTAACATTTTTCCATCTAGAAGTTTTGCCATTTAAAACAACTCTCCGTTTTCGATCGTTCAATCAATTACTAGTCCAGCTTAATAGGCTACCACTTATTCCGTGTGAAGCTAATTTAGTAAGTAGCCTTTCGTGTGGGACGGTATCAAAAGCTTTTGCAAAGTCTAGATATATTAAATCTATTTTACTTCTTTTGTCATAATTCAAGATGACTGTGTTGTAGAATTCGAGTAAGTTAGTCACGCAAGAACGTTTCCGATTGAATCCATACTATCATTTACCAAATAATTACTTTCTAAATGATCTTCGATAGCATCTCTGATAGTTTCCATAATTTTCTTACGATTGAAGTCAAGCTTATAGGCCTGTAATTATTTTTTTTTTCACATTTTTTAAATATTAGAGTAACGTTCACTAGCTTCCATTCTCTTGGGACATCTCCGGATATGTGTATGCTATTATCAATTCTCTTTTTAAACACATCTCCACCATTAACTCTCCACTGTGATTTTTACCAGGTACTTCACACTTCCCAATAACTATCTATTGGTTCATCCCCTACTCTAGCATTGAGATCTCCCAATACCACTACATTGATATTCCTCCCAAAAGTCTGTGCATTCATTTAAATCTGTCCGAAAAGTCTCCCTTTCCTCTACACTCTTCTCACTACCAGGTCCATATGCACTTTCAAAAACCCATATCTCCCTTCCCAGTTTCACCTTCTTCCACATTAACCTTGAAGAAACCTCCTTCTACCCCCACCAGTTGCTTACCTACCTCCTCACTTACTAGTAGAGCAGTGGTTCTTAACCTTTATTAGTGCCCTTAGTACCCCTTGGCATCTCAAAAAAAAAAAAAAAAAAAAAAAAAAAAAAAAAAAAAAAAAAAAAAAATCTCGTACCCCCATCCAGTACAAATACAATGCAAACACACGAAAAGGATTATTGGAGATACGAACCTGGCTTTGCTTTCTCATAGTAAATATACAGTACCATTGCACTGACTATCATGCCTCGTAAACCCCAGGTTCAAGGTTTCGTATCCCTTGGGGGTACAAGTACCCCCAGGTACCTTTCCTCCTCCTCGCTTCACTTCCAACATCTTCCCCACTACTCTGGTGTTTTGCCGTAAGACTCTGCATTAATGACTATGATTTTGTGTACAAAATTGTAATGAAACCATAAGAAAACTATTTTTTTATCATTTTATAATTATCTATTTCAAAACAAATGCAGAATGAAAACACAGTGTAAACACATGACAAAGTATGAACACCGCATAATGAAAAACAGTATTTTGCAGGAAAAGGCTTGGGCGCCTATCGGGTCAGGAAACATTTTACGTAACAAATCGGTGGTCAGTTGTCGTCGATGGCAAATTATGTTTGGCCAAAATATGGCAAAACAGGATTTCTGATTCAGTTATGTTCTTTTCATTGTCAATCTTGTTGACTTGTTGGGGGAATTTATTTCAAATTGTTTAAAACAAACTCATTGAAAAACACATCGCGTGCGGAGATAAAGCGTAATTGTCAACTTATACCGTAAGACTTGAAAATCATAGAAATTTCGTATGAATTGACAGGTATGCACTGTGCCACTTCCACGCACATTAAAAGACCCAAACCTTAGGGTTCTGGTTGGAAAACTCCTCCCAGTCCCTCTTGCCTTCTCACAGGAATGTCCTCTTTTGGGCCACAGAGAGTAAGATGTCCAGTCCCACAAACTGTCCCGTTTGAGCCGCTTTTACGACCCGTGTGGAAAGACTCGGTGACAGTATTCTTTTTCCCCTACCACAGGGGAAGGCGAAAATTGAAATACATACTCAAAGAAGTGGTGCAGGACAGCATTAAAAGGGTGTGTGACAGTACAATGGGGGGACAGTGCCACTATAATAAAGTATCATAATTTCTCTAAGATTAGTTTCCTCTACTATAGACAAAATGATGTGCGGCCCTGGTCCGTAGGGGCACCCCATATAATCCCTAAAATATCAACTGCATGCTACTACAAATTTTATACTACACAATAATATGCATTACATTACCCCAGATGGGGTAATGTCATGTGATATGATTTATTATATCACATTAAATTAAATTATAAAATATTATAATAATATATATATTATATTATATTATATCATATATTATATTGTATTGTATCATATTGTATTATTATATAATGTAATATATAATATGATATGATATACATTATAATATAACATAATATAGTAGAATAAAAAGTGGTATAATACGATATCATATGATAGAGTATGATAAAACATATATTGTGGTATGATATATCATAATATAATACGATGTAATATAATATGTTATGATAAAATTCAATATAGTATACCGTAATATATTGTCATATAACATGATCTTATACTTTATAATATAATGTAATATAGAATAATATATTATACAATATAATATAATATAATATACATACATACAAACAAACATATACCAAAGGCTTTTCTCCCGTATAATGGAGGTAGCCCCCCCCCCCCAAAGGCATAAAATCCACTCCCAAAGATTCCATCCCCACATACTCCACTTCTATCCACCCCCTCCCTCCCTCTAATCTTGGCTCCTCCTGGATGATGTGTCATCCCTGCATCTTATCCACTACACTGGGTCAGGAGCAGTGTTGCGAGACACAGCACATACACAGCAAGGCCGCTTCATTAAGTCGGCCACCTCCCTCTCCGTCACCTAATGCAGAAATGGAGAAGATGGGGAGAAATCCCTTCGAGCTGCGTCAATTTATTTTTCACACATACTCCCTCACCCCCATCCCCCACCCACTCCCTTTCATACATCACATGATCACATTATCATACATACACAACCATTCTCCATTCACTCCTATCTTCTGCCTTCCCCCCTCCTTCTTCAACAGACATTCCTCTCTTTCCCAACGCCCCTTTTACCCCATCCATCCATCTCAACCTTGATCATCCCCTCATATTCACACCTTCTACCTCTGGTTCTTTCACTAATCTTTCCTCAATTATTCTTTCCATATGTCCAAACCATCCCAATATTCTTTCATCAATCCTAACTCCCAACTCCCTTTCCACCCCCGTTCTCCTCCTCACCTCTTCATTTCTCACTCTATCTAGCTTTGTAACCCCTATCATACTTCTCAGACATTTCATCTCAAACACCTTCAAACTCTTCCTCTCTTATGTTTTATGTTTCTGCTCCGTACAGTGCTGTCGAGTGTCGGCACAATCACTCCATCATACAATCTCCTCTTAGCATCCATTCCCAAATGTCTATTTCTTATTACGCTTTTTAATCCCCCCAAGGCATTTACTTGCTTCTCTCAATCTACATTCTACCTCCACCTTCACTCCTCCCTTTCCTGCCACATTTGCACCCAAATATCTAAAACTATCCACTTCCTCCAGTCTTTCACCCTTAATGCTCACTTCCAGTCTGCTTCTACTTTCTCCCCCTTGTACATCTCATCACCTTACTTTTAACACATTTACCTTTAACTTCTTTCGTACACCTTACAAACCTTGTCACTAACTTCCTCATTCCCTCCTCTGATCATGCCACAAGCGTAGTGTCGTCAATAAACAGCAACTGACTTATCTCCCACGTTTCTCCGTTTTCTTTGACCATCTCCAGTCCCTGACCCATTACCCTTGCGTTTACATATTGCACCATCCCATCCATGTATAAATTAAACAGCCAAAGGGGACACAATAAATTCCTGGCAATGTCACACTGTTGTTGTTGTTGTTGTTGTGCTGTTGTTGTTGTTGTTGTTGTGCTGTTGTTGTTGTTATTGTATTATTATTATTATTATTATTATTATTATCATTATTATTATTATTATTATTATTATTATTATTATTATTATTATTATTATTATTATTATCATTATTATTATCATTATTATTATTATTATCATTATTTTTGTTATCATTATTGATCTTATTATTGTTATTGTTATTATAATTGTTACTATTATTGTTATCATTACTGTTCTTGTTATTATTGTTACTGTTATTATTATTATTGTTATTATTATTCTATTATTGTTATTGTCATCATTATTGTTATCATTATTGTTGTTGTTATTATTATTATTATTATTATTATTATTATTATTATTATTATTATTATTATTATTATTATTATTATTATTATTATTATTATTATTATTATTATTATTATTATTATTATTATCATTATCATTATTATTATTATTGAAACTTATAACATTGCAGTAGATATGCTGTCGCTTCACGGTGCAGTTGGTAGAGTCAGTAACTTATTATTATTATTATTATTATCAATAATAATACTAACATTATTATTATTATCATTATTATCATTATTATCATTATTATCATTATTATCATTATCATTATTATCATTATCATTATCATCATTATCATCATTATCATTATCATTATTATTATTATTATCATTATTATTATTATTATTATTATTGTCATTAGTGTTATTACTTTTGTTATTATTGTCATTATCATTATTACTTTTATTATTATTATCATTATTAATATCATTGATATTATTAACATTATCATTATTAACATTATTGTTATTACTTATTATCATTATTATTATTATTATTATTATTATTATTATTATTATTATTATTATTATTATTATTATTATTATTATTATTATTATTATTATTATTATTATTATTATTATTATTATTATTATAATGATTATTATTATTATTGTTGTTGTTGTTGTTGTTGTTGATGCTGTTGTTTTTGTTGTTGTTATTGTTGTTTTGTTATTGTTGTTGTTATTATTGTTATTGTTATTCTTATTATTGTTAATGTTGATATTTTCAATATTATTCATATTGATATAATATATGTAATATTATTATTAATATCATAATATTATTAATAGTAATATTATTCACATTATTGATATTAATATTATTAATACTTTTGACATTAATAATGTTGATATTAATATTAACATTATCAATAGTAATATTAATATTATCAATATCAATATCATCAATATTAATATCATCAATATTAATATCACTAATATCAATATCATCTATATCAATATTTTCAATATCAATATCAATATTATCAATATCAATTTTTTCATTATTGATATTGTCAATATTAATATTGTCAATATTCAATGATTATTAGTAATAATATTAACATTTTAATATCAACATTTTAATATTAATATTTTAATATTAATATTTCATGTTAATAT
>NC_134785.1:58331907-58336907 GCF_046742065.1 Oratosquilla oratoria | reverse complement strand
TAAGGGTTTGTCTCCCTCCTGGCCTAGCTTATTTGCAGTCTTTTCTTCAACCAAGTCCCTCTCTTTCTCTTCATCAACAACTCTATCACTAGCATTGATTATCACACTGTGATTTCTGCTAGCTGTCGTTTACTTGTCGATCTTATTTAAAACTTGGGGAAGCAGCTTTGTTCAGTTGCGGTTTCAAACATTCGCAGTTCGCTGTTCACACTTACAGATTATGAGCTCCTACTTCCGTTTGATTTGTTTGCATATTTCTCAAAATTCACGTGATCGCTTTCTTGTCAATGTAACTACTTGAAACTTTCGAATAGGATATCGTCATAGACCTATAACTGGTATCCAGGGGTAATCAATACCTCGGAAAGTAAAAGCTCCAATCCCATGTTGACACTGTCGTATGTCCATGTTGTGGTCACAGTTCTAGTAACATATCACATCTCGTCTTCAAAGAATATATATGAAATTCTGAAGATATTCAGAAAGATTTGATATTGAACATAGGCTAAATATATCTTTTTTTCTACATGTCTACCATGGCGCTCTTACGTTTTCTATTATGAGATTGGCTACGTGAGTTTCACCATAGAAAATGGAAGCAGCTGGGACGCTAGGGGTAGTCTCGCTACAGGGTCCTGCTGAGGTGCCGCACGGGGCTTGCCTAGCCTAGCCTCTACCCGGGTCCCTACTTGAACCTTATGTCTACGCGAACAGAAGAGTAATAAATTAGACGTTTACAATATTTGTTTGAAACAGAAATGTCATAGAACACCAGAATATGTACTGAAGTTCAATAATGTCAAGGCTCATTAAAAATCATACAGCAAAGTTCGTACAAAACCCTACAAACAACATCCATTAACAAAAATGCATATTTAGACATTCTGGTGTTCTATCTGGATTAGTATATGCATATTGTGGTTTTGAATATGCTTCAGTTTGTAATATCAGGTATTTCTATGCTTGCAATAGAGTACTAACAGAATTAAGATAAAATTGTTTTTGAATGCCGGTCCATATGCCAGTGCTTACTTCTCGGCCCCCGCAACACAGCAAAATGACGGCGGACAAGGGTTCCCCGGGTAAGCAAACGATGATATTCGGAAAGAACTTAATTTTTTAGATTTGTGGCATTAAGTGTTATGCTGTACTTACAGTTTTTTATGGTGATAGACTGTTTATACATATTTTTATTATTACCAGAAGAATAGGTGAAATATTGGGAAATATTTCTCCTTGGTACTATTTACCTGTTTTCTACGTTTGAGGGAAAATAGATTATCTTCTGAAAAAGTATCATACTATCTTCTTCCATTTGTTTTGGCTCTTGGTCAGAATTGTTAAGTCCGCCGGCCTGCCCCCGGTGTCGGCAGTATAGAATAGTGACTGTGTTGCGGGAGCAGCCCATGCCAGCAACAGCAGCAGGCGCCGCAGCAGCAGCACTGTGGCGGCAACGGCCTGCGTCGCCCACGCCACCGCTGCTTGGGAGGGGAAGAAAGACCGGCATGCCGCCATACCGTCATTTCAAACCATGGTCTAACAGTAAAATTATTTGCTGCTGGAACGAACATAGAATTCATGGTGCCATAGCATCTAACATCGAATTAACCCAATCACGGGTATAGCACCAATGTTAACTTGTAATATATAAATTGTACTGAACAATGGGCAAATTTTAGTTATCGTATTTAGAGAAATAGTGACACTATTTTTGTTTTTGTTTTTCCACTATGATCTTGTCTTTATTTCTGACACTAACTGAATATTTTATATGGCTTCAACCGCGTCAGACTTTCGCATTTGAAGGGCTTATTCATCGACCTATTGGCAAAACAGACTTAATGACAATTTCATTTTATATTTTATTCCATATAGTTTGCAATTCAAAGCATGGTTGCTTTATATCAAGTGAGGAAAAACAATTTCTTTAATAAAGAGAGGAATGTGATTTTGAACGGCGACCTGCGCAGTAGAACATTTCTGTCGCATCCTGCGCAGGTCGATGCCACATCTCGGGAGTCCGGGACTTCAACCTCTTTTCGTTCGCTTTACCGATTTAGAAACTTTGAAAACCACCACTTTGGCGGACTGAAACTGAGCGAAATCTTATAGTGATACATGTAACTGGTACAATAACAACTGATACTATAATTTCAACTTTGGCGCACATTTGAAAATTGAGAAGGTGGAGAAATAAGTAGGAATCTTTATTAAACACAACTAAACAAAAATACATTTTTACTGAAGACTAAGAGTTTAAAACTTAGACATCAACTATCTCTAAAGCAGACATAAACTGAGTCAACGTAATCTACACCCGGAAAGGAGAATAAGGAAAGAGAATGATGAAAGACGAAGGGAAATAAGGACTACATCATCACTGCCGCCCAGAGTTTAAACCTGGTGTGGCTCTTGGTAGCAAACATGTAACTACCACCACCGACACCACTATACCCTTCGCACACCATCCACTTTCTTCTCTTTTCTGCGACACCACCGTCTTCGCTTCGTTGCTGGAGGAACTCTCAACAGCAATCTTCATTTCTTAACACCCCATTTTCGTCCTTACACGAATAACTAACTCTGCCATTGTGTATATATATATATATATATATATATACAATATATATATATATATATATATATATATATATATATATATACACATATGTATATATATATATATATATATATATTTATATATATATGTGTGTGTATATATATATATATATAAATATATATATATATATATATATATATATATATATATCGGCATTGCGATTCTCTGGTACTAAATTACCTCTCTGTTCTTCCAAAGACCCACTAGTCTCCTACTTCTCTATGCTCCGTATCCTTTTTGCCGTTTGCAGTTCCTCGGTTTCAGATTTCCTCTCAACTTTGCTAGTTCCTAGCCCGTTTTTTTTTCAAATTCTATTTAGACTGCACCCTAATTTGTTTACTGTAAGACTGCCTGCTTATCCACCCAGCCCCCTTTTCGCTGTCTTACGACACTATCAATCGCATACTGCATGGCGCGGTTTGACGTTCTGCTTCTGCATAGCCGGACTCTTCTTCTCTTTAAACTCACACACGCGCGCGCACACGCAATTTGAATTTGAGGCTCGATATTGGAGAGCAGGAGACCAGACCCGAACGTTGCTCCTTTCCCTTACCTTTAGCAATACGGTGCGCAGACAAATGCTCACACGACATATGCTCACTTTTTTTTAACACCAATTATCTACGTTTAGGACATTTATTTACGTTGACAAATATGCACAATATACTAAATAAAAATGTATTTGAGTTAGATATATACAATATAAGTGCATTTCGCAAATAGTGAAATATGTACATTTATCCAAGTGCCCTTCCTCGGTTAGGCTTCATTATCTCCATGATGAGTTTTGAGTGATTCATAACATGACAGGATACTGACAAGAAAATAATCAAAATACTCCTCACCCCAGACTTAAGAACTGCTCAAATAACTTGAGAGAACACATTTTTTAAAAGAGGTGTTAATCAAAAGGTGTATTTTTGAAGTGGTAGGTGTCAAGCGAGCTCTGAAAAAGACTAGTGACGTGTGACAGAGAACAGCTTTGAGTTCTTTTTCTAATATACTCGTATAGGTGTGAATCACAAAACATTGAAATATGAATATAATGTTTCTCAATAATTATTTCACTAAATATACATAAAAACTAGTAAAACTAAACAAACATTGTTAACATAGTGAGCATTTGTCTCTCTTCATGTGTTTGAGCATGTCCTGTGAGCATTTGTCGTAGAACCGTTAAACACATACTTACAATCTAATAATAACTGGAAATCAAGGACATAAACTAAGTTGAAGCTCTAGCCTACATGGATTTGAGAATAGGAGACGGTACCTACGAGCGTTGATCATTTCTTGTATACCTACTAAACACACACACACACACGCACGCACATTTTCTTTCTGTCCAGAGTAGTATCTTTGGCCTTTTCTCTTTTCCTCTTCTTTCCTATCCCTACACCGACAAGTATCGTATATTTCTTACCTCGCCAACATTATTTCTGCAACCTCTCCCCTTCCACGCAGTCCCTCTCTCAAACAACTATCCCACGCTTTCCTTGCCTCACCCCTCACCCACACAAACACATCCAGTAAGCTTCTCCACTATGCTTTCCTCTACCCTCCCACCTTCCACACGTGGCCACCGTCCTATATATCCTCTCCACACACGTATTCCTACCTCATCCCATCCTGTACTCAACCTGTGAAATTCCCCATTGCTTCCCTATATAATCTCCACGTATGGTGACATTGCCTTTGTCTTGCACCCTCTTCTCCATTTCCCTCCCACCCCTCTCCCTTCGGCCCCTTCAAGGCCTCCCCGCCCGCACTCTCTCCACTACCTCCTCCTCCCCTCCTCCTCCTCCACACCTCCTTGCCATCGCACACTTCCTGTTCCTCCTCACCCCTCCTTCTCCGCCCACCCCTACACAACTCGAGTACTCATGCACTCAACCTACACTACTAGATCGCGTACACACTAGCCCAGTACGCTGGTACACAACTAGCGGAAGCCCTACTAGTAACTTTTATTACCACTAACATATATATATATATATATATATATATATATATATATATATATATATATATATATATATATATATATATATATATATATATATATATATATATATATATATATATATATATATATATATTTAAGGAGACCATGCTCTTTGACATTTTTTTCACTAACCTATTCATTATTAGCATCAAACTATCTCTTATCCAGTACGTGCCCTTCTTGCCACACCACCACAACTGGCTGTCATTCTCGTCTTCGCGTTTTTGACAGGAAAATAATTCCTAATTCATCCTACTTGTAAAAATTGATTTAGTTTAGTTGTACCATTTACATCAAAGTTACTCTACCCAGGTTCCACGACAAATGCTCACAAGACATGCTCATGCCCATAATGAAGAAAAAATGCTTACAACT
>NC_134785.1:58294407-58326907 GCF_046742065.1 Oratosquilla oratoria | reverse complement strand
TGTGGGTTTGGGTGGGTGGGTGGGAAGAGAAAAGACGGGAGTCTTAATCCGAGATTATTCTTCACTAGTTTCGCTACAAGCTTTTTGAAAAGGCCTGTAGCGAAACAAATCAAGAATAAACTCGGATTAAGACTCCAGTCTATCCTCTTCCCACCCACTTCAACTTGTCAGAATGTCTCAACATAAATATATATATGTATATATATATATATATATATATGTATGTATGTATGTATATGTATATGTATATATGTATATATATATATATATATATGTATATATATATATTTATATGTTTAAGACGTGTTCATATATATACATATATGTATGCATGTATGTATGTATGCATTCACAAAAACGTCAACTTTAAAATCCTGCATACGACAGTTTTGGTAAGAATTCATGGGAACTCTTTCTATCATGTCAGGTTGTTGCATCATTCACCAAGTGGCTAGACGTAGCGTAAAACCTTTACCAGAAATTCATGTATTCTTTAATGTTTCGTAAATGATAAAATAGTCTGTAAGCAAAATCTACGTTCAGCCACATGAAGGCTCAAACTTAAATTTACAAAAATATATTAACGTCGCACAATACGAGGTTTTAGCTATCCAAAGTGATTATCTCGTTTGGAGTGACCGCATAAGATGTTATCAAAAGTTTGTGAAATCTGCAACTCAGTATTGTTGCCATAAACTTAAATTTCTGTTAAAATTATGTGAAATTAAGAATTAATGTCTACTTTTTTTTGCTGATGTCAAAATTGTGCCTTTGAATTGTGAGACTTTGTGACAGCTAGAATTACACGTAAAGACTAAATCGACCTTTAAGTAAAAATTAGTTCACCTTTACATTTATTCAGTCTCACAGGACTTGCAAATCATATTTACAGTATTCTTTGATTCCCCCTCTCCTGTTTTTCATTCTATTTTGATATTTGAAAATGTTCTCCCAATACTTAAAAGAGAGTAAATAATAATGTGTCCCCTTGAGATTTTTTTCCATCGACGAGTGGTTGATTCGCATGCGCGCTTAAAATGTTGCCTACTCCTGCTTATGTCTAATGACTTATGTTCTGCTATTGCTCAGCAATCTCCCCCCACCCATCCTACAACGCAGAGACGATCGCTATGAGATTGATAACTAGTGTTCACTCCAACATCACGGATACATTTCCAGAATCCTTCGCCGTGCCCACCTTCAGGCAATTAGAATGAAATTCTGGGAAAAGTGAGGACACCATGGGAAGAGAATCGCACGACAAAATTATCATGAAGAACGTGAAAGATACAGGTCTGGTAAACATTGCACTTGAGAACGCTACAGTTGCCAGTTGTTACAATTACAATCATTTCTTAAGGCTCCCATACACACTATCAATCATGGTGATTGTGCATTCGGTTTAATTTTTTGTTTTGGTCGCACACTAGTAACGAGATTGTGCAATCGTCTGTTATCGTGTGTGATTCATTCAGTCAAGATGAGGAGGAGGGCTGCGTGTATTGCCATTATCATTGCACTAGGAAACATGGAACCAAGTACAAAAATGAAAAGAAAGATGTGAATAAAGGATTGACCTTAGAAAAAGCATGAATTCATCCATGACAATCTGCTACAGGAACTTGTAACATCTTATTTCTGGACTACAAGAATTTCCTACGTATGGAGAAGGAAACGTTCATTGATTGTCCAGTACAGTTCAAGAATTTCCCGCCAAAATCAGTGTTCCGTATACTCGCCATAGCTGGTGGCGGGAAACTATTTCTTTTTCTTTTTTTTGCCCAATCATTGCCATACACCGTCAACCATGACTGTGCAAGCGTGATAATTGATCAAACACACACACACACACACACACACACACACACACACACACACACACACACACACACACACACACACACACACACACACACACACACACACACACACACACACAGACACACACACATTTTGAGAGGCTGACATTAAAATATCCGGCCATCGATAATCCGGTCCCTTCAGATTTCCGGCATAGATTTCAGAGCGTATTTTCAAATTTACTGCATTGGAGCGCCACTGTCTTCTGGAGACACCGTTTATGATTTGATAGCGTTGTGCTCTAGAATCAGCTTTTGGATCTTGTTTGCACTTGCTAGCAGGCATTCCTGCGCATTCCTTCTCATTTTATAATATATTTGCTGCGGTATAGCCTCATTATGGATTACGATGTACCTACAGCTCATAATTACTATGATTCTGAAATTGTAGATATGGTTGAAAGTTCGGAGAGAAATTCCTGAAGATGAAAGCAGTGACGAAAATGAGATTTTTATCATTATGAGCTTTTTGGATGTTGATAGCAGCATGTTCATGCCTCTTTTGTCTAATTTTGTAATTCTTTCTCCATGTCGTTCATGGAGAGATGATAGCCCATTGGTTTAAGTCCCTGTAACTTTGTTACGGGTTAGCTGGGTTCGAATCCTCTGCTCGTCCACGTTTCAATTTTCAATGAATGCCTCCATCGAGCGATTCTTCAGTCTCGACTGCGATGGCATGGAATTAAAAGTGATTTGTGGTTGAAAAAAAAAGATATATATATATATATATATATATATATATATATATACATACATACATACATACATAACGAAAATATATGATGCCAACTTCGCCAAAGAGCTGTGACCATGATTCAGTTCAAAACTCTGGTCTGGCTTTCTTCAGATTTCCTACAGCTGAGGTGTGTCCCGCTCATGCTCCAAGTCGGGCCTTGTTACTCGAGCAGGAGTCATGCAACACCCACGTTTTCCTAATGACGATGGGGAGATGAAGAGATCTAAACGGGTGGTCCATGAATAGCTGACTCTACTTTTCGTCCATGTAAATGATGTCGTATGAGTGGTATAATATGTCGACGTCGCCCATGCGACCGAATTGATACCCTCGTCCATAAATTGAGTGGGTCTTTGTGAAAACAATAGTTTATGATAGAACTGTGTGCTGTGTAAAATGTATTTCGAATTAAGATGATTCATTGACACTTTTTTCTGCCAGAAGCTACCTATTAATATGTTCTGTGTATCACCGAGTAATTTAATTCTTTTCAGAAAGCCTTCCGGAAAAAAAATCTATCATAGTTAACCTTTCCACCCTTCCACTGGTGGCAGCCAATTAATTTAACTGAGAAAATAAAGAAAAGTATATTTATTATTAAGTAAGATGGGCATCCATGGTAGGCTATTTTAAAAACTTAAGTAAAGGAAATTTTTGATAAGCAAAGGGTAGTTCCATGTTTAAGAAAAAATGTTTTAGCAAGTGATAGAAATATCGCTGATATCCTACTACCCAGTTAAGTGGCCAACTAATTCGCTTACGGACAGATAGGAGTTTCCTTCACAGCTGAATTAAATTGCCAGCTAGTTTACATCGGTGTGTGTGTTGTGGGGTGAGGGTACTCTTTATCCGAATAGATTATCCCATTGCAGGGCGGAAGCTTTAGTTTACATACGTAGTATCAACGTTCACAAGACATTTACCACAACGCATCAGCGTCGACAAATCTCCAATTCTCTTAAGTGGCAACATAAATCACTTCCCAATAGCTTTAATAAAATGCAACTCTACAGTAGTATCGCAAAACGTCGCCTTACTTGATGCATCACAATACTGTCAGACCAGTGTCAACTCGCAAGAGGCTCAACCACGACGCCAACTTCAAAGTAGTGCTAACTTATACGAACAATCAGCTTAAAGAACGAGTTTGCTTAGTGTCTGTTTGCTACCAGTTTATACAAAGTGTTAACTTACAATAAGCTTACTGGTCAGACTCCTGGGGAAGCAGACAGTGGTGTCAGGTGTCCCACGTACCTGTCAGAGCCGCCTGCTGCCCTCCCTGTCTGCCCTGCCCTCTGGAGGAAGGAGGGAAAGTGGGAGTGAAGTTGGGAAAAGAGGGCGTGAAACTGTGTGAAGATCAAATACTTGGGAAGAGGGTGGGAAATGAGGGAGGGAAGAAAGGGAAAGAGGAGGAACGGGAGGGGAGGGAAAGGAGGAAGAGGAGGGGAATGGAGTTCAGAGGAGGCTACTGGACAAAACCGTCAGTGAACAGAGGTCCAACAGAGAAAATTCCGGCCTCGTATTTCCACAGTGGAGTACGTGGGGATAAAATAGGTGGGTGTAGATTTATGCCTTTGAATTTAGCTACCTCCATTTTAAGGGGGAAAAAGCCTTTGGTATATGTATGTATGTTATATTACATTATATCGTATTATACTATATTATATTATATCATATTATATTATATTATATTATATTATATTATATTATATTATATTATATTATATTATATTATATTATATTATATTATATTATATTATATTATATTATATTATATTATATTATATCATATTATATATTATATTATATTATGGGGTCACATGAAGAATTGTCACCCCAGAACGCCCACATTGAAGAATCGTCACCCCATGAGATCCCACCTGAAGAACTGTCACCCCAGTACGCCGAATATCAACAGTGGAATAAAGATTAGGTTAGGTTACATTAGGTTACGTTAGGTTACGTTAAGTTACATTAGGTTAGGTTAGATTACGTTAGGATAGGTTGAATGAAGGTTATGGTTATTGTCATCAATTTACACAAACGAAGAATCGTAAACCCAGGTTGGCCCACATGAAGAATTGTCACCCTAGGATATCCCACATGAAGAATTGTCACCCTGTCAAAGTCTGAGTATCTCTCTTCGAGTTTAAACTTCGATCAGTCTCCCACAAGCACACGTTCAGACACGCTAAGACCAACCGTTAACATGGATAGACTGGGTCTGTGCGTGTTTTACCAGAACATTCAGAACTAGTACCTTGCCAGACACGGTCTTGATGCCATTTGCTTGACAAGGGGTTTTGTTTTGTGCTCCCTTTGCCCTGTCCCCTGTCGCTCCTACTCCCTCTCTCCCTCACTCCTTCCTCCTTCTCGCATTTTCCGTAAGTGTTTGATAGTTTCCTCACATATTTCCACGCTCCTCTCCCCCCCCCCCTTATCTCGTTCCCTAAAGAATTCATGACGAAATCCCATTGGACGAAATTCTAGTTGACAAAATTCCAGCCTCTTTATCATATACAGAAATAGACCTTTTAACTTTTGAAATTCAAGTCTCACAAATGAATAAACAAAATGAAATGGAATAAATAAGATTTAATTTTTAATGTCAGATTGAGACAATAAACACAATATCTAATATGTACTCTTATTTCATGCTCACAAAATTATGTTCCATTGATGTATACATATTTATGAACAGTCACTCGAACGAATGTATACCTCAACACCTCACAGGAACTGTTGTACACTCCTAGATGGGGATTAATGATCTGAGCACAGGTTGACAAGGCGTTCTTCAATTTTTTTTTTTTTTTGCACATGTCTATGGTCGTTCACGAATCTGGTCTTGAAGCATTGTTGTTGCAGTTAATGCCTATCCTTTCCGAAACCCTCAACCACGGTCCATATGCTTTGCCAGTGACCGATAAGGAACCGGAAGGATGCTGTTGGTTCCATCACCTCGTGTTGTGGTGGTTTCAAAGACATTCCTAGAAAGAGGAAGTAGGTGGACGATGTCGCAGCCTCGTGTTGTGGTGAAGATAGGTGGATGATGTCGCAGGCGAACAAGTGGAAGTGGATTATTGGAATTCGCAGGTGGACTTTGAGGTCGTTTGAAGGTGCCACAAACGTGCATAGCCTCAAAATAGTCTACAAACTCATATCAGTTCAAGTGACTACAATTAAGCTCAGATTAACTCAAGATGAGGTCCACTTAAATTATCAAACATGTAACAGGTCTCACAGTCTCCCGGGAGTTAGTATAGATTTAGATGAAGTGTATAATCATTTTGCAGACACCCTTAAAGAGATAAAGATATTACACCCTTAAAGAGATAAAGATATTACACCCTTAAAGAGATAAAGATATTATACCCTTATGAAACAATTTAGGTAAACCAAGATCGTACCAAAATGGATAAACAGTAGAATCAAGCAATTTATGATCTTATTTTACTATGGAACAACAATCATCAGTATTGTTATTTTGTCACGTTGTTTTGTTTATTTTGCAATCGTAAAATTGTATATCTTATCTTGATATAATATGGTACAATATAATTTAATGTAATATAATGTGATATAATATGATATAATATAATATAATATAATATAATAAAATATGATATAATATAATATAGTATGATATCATGTAGTATAATATAATATAATATGGTATAAAATTTGCTTCATTTCCAACTCTCAGACTACATATTTTCATTCCACTTACTCCCTTCTTTCTCTAAAGAAAAAAAAATTCTGCCTTTCTCTAGCACTATGCTACCGGACCTCCTCCTATTTTTTGTTGGTAAAGCCATCGACAATAACTCCTTATTCACCGTGCCTACTGTGTCACGACAGTTAAAGAACTATAAATTCGCTTATTGGTAATAGTCTCCTTTATACACAATTCTCCTTTTATTTTCATACAGACTTTTCTTTCCCTCCCACAAAAACCGATCCTACGGAAGTGGATGATCTGACAAGATTGTTCCTAATTCTAATCCTATGGTTCTTCCTCGGGAGGGGACAATTGGAAGACGTCCAGGAATATTAAATTAAATTAATAATCCAAAATGTCTTTTGGATACACACTCAACAGCTTATTGCTCTAAAAAAAAAAAAAAAAAAAAAAAAAAAAAAAAAAAAAAAAAAAAAAAAAAAAAAAAAAAAAAAAAAAAAAAAAAAAAAGGTGCTATTGAAAAGCTTTAATTCAAGCTGCTGTTTTTCTCAAATCTTATATTCCACTAGGTCTTCTCTCGAAATATGCTTATGATACTAAACGTGTATAAAGGTGTATTCAATATTGAGAGTAAAAAGCAGAACCACTGGCTTGTTCCCTGGATGACGATACAGCCTTTGTGCTTCACTATGATGCGATGATGAGATTAGATAATGTAAAGTATATGTAAACTGTGAGTGTATTGGAATGACTGTAGTTGTGAATGAAGTCTGGAACTATACTGATGAGGTGCAAACGTTGACGAGAAAATTCGGAAAATCATGAAAGTGTAACTTGAACATTTGCCTGGTAATTCCCGAGGAACGAACACCACTCCAACCTCCACACGGAATAAAAAGAGATTTCCATGACTTCTATAACACTCTCCAAAAGATTATCACATCACATCCAGAGCTGCACCATCAAAAAGCATATGAAAAAAACACTATCCTTACCAGACCAACACTGACCGAGAACACCAGAATCATCCACAAAGGCACTACCTCCTCCGACTCAGGATAGCCAAACCCTCGAACGTTTGCACGGAGACATCCATCAACATTCAACTTGTGCCCACAACTACGCTTTCAAACAATCGTCGAAATTGAGTACATCAGTAAAGGCTTATACCGTGATTCATTGATATTTGCTACTTTCGGGTACGCTAAGTTAAGGATCACAGCGCACCGATCCGATCACTTCCCGTCCACGACCGATATATAAACCCATGTACCACCTATTGTAACTCCCAACCTCGCCTTCGAACTGATCGGACGGTTCTCCTAGCTCAACTCTTCGCTCCAGCTCATAAAATAGACTTCTACTTCACACCGAAGAATCACAGCTCGCTTCACTCCACCTAAGGCTAGTGAATACCTATTTTGGGCTCAACAAACACACCTGAACACAATTCAGAAGTGCTTAATTTCCTCTACTTTCAGAGGTGTAATAGATATAAAAGAGGTAAGACGGACACACAAATTTCTGTGATATTTGATATTCTTGTTCTCAGAAGTGTGCCAACGAAGAAAAGGGATAATACACAATTAGATCCCTAGTGCTCACAGCTTAAACAGAAACAAATACCAACGCAAACATTCATCCGACTTTGACATAGCTCTACCTAGTTCCCCTTTTTATATCTATTTTCTGTGCTTTGCGGCTACTCCCTGTACTCATTATGAAGACTAACTTTCGAGTTGTGTTCATGAGAGGTTCCCCGCGCCCCGATGGACGACGTCAATGGGGTCAGTGGAGCGATAGGTAATGCTCCTGTTTTCTTTTCCCAAGTGGGGAAGGACGATTTTGTGTTCCACCTGCTGGATCAAGGGATCCTTGACTCATACCTCTTCGAGAAATCTCGCCAGAGTATTAGAACTTTGGGGTTTACTCCGGAAAAGGTTGACCCTACTCCGGAGTTAGAAAGGGTGACCGTGTTCTTTGGGAGAATGGTGCTTGATTTCTTCGGGAATAATGATGGTCTACTCGGCGAGCGGAGTAAAAATGAGGGCATCGACTTTGTTGACACTTATCATTACCTGGTGTGCTCAGATTGACTCTTGACTCCATGGCTGACCTGGATAGAGTAGTCAATGCGGGTTGAAGGGTATGATTTGTATACGTACTACCCTTCGAATTGAAGGTAAGCCAAAGGCTGAAGCTGATGCGGTGCTTCAACTGTTAAGCTTGAAACAACAGACGAAGTCTTCTCCTACTCCTAAACGTCAAATGTGTCTCAAATGTGGGCATGAGGGGCACAGGCACAATACCTGCTCAGCAAGCGAGAACAAATTCCTCAAGTAAGGGACCAAACACTGCGCTATATCCGACTCTTGCCCTGAAAGACGGAAGGTAACTCAGTCTGCTGGCGGAGTTGAGCCTGGCGGGAAGCTCCTCACCGAAAAGAGCAAACACGAGTCTTCAAAACCCTCCAGTGGACGGAAAGACCCCTCTCCCCTCCCCCACTCCTACTCCCACTTCTGCTCCCACTCCCTCATCCACCCTGACTCCTTCTGGGAGTGATAGGAGAGCTAGGTCTCCTTCCTTGGAGACCCAAGAGGACCCGGCTTTTGTCCCTGCCTGTCCACGACGTGAGGACAAGAGGGTGTAAAAGTCCAGGAGGGACGATCCCTCTATCTCCCGCGTCAACGGCCTGGTTACTTAGGTAATCAGTGAGACGGAAGGGAGTCTGCCCCTACGGCAAACCATTGCCCAGCCGGTGATAAGGATGTGACCACCTCGCCAAGTCACAGATGCTTGCCCTGACCATTGTCTACTCGGCATTGTTCATGTCCAAGGACATGCACCAGGTGCAAGAAGTGCTGTCGTCAGTACTAAAACACCTTGGGTTGCCAGACCTCCCCATCCCCTCATCAATCCTTGACTCTCTACCCATCGGAGTCAACCACCCATCTTACCCGCACCCTACCCTAACCACCCCCAACACCCTCCGCCCCACCGGCCACAATGGAGGCCAAGCAAGACTCAAGATCTTCCCGTCCCAAACCTAGAGTAACTCTGAGAGCATATCCCACCGCAGCTTCGGCTCGTAATCCCATCCACCACAGCTCTCGCTCCTCCTCGCAAGAATCAACTGAGCCCCACGGCGGTCTCCCCCGTCGGGTGCAGGTGCCAAGAGCCAATTCAATCGGCAGGCCCAAGATGAATCTCAAGACGCTGCGAAGCGTAATGCCTTTTACTTCCTCCTCTGACCACCCAGAGCTAACCTTCCCCTCTCCTCAGGCTAACCAAATCTTCCCTTCCCATGTAAGACTCATTGGACCCAAAGTTTCTTCGACTATTGATAGACTGGAAATAATTGTGTTCTACCAGAATGTCCAAAGCACGGTCCCGACGTCATCTGTTTCACGTTAGTGGGCGATCCAGCACCTGGAAACATTCCCAAACTCAAAGGTTTCTACACATGGCATCGGGGTCTTGCTCCCCACTCGGGCATCTGTACTGTATCATGCCCAGGAAGTCCATCTAGGCCACGATTCTTGATCACTTTCATTATGAGCAAGTCGCTCACTTCCTTCATAGGTGATTTCAGGTGCGTCCACCCGAACTGGAATCCCGGTGCATACAGTAGCCCAGTGAGTCGCCAACTACATTCTATTACTGCACTTCATAGGCTGAAGTTCCTGGGACCGAACGTCCCTACATTCCTGGATCGTGGAATGTACACACACACACACACACACACACACACACACACACACACACACACACACACACACACACACACACACACACACACACACACACACACACACACATAT
Organism: Oratosquilla oratoria; assembly: GCF_046742065.1. Taxonomy (NCBI): domain Eukaryota; kingdom Metazoa; phylum Arthropoda; class Malacostraca; order Stomatopoda; family Squillidae; genus Oratosquilla; species Oratosquilla oratoria. The sequence continues at coordinate 58,316,809 of NC_134785.1, read as the reverse complement.
ATATATATATATTGCAGAAACCACAGGGAAATTAAAGTCGGAATACTGAACGTTTTCGTCTATTACGACATCCTCAGAGTACAAAGAAAGAAAAAATAGAACACAATATTTATACAGAAGAAAGAAAACTGGGAGAGGTCATAGCCACATAAAACCTTCGGACATTATACATACAACACATTTAATTACAAATGGAAATGTTAATGTTAATAAAAATACATATACATTCATATACACATAGAAATGGTGATAGTAACAAGAAAAAATAATAATAATAAATAAAATAAATTAAAAAAAAAAAAAACAAAAAAAAAAACATGTGGCCGAAAGGTCCATAGGACAATTGGTTCAATTAGGAAACTAGATACTGCTTTACTATCCTATGATATTGTTTTGTTAAACCAAAACACAAGTAATATTATCATCAAATTGTACAAAAAGAAAAAGAAAAAACAATACAAAAACTGGAAAGGTTATGCCACATAAAACTTTCGGACGTTATACATACATACACACTCATATACACAGAAATATTAATGGTAACAGTAAATGAAAAAAAAACATACACAATCATATACACATGGAAATAATAATGGTAATAGTAAAACAAACAAAAAATACAAAAGAACAAAACCTTGTGGCTGAAAGGTCCACAGGACATTTGGTACCATTAGGAAATTTGGTACTGTTTTACTATCCTATTAATTATAAAATTGTCTAGTTTAAATAAACCTAAACTCAAGTTAATATTATTATCAAAATTGTTCTTTATGAAACAGGATTCAATGATGTTCCTATCTAAAGCTAAATTACAATCAACAATTTTCTTAACGTTGTCCCAGTCAATGTTGTGGTTTGTGTCTCTAACATGGACAAAAACCCCACTGGACATTTGGCCCGTCCTTATACTGTACTTATGTTGTTTCATCCTAATATTCAATTCTTTACCTGTTTGGCCAATATAACAGGAGCTACAGTTTTTACAGGGAATACTATAAACACATCCTACATTATTACAAGGGGAATTTTTAATAAGGAGTTCTTTGATGGTACTGTTTTTGAAAATAACATTAATATTAAACTCCTTAAGGATGCGAGGAAGTCTTACAAGATTATCATGAAATGGAATAACTAAAAGATTTTTCTTACAAAAAGTATCTTTTTGGGTTGTATTGAAATAAGACTTCCTGGCCCTATGTTGTGCTTTATCTATAACATATTTTGGATATTTCAAACCCGATGCAATGTCATATATTTTTCCTATTTCTTGGTCTAAAAATTCTGGACTACAAATTCTATAAGCTCTTAAAAACATGGATGAAAAACAGAAACCTTAGTATTAATATGATGTGTAGAATAGAAATGAACATATGACAAAACATTGGTTGGTTTCCTAAAAATGTCAAACCTAAAACATCTATCTTTTCTAATAATAGAAACATCTAAAAATGCCAACTCTAACTTCATGATCAATCTATCAGACAAACCTTTAAGTAGTGATGTGAAGTGTGCTTTAGGTTATGGTCTTAGCTTTGCTAACCAACATATTGATTATGTGGATGTAGCAAAAGGTTTTTGTAATTTAGAAAAATATGGTGATGTTCCTGTGCAAGATCTTAATATTTGCAAAGGACTCGTATACAGTTCACTAACAACACCTAGCATCCCAAATTGTCCCAGACGTTTCTCACTTGCTTTCAAAGAATTGAAAAATGATAAAGATTTACATATCACTAAAGCAGACAAAAGTAATTGTTTGGTTATTTTGAACAAAGCTGATTATGTTGACAAAGTGAAAGACTTGTTGAATGATGAAGTCACGTATTCTAAGCTCCGAAAGGATCCACTTGAGTCAGTTAATGCAGAATTTAATAAGAATCTTAAAAAGTTTTTGAAAGGGAATGACTTACTCATTAAACAGTTTTCTACTTTGTCACCTTCTTTACCATACATGTACGGGTTGATTAAAACCCATAAACCTGGTCATCCTATTAGGCCTATAATCAGCTCTACTGGCTCCATTTCTTATAAATTATCTAAATGGCTAGTGTCCATTCTGAGCCCCCTTGTTGGATCCATTTCTCATTCTCACATTAAGAACAACGAAGATTTAATCAGCAAACTTAATAGTCTAGACCTTACTTATGATTTCAAGTTAGTTAGTTTTGATGTTAATTCTTTATTTACACGTGTTCCTGTTTTTTATTTGCTTGAATTTCTAAGAAAAGAGCTTCATTCACATAACTTACCCTTACCTGTAGACATTATTATCGATTTGATTAAACTTTGTGTGGTTAACTCTAAATTTGTTTTTAATGGTGAATTTTATGTTAAAAAATTTGGCATGGCTATGGGAAACCCCTTATCACCAGTTTTAAGCAATTTGTATATGGAGTTCTTTAAAAGGGAATTGTTACCTTGTATTCTCCCCCGTAAAGTCATCTGGTATCGATATGTCGATGACATTTTATGTATTTGGCCTACTGATATTAATTTGGACAATTTTCTGATTAATTTAAATGACTTAGTGCCTTCTATTAAATTTAAAATTGAGGTTGAACAAGGTAACAAATTGCCATTTTTAGATGTTTCTATTATTAGAAAAGATAGATGTTTTAGGTTTGACATTTTTAGGAAACCAACCAATGTTTTGTCATATGTTCATTTCTATTCTACACATCATATTAATACTAAGGTTTCTGTTTTTTCATCCATGTTTTTAAGAGCTTATAGAATTTGTAGTCCAGAATTTTTAGACCAAGAAATAGGAAAAATATATGACATTGCATCGGGTTTGAAATATCCAAAATATGTTATAGATAAAGCACAACATAGGGCCAGGAAGTCTTATTTCAATACAACCCAAAAAGATACTTTTTGTAAGAAAAATCTTTTAGTTATTCCTTTTCATGATAATCTTGTAAGACTTCCTCGCATCCTTAAGGAGTTTAATATTAATGTTATTTTCAAAAACAGTACCATCAAAGAACTCCTTATTAAAAATTCCCCTTGTAATAATGTAGGATGTGTTTATAGTATTCCCTGTAAAAACTGTAGCTCCTGTTATATTGGCCAAACAGGTAAAGAATTGAATATTAGGATGAAACAACATAAGTACAGTATAAGGACGGGCCAAATGTCCAGTGGGGTTTTTGTCCATGTTAGAGACACAAACCACAACATTGACTGGGACAACGTTAAGAAAATTGTTGATTGTAATTTAGCTTTAGATAGGAACATCATTGAATCCTGTTTTATAAAGAACAATTTTGATAATAATATTAACTTGAGTTTAGGTTTATTTAAACTAGACAATTTTATAATTAATAGGATAGTAAAACAGTACCAAATTTCCTAATGGTACCAAATGTCCTGTGGACCTTTCAGCCACAAGGTTTTGTTCTTTTGTATTTTTTGTTTGTTTTACTATTACCATTATTATTTCCATGTGTATATGATTGTGTATGTTTTTTTTTTCATTTACTGTTACCATTAATATTTCTGTGTATATGAGTGTGTATGTATGTATAACGTCCGAAAGTTTTATGTGGCATAACCTTTCCAGTTTTTGTATTTCTGTTAAATATTGTTTTTCTTTTTCTTTTTGTACAATTTGATGATAATATTACTTGTGTTTTGGTTTAACAAAACAATATCATAGGATAGTAAAGCAGTATCTAGTTTCCTAATTGTACCAATTGTCCTATGGACCTTTCGGCCACATGGTTTTTTTGTTTTTGTTTTTTTTTTTTTTTATTTTAATTTATTTTATCTATTATTATTATTTTTTCTTGTTACTAAAACCTTTTCTATGTGTATATGAATGTATATGTATTTTTATTAACATTAACATTTCCATTTGTAATTAAATGTGTTGTATGTATAATGTCCGAAGGTTTTATGTGGCTATGACCTCTCCCAGTTTTCTTTCTTCTGTATAAATATTGTGTTCTATTTTTTCTTTCTTTGTACTCTGAGGATGTCGTAATAGACGAAAACGTTCAGTATTCCGACTTTAATTTCCCTGTGGTTTCTGCAATATTTTTTCGTCACGCGTTATTGTGATTATTTTTGCAATATATATATATATATATATATATATATATATATATGTATATATATATATATATATATATATATGTATATATATATATATGTATATATATATATACACATATATATACTCGTATATATATATATACATATATATATATATATATATATATATATGTATATATATGAGGAAGATGGAAGAGTAAGACACTGGTCTAGGGCCGAGTTTATTCCTGACCGGTTTCGCTTAGAGCTTCTTCAGAGGATTGATACTCCTGGATGAAATCGGCGGTATATATAGAAGACCAATCCCACCAACAAGGCAGGGGACGCGGGTGGATGGGCAGAGACCTGCAAATGAATAAATAATCAATTCATTAATCTATTGAAAATAAAAATAAAATAAGATAAGGTGCGTTTCCTAGATCATGTATTAAAAATGAGTAATATTGTAAAAATGACGAGAAAAACTTGCGTGAGTGTAGAATGTGTGGAACCTGCCGGACAAAAGATCATCGGACATTTCTCCACCGCTCTAAGTCGGCGCCGTCTTTGTGTTGCTCCCAATAGCTGCGTATTTCGCTTTGTATTTTGACCATTTTATGTCCCCTACTTTTTGGTTCGTGTTGTTTTCGGTAGCTATAAGGCCTCAATTACCTTTCTCTGTCCCCTTGCTGGGCCTTTTCTCATTACTTTTGCCTCTTGCTAGTTGGGTAGATGTTCTTCTTTGTCTGCGTGGCCCACCAGCGCATTTGAGAAGCGACAGTTTCTCAAATCCGCCTTGTGTTCCCAGATTCTCTTTTGGAGACCTCTATGGCTCTCGCCAAAGTACGCCTTCTTACAGGGGATCTTGTAGAATACATTTAGGTCGTTACTTACTTTCGTAGTTGGTGTGAGGCCTAGGATGGCTCACATGAAGAATTGTCACCCTGTCAAAGTCTAGGGTGACGACTCTTTATGTGATCCGATTTTTCTTTTCCTTTTTTGATACCATTATCATTACTTTCTCATTACTAGTAATACAATTATTTCTCTTTCTAATATCTTATCATTACCATTCTGTCAATATTCTTCATTATTGTTTCTCTTTCTCACCAGGATTTGATTTTATTGTCAATATTTCAATTTTTATTTATTACTTAGACAACACTTCCTCGAGTTATCAATATTGTGTATTGTTGTTTCTTCTCTTTTGTATTATTATTGAAATTGTTATTTGACATATTGGTCACAATATTACCTTCATACCTGAGTAATTTTCATCCTAAGGATCACTTGTCCTAAGAGGTCTCCTCCAGAGGTGGATTTTGTCCCAAGAATATAAGGTAGCCCTTTCGGTTTTGGGTACATTGTCCCGATCATGCTAATATCTTAAAAAAAAAAAAAAAAAAAAAAAAAAAAAAAAATCCTTGCCATTACTATGTTTTTTTAATGTTCATTTTATTATTATTTTTTTAATCTCCACTGCCATTCCAATTTATTAAATGGTTTTCTGTCATTGTAATATGTGATGTAAATTTCCACTGGGAAAGGTATGTAAGCATACATATATGCCTCTTCTACTCCTGTTGAAAAAAAAAAACTTGTAGCGAAACTAATCAAGAATAAAACTAGGATTAAGACTCAAATCATTCCTATTCTCACTCAGAATGTTTAAAAAAAATCTATCACAAGATGGGGCCGGAAGTTACGACGTCATGAATTCCGAGTTCGCTCTCAGGTGGAAGTTGGCCATCATATTCACCAGGGACACTTTCCTGGAGGACTGGCTGGAGTGAGGAGCTTGTTCGTTCCAGATCAACTTCGAAACATCCCCATCATCCACACAAGCCCATCAGCAACACTGCTATGGAATACTAAAAAAAAAAAGAAAAAAAAAAAAAAAAAAAAAAAAAAAAAAAAAAAAAAAAAAAAAAAACTCTCTTCAGCCTAGAAGCTGTTGATATCAGGAGTAGACTGCAAAATAACAAAATTCCACATCACCTAACTGTAGAACTCGAAAGGAGAAACCAGGATAAAACCTTGAATCTCCAGAGGAAATTAGCACATCTGTGTAACGACAGCAAATGGAAAGAATTAGCAAGACAAGCCTTAATTAACAAACAATCAACTTATCACCTCATCCATTTACAAAGGGAAACCCTTGCATTAGGTCTGAAGTTCAGCACCAACATGAAAAAAAAAGTAGTACTTCGTGTGAAAGAACTACAACTGGAATGATGGTGGTCAAGAATACGGACTTTTGCAGGGAGTGCTCCTGTGTTGCTCAGTCGCAGCCAAAATCAACTACAGGCCCAACCTAGAAAATACGTCTTTGCCTTGAATGAGCTCATAAATATATATATATATATATATATATATATATATATATATATATATATATATATATATATATATGTATTGTATCCAAATAATTTCAGTTGCCCCGGGCCTCGATTCTGGGCCTTGCTTGACGCTAGGCAAAAGTTCTGCCTACTGAGCGTCAAGCAAGGCCCCAGATTAAATCCCGGGGCAACTGGCGGAAATGATTTGGTACACTAGCTCTCTTCATGTATATGTATATATACAGTATATATGTATATGTATATATATATATATATATATATATATATAGTGGTAGATTGCGCGTCTGGGAACCGCGTGGTGAATTCGGCATCTGTTCGAATCCTGGCCGTGGCGTAGAGGTTAGGAAGGGCATCTAATTTGAGTAATGACCCCCGACCGCTGCTCGCCTTGGACCTGAGGTGACTTGGTGACATCACACTGTGTGATACATCAGCTTCCTCCGGATATCGTCACTGCAGTGGTATGCCGCGGAGAACATGAACTGTGTTCATGTATGAGTAATTCCGGAACAGTGGGAGGTACCGACTTAAAAAAAAAAGAAAAAAAAAGAAAAAAAAAAAATCTCCACCCCACTCCAGTGTACCCTGCTCCCCTTTAGTCCTATTCCTACCTACTTTAGACGCTGAAAATACTCTCTTACCTCCCTCCATCTCTCTACTTCCTTGCTTCATCGTCGCTTCATACTTCGTTATCTCCTTAACCACCTTACCTATTCTCCTCGTCTCTCTTGCCCCTGTTGTTGATTGATACTTTGTCACAAAGACCCCGTCTCCCTGTGTTCGACATATCTTGTTCCCAATGTGCCGTTCACTGGCCTATTTGTATCCCTCCCACCCCTTGTACTAGTATCCCTAGTGCCCCTAATCTACCCGAATCTCGTTCTGTAGTCACGAGGCCCCCTCCACCTCTTTGTGCACTTCTTGTCGCTTCTCTCCTAGTGCCTCGTTCTCTGGTCTCTTCCCTTGTACTCCGTGCCCTTCCCTTGTACCTAAGGTCCTCGTACTTTTAGTCTCCTTGTATATCGTTTCCTAGTTACAGATACCCTCCCACTCCTTTGCTTCTGGTACCTACCCATCTCCAAGAACCTCGTTACCTTAACTCCTCCCTAGTATACCAGTATATCATTCCCTAGTCTCAAATGGCACTCCCTCCCCTTTGCAAATTCTTTGGATCCACCAAATCCCTAGTATTTCGTTACCAAGTTACCTCCCTTTGGCTGCGAGCCCATTGTACCTGTCCAACATTCGTTCAACACTACGCGCCTATGGGCTGTGTAGGTGAGGCGGAGAAAGGATAGGGAGGTGGCGAGCGGACGGCTTCAGTTGGAAGCCAGCCAGGCCTAGCAGCGAGCCGGCTTTCTAAGTCACTGTTGCTGAGCCGCCCGACAGGTGGCGCTGCCTACACCGGCCGGCCAGGGGGACTGTGGGGGGGAGGGGGTGGGGGCTTGGTGCGCATGCGCACGCGTGTGTGCTTGCGTGCAATGGAGGGGCTGGATAAGTGCATGTGTAAGTATAAGTAAAGGTAAGTATGTATCAATACGCGAAATTGAATCCGTGCAGATGTAAATCTGTGGTTTTGTGGACGTGTAGACACGTGTACACATACGCATGTGCACATGCGAACGTGCGTGTACGTGCATGGCTGTACACCCAATGTGCAATGGCAAGAGTGAATATAATACACATAACTGTGTTCTCAGGAATGCGTTGGCTGTCTGACTAGCCTGTACATTGAATATAAAGCAATACCCCAAACAAATGTTTGCTTACGTGTGTGTGTGTGTGTGTGTGTGTGTGTGTGTGTGTGTGTGTGTGTGTGTGTGTGTGTGTGTGTGTGTGTGTGTGTGTGTGTGTGTGTGTGTGTGTGTGTGTGTGTGTGTGTGTGTGTGTGTGTGTGTGTGTGTGTGTGTGTGTGTGTGTGTGTGTGTGTGTGTGTGTGTGTGTGTGTGTGTGTGTATGGATGCGCGTATGTGCGCGTTCTTATAAATGCGAAATTCATGTCAGCGTTAAATTGTAACCGTTATTGACTGATTGCAGTTTATTATTCTCGATGCATCCAAGCGGTTTTATTCAGCCCAGGGAAGGTCCCTCCCAGAGCAGCAAAAGATATGAATCTAGCTAATTTAACCCTATTACTGCTATTTCTTTACGTTTAAACTTTTTCGAACGAGTGAAATTCCCTGAGCGGCGAAGGGTCAATAACCCTACCCCATCCTCGCGGGAAAGATAGACAAGTCATTTCCACAACTAAATACTCCAGTTGAAAGACACCACAGCCGTCACAAGCAGAACGGAAATGGTGTGACCTTTTTTTTCTTTCCGACCTATTCTATGCAATTGGTTTCACTTCTAAAGCCTTGGTCACAGTGGCTTCTGAAATCGCTGGATTTGATTGGCCAGTTATTTACGCTGCACTAGCTTTGAGCTAACCGTACGAAAGTTTTTTTTTTCTGGCATCTAGTGCTCGGCGGTAGACGAATGAGAGATATTAAGAAACTGTAGTTTATTCACCATATATGCAACTTAAAAATATTTAATTTTCTTTTAAGGATTCTTAATAAAAAAAAATGGACGGCAATACAAGAAAACTAAAAGATAGATTTTAATTTCATGGACATATAACATTCAGTGGTATGCACGCTAAACAAAATGATGTGTTCCCAAGGCCGAAACATGTCACGTCAACTTCATTATAAGTTTCATAGAAAAAGTTTGTGAGCATGAAGACCTTTGGAATATCAAACATCCCTACTGCTAGATAAGGAAATAAGGTTTTTGTTGTTGATATGATCAGCTGATTCCTCTGGCGGACTTGGCGAGTGATGTGTGACCAGATAGCTGCACGTTTCGCTGTCAAGCCTAGGGAAACAAAGCCAATCTATTGTTATCAATAGCAAGTGTGACCGTTTCTTGAGCACTGTAATGGCCGGTGTCTTCTGCGAAGGTGGAACAAGCGTATTTCTTTACGTAGAACACCTGTGATACGTTAAAGTCCGTTAGGTCAAGGAGGACTCTTAATACCTACAACCTACAACCGAAAGACCTACGCCTTCCACAGCTGACCAGAAGACATTAGCCACTACAGTAATTAGAGGTCTAACGAGCAAGAAAAATATGTTACATACAAATACTAATACCCCCTACGGACCAGATTCTCGTATAATTCGTCTTTTAGTTAAAAAGTACTAGTCGTAGAGGAATAATGGTACTTTTGCACTACAGCTGTCCCTCTTTCATGGTGTTACCTTGAAGTTGACCCTTACCATCTCTGACTATATCTCTTTTGAATTCTGTGATCAGGGAAAAGAATTCTGCTACCGTGTTTCTCATACGTGACGTAAAAGGAGACTCAGAGAGACCGAGTGACGTGGCTAGGCTCTCAGTATATTGGGAGAGTTCTGCACGTTAATGTTTTCAAGGGAGAGAGTAGGATAGTGTAATATTTTAATAGAAGGGAAGTTGAGGATAGAGGGAGAGTGGGTATGGAGGAAAAAGGAATGAGGTAGAGAGAAATGGAGAGTAAATAGATTGGTTGAGAAAGATAAAGAGAAAGAATACCAGACGCTGAGAGAAATGTGAGAGGTGGTGAGGTATAAGGGAGAACAGGGTTATAAGAAGAATGGTTATTTTTCAAAAAGGAATTGATAAAAAGCGCAAAGATTGTATATGGCACGAGGGAGTGGGAGGGAACAAAAGGAAAGGTAGTAAATGGTGGGCTGAAGAAATAAAGGTAATAGTGTAAGTAAAGAAGCGAGTGTTTGGGGATTGGTTGCAAGGTAGAACGAGAAAACAAGAAAATTACAAGAAGGAACGAGAACCAAGGTGCAAGATAAAAAGAGCAAAAGGTTGAACAGATGTAAAGTAGTGTGGAATTTGATAGATTTTTTTTTTTTCTTAAAGAGGAAAAAGGAGTTTTGAAAGAAAGAGAAGAGAGTTTAGGTGAGTCTGGTGGAGATGAAAAAGATAAAAGGTGCAGATGAACAGATTCTAATGGAAATGAAAGTGGTAGGGTTAAGATGGGTAGAGTATTTCAGAGAATTGCTGAATGTAGAGAAAGTTAGGGAATTATTTACTGTGGCAGTGAGAGGTGATAGGTAAGTGATTGTGATGGGAGTAGAAAATGACAGGGCAATAGAAAAAGATGAGATAAAGAGAGCATTGAAAGTGATGAAAGATGGTAAGACGCCTGTGTTGGATGGGTTTTATGTGGATTATCTGACGTTGGGAGGAACTGTTATGAAAGAGAAAGGCAAATGCGGACAAGTAAGTCAGGAAAGGCACCATGTGAGGACACAGTGTTTATTGGTATAACTCATTTGGGGTTTGTCAAGTCAATGTATGTACTTCATAAAACTCGAATGAGTGGAACGTTTTAGCAATGAAGACCTCGTCCTATCATGGTATTTGTCCAGGCGAAATGTTATATTGGATTGGGTAGTAAGGTTGTTTGATATATGCCTAAGGAAGAAAATTGTCTTAAAGGATTGGTGGTGTGCTTGTATATTTCCACTTTACAGCGGGAAGGGGCAAATATGAATGCAGTACTTTTATAGGAAGCAATCTATTGAGTGCAGTTGGAAAGGCTTATGGGAAGGTGCTAATTGTAAAAAGACAGACATGCATTTTTTTAACAAGTCAAAGATTTTTTGTGTTTTTGTGGATCTGGAGAAGGTTTAAGACAGGGTGAACAGGAAGGCATTATGATGTAAATGTATAAAATTGAGGAAAAGTTGTTAAGGGTGGTCAAAAAGCTTGCATGAGAAGTAGATCTTATGTTAGTGTTGGGGATGGTGAGAGTGAGTGGTTTGAGGTGAAAGGGGTGGGGGTGGGCCAGAGTTGTGTTATTTCGCCATAAATGTTCAGGTGAGGTGTCACGTGAGGCAGCTGAGGCAGCTGTCCTTCTGCTGATACTGTGTAACCCAGTACTACCTGACATAGAGTCGAATTGTTGGAGATTGAACCTGCTCCACCACTAGTCACTCGGCAGTGGGTAGGGTATATTTGACACTCAGATAAAAAAAAAGATAAAAAAAAAAAAAAGAGAGAGTCAGACGAACTCTTTGAACCAATGACCATCCACTTCTGTTATATGTCACTAACCCACGTGTTTGCCGTGCGTAACTTCTGGAACCTGAGTAATATCCAAGTGTTATGGTTGCATTGAAGTGTCCCCTGGGACGAGCAACACGCCTTTCTGGTCTTCTATTCAGGCCAAGACAGTGGGCTCTACTGGCTCGAAGAGGAAAATCGGCTGGGCTGTCTGACTTGAAGTTGGATTAAACGTGTCCAGTGTTAAGGTGCTACCGTCTGTGCTGATACAGCATGGTACACAAGTGCCTCCCCCTAGTGCAGCGGCGGGTAATCTTTGGCAAGGATGCAAAACCTGGCACACTACAGACATCTTTGCCGTCATGCGAAATCCAGAGCTCACCCTAAAAGAAAGAGAAAAGAGAAAAAATCTCAAAATTCTTTTCTGACATGCTGCGCTGGGCGGTGGATTCGGGTCCTAGGAGGTGATAAGAAATACATCATTGATCTTCCAAAGGATGACAAAACAGACAACAAATGTCTTCAAAAGCTATTTTCAAACGTCATTGAATCGACAATTGGTCAGTTCTCTTCAAGATTTGCTAAGTCCAGGAAATTAGAAGAACTGCAAAGCTCACTAAGTTTCCAGACAATACAAAACTGGATGAGCTAGATTTGCAGTTATTTTCATGGATAGACACGAATAATTTTGAAATGCAGATCATTGAATTTCAGAGTAGCTCAACTTGGTAGCAAAGAAATTGTCGACCTTAGAGCAGAATTGGAACGATTTGAAAGGGGAGTATCAGGTAGAAATGCGGAGAACGAGGTATCAAGGGTTTGGAATACCATTCCAGAAAAATTTGTCTGTTTAAAAAACCTTGCAACAAAATTACTCATAATTTTCTCATACACATATTGTTGTGAATCATTGTTTTCTGTGATGAACATTGTGAAGTACCGAAATAGGATTAGCCTTACGAATGAAACGATGAAACAAGCATCGCATGCATATCTCAAAGTTACAAGATTTAAACCAAATCTGGTATAAATTACTTGTCATCAGTGATGTAGCAGCAAAAATCACCCTGATGGTAAATATATAAGAGATCCACTCTAAAAAAAATCTCTTAATTTACGATTTAGTGTAATTTTTTGGGGGGTATTTCAGAAAGTCCTCCCAGTAATTAAAAAGACACCAAATAATAGGATTTTCCCGAATATTTCGGTTGGGACGTGAATTTTTTTTCATTAAATATTTGGTTGATTTAGGCACCCGCACTTAAAAAAGATTACCCATTCACTCTAATGTCAAGATGGTTTTTGCCTATACTCTAGCACGACCCCTGCGATTATTGGGTGTGTATAACCAAATTCTAGTCTCCCATCGTTGGGTTCTGTGATGGGTGGGAGTGTGGAAAGGCGAAACATAGACATATATACATGGGAACAATATTTGACACTTATGGTGGGGACGGGCCTCTAACCCATTGTCATAATCACCAAGCGGATTGTCGGGGTATAGTAAATGATGTACAAACACGTCGAGTCAAGTCCAGGCTCTATGTGGCCACCTGGAACATTCATTCTCTTTTCCAGGATAATGGATTACTCATTTCATAGGCGGAATTTGAGAAGTTTATATTTAGTGGATCTCTCAGAGAGGAGAAGACCAGGCAGTGGTGAGATCTATAGTGAGGATTACACCTAGTTCTTGTCGGATCGCAGCGATGGGGTCCACCTCGCGCGAGTGGCTGTAAGTACAACCAGCCGACTACAACACGCCGTTATAGGAATTACTCCAGTTGATAAGCGTATGATAATGAATAAGCTAAAGCACGCCTTTAACTTTATCTCTCTAATTGCAGTATAAGCTCCTACTGAAGCATATGAACTTCAATAGAAGATGTTCTATGGCAAGCTTGACCAGCGCCCGCTACGGGAGACATCTTGACCAACTTCAATGAAGTATGTACTAACCCCCCATGGTTCTAGAACCAGGAACATTAATACCTCTCTTCTTCTGAATTTTGCGAAATCCAGAAGGCTGAGTATTAGTGGTTCCTGCTTCCCGAGAAAAAAGTTATACCGATGGAATTGGTTTAGCAGTGCCAAAGGAGTGATCAAGGAGATCGATCATATACTTGTTATTACTTGTTGGAACCATTTCTTCTCTACTTGATTTGCCTCCCCTTCCTATCTTAATGTCCTTCGAAAACCTATTTTCATTACGATAATTTTTATGACAGTCGCATACAGGATTCGAACCCACTGCTTTCGGCCACCCGTAAGATCACCTTCACAGAGCCTTAACCCACTTATCGGATTGATGTCGCTGTTACTAGCGAATTTCTCTCATATATTTTCATTACTTTCAATTTTTTCTGTCTTACTCTTCCCTCATTTTACATCTACTCTCCTTAGAGATGTTCCCCTACATGGATCGGGTGGTGTGGGATGGAAATGCATGGATAATGGGCGGGGGATTGGATATGATTAAAGAAAACGGAGAAAAATGGGAGATAAGCCAGCTGTTGTTTGCTGACGACACTGCGCTTGTAACAGGATCAGAGGAGGGATTATGGAAGTTAGTGACGGAGTTTGGGATGGTGTGCGAGAGGAGGAAGTTGAAGGTAAATGTGAGTAAAAGTAAGGTGATGAGATGTACAAGGGAGGTACAAGATGGCACCAATTGGAAGTGAGTATTAAGTGAGAGAGGCTGGAGGAAGTGGATAGTTTTAGATACTTGGGAGCGCATGTGGAGGTGGAGGTAGAATGTGGATTGAGAGAAGCAAGTAAATGCCTTGGGGGTTTAAAAAGTGTAATGAGAAATAGACATTTGGGAATGGATGCTAAGAGGAGACTGCATGAAGGGGTGATTGTGCCGATAGGATTGCATGGGACAGAAACATGGAACATAAGAGAGGAAAAGTTTAAATGTGTTTGAGATGAAATGTCTGAGAAGTATGGTAGGGGTTACTAGGTTGGATAGAGTGAGAAACGAGGAAGTGAGGAGGAGAGCAAAGGTGGAAAAGGAGATGGGAGATAGGGTTGATGAAAGAGTATTGGGATGGTTTAGACACATAGTAAAAATTAGTGTAGAAAGATTAAGTAAAAGAAGTGTGGAAGGTAGAGGTGGATAAAGTAAACAGGAGGGGGCGACCGAGGATGAGATGGATGGGTGGGTTAAAAGGGGTGTTGAGAAGGAGGGGAATGTCTGCTGAGAAGGGAAGTGAGAAGACAGAAGATAGAAGTTAATGGAGAAAGGTTGTATATGGATGATGCTGTGATGCATAGAAGGGACTGGGTGAGGGATGGGGGGTTAGGAAGTGATTATGTGTGAAGGATATCTTGACGTAGACCGAAGGGATTTCTTCTCGTCTTCTCTTTTTCTGCATGAGGGGACGGAGAGAGGGGGTCAACACCTGACTGAAGTAGCCTTGCTGTGGATGTGCTGTGTCTTGGTGCATTGCGTCTGACCCAGGGTAATGGGCGAGATGCAGGAATGCCCCGTCATCCACGAGAAGCCAAGAAAAGAGGGAGGGAAGGAAGGAGGGAGCGAATGTGAATGGGAGTTTAGTTTGTGGAGAATGAAATGGGTAGGAGTGGAATTATGACTTTTGGCTTTGGTTACCTCCCTTGTAAGGGGAAAAGGGGGGAAAAACCATTGGTATATGCATGTATATACTTGTTGGAAGATCCTAGAAAACTGTATGGTTATCGGAGTGCTGAATTCTTTGGGATTGGCCATAGACTTCTGGACGCAAACACTCATAATGATCCTCCAAGCGAGTTCGTTCACATCTTCTAAACCTTCAGAGGTCTAATCAGTTTGTATTCATGCCAAGTAAGTCAACAACTGATTTGATCCTAGTACTTCATGTTATCGAGAAACGCCTACGATAGTTTCAAGAGGGGTTTCTTAAAACCTATGTTGATCTTAAGAAGACTTTTGACTCGATGCATCACTAGGTCCTCTGGGGTCTTCTGCGGATCCTTAGGATTCTTACAAAGATTATCGACTTTTCTACCTTATAATCTGGTACAGAGAGTGATGTAGAGTGTGGAGGAATCGTGTCTAGTTTCTTTCCTGTTAATTCAAGAATAAGGCAAAGGGATGTCCTTTTCTTAACTCTTTGCAACACATGAACGGAGTTGGTACTGGATAGAGTTGTCAATCAATATCGTTGTGGAGCAGCTATTGGCAACATTAAGGTCGCTGACCTTGTTTTTGCTGCTGCTGCTGCTGCTGCTGCCCTTCTTGCGGAGTCGTTGGAGGTCCTGGTTGCAGTCCTGGAGTCACTGCATAGGGAGGTGAGATTGCTTGGATTTCAGGTCTCCTAGGCCAAGACCAAGGTCCAGGCATTTGGAGGGTTATTGGATAATACATATCAATTTGTCCATGCATTTGGCGAGGACGTTGAAGTTTCAGAAAGTTTCACATATCTCGATAATGTGGTGTATAGTAGGGTTGGCTCATTCCAGGAAGTACTTCGAAGGATTAGCACTGCCCATGGTGTTATGAACACACTCAACCAGAGTATGTGACGTTGTCGATATTTATGCGAGAAGATTAAAATTTGAACCTTCAAGTCACTTGTGCTCCCTGTCCTGCTGTACGGTTGTAGACATGGACAACAAATGCTGACTTGAAGGGACGTCTACATGTCCTGGTACCAGGTTTCTACGGAGAATCATGTGATACCCCTGTAATGGCTTTGTATTCAACCAGAAACTGTATTATGGGATTCAGTCTTGGCCATTTATCAGCATAATTCGTGAATGTATCCACCGGATGTACGGCATGTGGCACGTGTTCCTTAAGTTGATGACACTCACAGGGTTGTCTTCAGAAGAGACAGCACTCGATATAGGAAATAAAGGGGACGCCCACAGAATTCATGGCCTGGGCAAATTGAACGAACCAATCAAGATTTATTTGGAGTCGGAAGGGTGGTTGCATGGAAACTCGTTCAGAGATACCATGGGGGTTACTGATTGCGTATGAGTGAATCGACGAGCTCCCTAGCATATTGTCCCTATTGATGATAATGATCATGGTTCTCCCAGGTGTAAATAGATGGAGTGGTACGGAAGCTAACTACATTGTGATGGTCAAGGGATTGTAGCTGGGTAGGGAGACTGGAGAGAACTGCGGTTGTAGCAGGGTCAGTAGAGGGTGTAAATTAGTGATGGAGTTTGGGAGAGTATGTGAGAGGAGGAAGTCAAATGTAATAGTGGGTAAAGGTAAGATAATTAGATGTACAAAGGGTGAGAATGGCAGAGAGTTGAAGGTAAGTCATAAAGGAGATACTAGAGGAAATTTATATATTTTTATATTAATATTTAGGGCCACATGTAACAGAGGATGGCGAAGTTTGTGTGGATGTACGCTGTAGATTGAGGAAAATGAGTAAATGAGAAAATGAGTAAATTATCATGATATATAGGAGTGTAGGGATGGATCTCCCAAAAATAAAACAATATGAAGTATTGGTTGTATCTAAAACAATCTACGGGGCTGAGGCTTGGAATGTAATGGAGGCAGAAAGAAGACCTTTAATTGTATTTGAGATTGTTTGAGGATAGATAAAACGAGAAATAAAGAGGTGAGGTGGAGAACGTGGGTGGAAATGGAGCCTACACATAGGGTAATAGAAGAATACTGGGGTGGTTTGGGCATATGGCTTGGGATGTAATGGAGGCAGAAAGAAGACCTTTAATTGCATTTGAGATTGTTTGAAGATAGGTAAAAATGAGAAATAAAGAGGTGAGGTGGAGAACGTGGGTGGAAATGGAGCCTACAGATAGGGTAATAAAAGAATAATGGGGTGGTTTGGGCATATGTAAAGAATGAGCGGAAGAACACCAGCGGGAGGCTGGACTGTGGAAGGCACATTTGAATTGAGCGAACGTGAAGGGACGGCCGACAATGAAGTTGATGGATGAGGTGAAAGTGGCCTTAGTTATAAGTTTGTTGAGTAGACATTTGTTGATGACTGAATCAACATTGAGGTAGTCTACTAGCCTTTCAGTGTCTTTTCTTTCTTTGGCGGTAATGAAGGTGTCGTCAATTTATTTAGTGTAGATTCTAGGTCTCTGGTGACCATTGAAACTCCTTGCTTTGTTCGGCCATGTATTCTCACCTTTCTCACCCTACGCCTGGTAGGAATAATCCTGTCAGCGGCAGCTCTTCACTAGACTTCTCCATGCGTCTCAGGCTGCCTATGCGTTTCTCGAGCAAAAAATGTTTTACACTGCCGGTTTGCTAGACCTGTCACAGCAACCCTCCTCTTTTGTCCGGGCTTGGGACCGGCATAGTACTGGTGAACACCGTTCCTATGGCAGAGTATATGTTAGCGAAAAGAAATGGAAACAAGGGCTTCAAACGGTTATCAGAGGCATAGGATCTACGCTAGATATGTTGACGACATCTCCGTTATCGTCAAAGAAAGTGACCCTTTCCTTCAGAGTTTGAACTCTAGAGGGAAATAGGAAAAGTGTCAGAATGTTGCTTCATTTTACACCGTCAGCTGTGTCAACTATTACACATCGCTTCTTCACTGATCATGGATCACCTAGATCAGACCATCCGCTTTGATGAGATCGGATTTTGTGGGAGAGGTTGTAAAATATGTAGGAAAAATAAATAATAGTTGTGTATAAAAAAGGGGCTATTGCCAATGATGGTGTTTAAGGATACTTTATTGAGCTTTATCTCGTTGCTAAGGAGGCATGTGGCAGGATGTAAGAGGATTGGGAATCACTTCTACTGTATGTAAACCAACGGATGTATTGGAAATGGTCTTAGATATTGTTGTGGAGAAAGGCAGAAATAAGGACAAAATGGTGAGAAGAAAATTGAAATGAGAAGATGCTTGTTAGCGAAGTCTGTGTATATTTCCTACGATGAATGAGTTTATTTAACTTTTCTGGTGTTACAGTGAATATTATGCTTGGTAATATTCACACAGTTATACATTGTTACTCGTGTATACCTTCGGGAGAGAGGTGCAGATGACAAATATTCTGTACGCTGAAGCCTGAGTGTTATGTGTAGAATTAGGTGTTCGTGTTTGGTGTGGAATATTTCTAGATGCCTGGAATATAGCTTATGCTTGTGTTGGTTGTGTGTACGAAAGTTGGCAGTTTAGTGGTTCAGAGGTTCTGAAGTCTCCATCTCGAACCGGACTGCGGTATTCTGAGTGGTTGTCTGTGGGGCACGTCATCTGTCTCAATCCCGGACATTGGCACAATAACGGCCTGACCAGCGCTAGATACAGTCGATATTTAGTAGGTAATTTTGTAGATTTGAAGCGCTTTAGTTTGTCCAATGCAGTCAGCCTCGCTCCCCATATACGGAATTGTGGAGTTCAGGTAAGGAATTGAATTTTAGTTGAAGAAAATGTATGTGTAATTGTTCGTGCATGAGGGCGGGATTTTATCAGTGGGAAGTGTGTGTTTATTTCTTGCGAGAAGTGAATCAAATTCATTTCCCCCTAAAACTGAATACAATACAAGAAGAGGGCAGAGTTAGACGTTTGAAGATACCAGGGAAGGTGATTGTGCAATTAATCCTATGGTTACGTTATTGCTTATTGTCACAGTTGTCTCCCCTACCAGACGAACACTTTTCCAATATATATATATATATATATATATATGTGTATATATATGTGTGTATATATATATATATATATGTATATATATATACATACATATATATATATACATACATATATATATATATATACATATATATATACATATATACATATATAATATATACATATACATATATATACATATATATATATATATATATGATGAAGGTGGAAAAAGAAGTCACGGGTCTAGTTCCGAGTTCCTGAGTTTATTCCTGACCGGTTTCGCTCTATGCTTCTTCACTCGGAACTAGACCCGTGACTTCTTTTTCCACCTTCATCAACTTGTCACAATGTACCAGCATATATATATATATATATATATATATATATATATATTTATGTATATACATATATACACGTATATAAAACTCACCATCCCACACCCGCGAAATGTAAAGTGAGAACTCCTTGTAGGACAAGCCCTGTCAGTTGTGGGATTTTTTTTTTTTTTTTTTTTTAGGCCTGGCCGATGTTTGGGTCACCTCCCCGTCTAGCCAGGGCTGTCGTGAGCCCACGCAAGAATCGAACCTACGACCACCTGCTCATGAGTTTAACACTGCATGGTGGATTGTGTTATTTTGTTTTATGTGATATTATATTGGGTATTGTTCCCTTGTTGATTGGTGTAGAATTTGTTAATCCAACTGGGTTTTGGTTAGGATTTAATATGCATTTATTATTTGCTGTTGGATCTGGTGTGGGTTTTGGGAGATCTGGGAGGCTTTCATATGGCTTAGTATTAGTGTTTATAGTTATCACTAGGGTGAGAAGAATTTCAGCTTGCACATTTAATGTTGAGGCTGCAGTGGATATTCTGGGCAATAGAGATTTATATTTGTTTTTGGTGAGGGAAAATGTTTGTTGGTATTCCTAGGTGGGAGATTACTGGTGTTGTATGGATGATGTACTCCATTATATCTTCTATGGTTTCTCTTGAAGAAGGATTTGTGAGCGAGAGTTATGCTGGGCTTATGAAGGTGATAGAGATAGATAGATAGATAGATAGACTTTATTTGGCAATGAATCAATGTACATGAAGTGCAAATAATGACAAGAACACATAGTTCGAAATAATAAATGTAAATTGCCGAGGATAACACAAAAAGCATGTACGCTTATTTCCATTGTGGTCCTCTAGGTGGAGGAATCTACAGGAGGTTTTTGTACTCTTCTTTGGACAGGAGGACTGTGACTATCCGGGTGGGTGAGGGGAGGTGTTGAATGAATATACGGATGAGGATTTGGATGGACTGGAGGGAATTTGGGGTTTCAGTTGGGATGGATGGGTGTGTTTGGGCCCCGTTTTCTATGAGACTGATGACGGGGATGCAGTGGTTTGTACAGCGGGTTCTTGTACTATGTGTTTCTTTTGGTGTAGTTGTTTGAGTGGAGGGTTCATCTCATGAACTAGCGTTTACACACATGAGTAATTGCTCTTCTGGTTTGGGATGGTCTAGTCTGGGCTTCCCTGGAACTAATTCATTCTGAGTCTCAGACACTGAGGATTTCCTTTTATTATTATTAATTATTACAGTGTATTGTGCAACCTGTGAATGATGCAGAGTGGTCTTACTGGCATTTTAAACATTTGGGTGAATTTGAGGATGGGTCACCATTTGTGGGGGATGCAATCAGAAGCGTCTTGCTTTCTCATTAGCTTAGTTGAAAATTCGAATCCCGCAATTCTCTCCGTTTCCCAGCAGTGACTACTACCTGACACAACGGTCTAAACGCGTAGGGGCAAAAGTGGCAGTTTTCGGCTGCAGCTACACGCCTTCTGGATTGGGTTCTTGCCTTCTTCTTCTTCAGTCGTGTAGGCTTCTGACGAGCTGTGTCACTCCCCGTCCTTACACAAGGCGACCATTGGGGCTATGCCTCCTGTTGGTTGTGTGGATTGTGACTAAAGGAGTTCTAGAAATCAACATCTCCTGCCCCCCCACCCACACCCACACCCACACCGTGACTCACGCGACATCGCCGGAGGGCTTATGATTGTTGATTAGAAAATGAAGTTATTGTCAGGAGAAACGGTGACTGAATATATACTGCCAGACTTTCACTGCCTCACTCTTGAAAATTCACGAGGAGTAGAATAGTGGAATAGCATTGAATTGAATTAAATTGAATTAGATTAATTCATATGGTTAGACTTCATACAAATGGATGGAGCACAAATTGGATAAAATTCAAAGACTAAAGACAAGTACAAAGACAAAGATTTAAGACAAAAGTAAAAGACAAAGACAAATATATACAATGTCACATAAGAAAATAACTTCAAAACAATATTAAGAAAAATAATAAATTAGATAAGATAAGTGTCACATAATGTTTAAAACGAAACTAGCCACAAAGATAAACTGAGCAAAACGATATACTAGTTTTACACCTTATTCATCTAAACGTACGTGGAACCAGATTAGAAAAATAAAGATAAATTTTGCATGACATTTACATTTGTATTCTGCACAATCGAAATGTATCTATAATGTGTTGGCCTCCATTTCATGGACGTAACTCCCATAGTTTTTTTTTTTTCTTTTCTTTTCTTTTTTTTTCTTTTTCTTAACACATGTTCCTGGCTTACCTTCTATGAAGGGTTGTGGTTTTCTCGCCAACAGAAAAGATAACGCACCTAGGCCTATTAACTACATCGATGACGAGACTTCCACCAGCTTTTTTTGTTTAATAATCTTCATTATCTGTTCTTCTAGCCTAATGTAATCTCTTCTCTGCTATTCTATAATCTCTTTAAGGTTTAGTGTATACACACACACACACACACACACACACACACACACACACATAGTTTTTTAAAATATTACATATTCCTTCATTTGAATATTAAAATTGACCGTCAGCAGATAACAGTGAGCCAACGTGATTCCTGATAACCTTTTTATCTCTAATGTAACTATAGAATTCTTTGGGATTCTCTTTGGATTTATCATCGATATTAATTTCGTATTGTCATTTTCGTGTTTTTTTTCGTGTGTGTTTTTTAAATCTTTCTGTGTTATTACATAACTTTGATAGTCATAAGATGCACCTAAACACTTGTTTTTGTTTTGTTTTTTGTTTTATAAGCCTGTCTCTCTTTAGCAATACTTTTTTCAGGTTCTTTGTCAAGCTATTTTGGGCGAGCTTGATTTAGTGAATGTCTATCCTTAAACGGGATATAAGTATGAATCATATAAGTAAGTGTATTTTGAAATATTTCCACATCCGATCTACAGGTCTTTCGCTTAATTTTTCCTCCCAATCTATAAGCTGAAGCTCCTGACGTAGTCCTATGCACTGAGCTTTACT
>NC_134785.1:58279407-58289407 GCF_046742065.1 Oratosquilla oratoria | reverse complement strand
TCATCTCATTTGAAAAAAGTTCACAGACAAATAAAAGTGGTTTGATTGCATCGTATGAAATAGCGCGATTAATTGCAAAAACTGGGAACGCACATACAGTTGCTGAAAATGTCATTAAGACTGCATTTTAAATTCTAATGAAAAATGTGTTACAGCAAGATTCAGCGAACACCTTAAAAACAATTACGGCCTTGCTGTGGATGTGCTGTGTCTTGCGACACTGCTTCTGACCCAGGGCAGTGGACAAGGTGCAGGGATGACCCGTCATCCAGGAGGTGCTAAGATAAGAGGGAGGGTGGAGGGGTGTGGAGTGTATTGAGGGATGGAATGGGTGGGAATGATTTTATGCCTTTTCCTTTTTGGCTACCTCCCTTGTAAAGGGAAAAAAGCCTTGGTATATGTATGTACGTTGAGTAAAGACTCAATCCGCCGAAGAATCAATGAAATGTCATTGGATGTGCAAAGTCAACTAGTTGAAATGTTAAAAACTAGCAAATTCTCGATTCAGCTTGATGAGTCAAGGGTGAGTGACAACAGAGCTATTCTTATGGCGTATGTTCGTTTTATAGATGATAGCTGCAAACTTTGTGAAGAGATGTTGTTTGCAAAACTATTAGAAACTGATACAACTGGATTATCCATTTTTGAAGCTACAAAATCTTGGTTTGACGATGATGAAATCCCTTCAGGAAACTTGGTATCCTGCGCAACGGATGGTACTCCATCTATGGTTGGTAGGCAGAAAGGTTTTATTGCTCGCATGAAGGAATGATGTCCTTCAATCCTTGCAGTTCATTGTGTGGTACTTAGTCATCATTTAGTTGCCAAAACACTTAGTCCTGATCTTCATGAATCATTAAGAGTAGTTATCAAAACTGTCAATAAAATAAAATCACAGCAAATACGATCGACTTTTTCGAAAGTTTTGCATTGATACTGAACAAGAGCATACAGAAGTTCGTTGGCTTTCAAAAGGAAACTGCCTAGCACGATTTGTAGAGCTATTCGACACAATTGTTAATTTCTTAGAAAATTTAGAAAACAATTTTGCAGAAGTCAGACGCCACAAGTGTGACATTTTCTTTCTAGCATGGATGTTTCGTAAGCTCAACGAAGTGTCACAGCAGCTTCAAGGCAAATTATCCACGCTACTGGATTGTAAACGTATTCTGAAAGCCTTTGCTGAAAAGTTGCATTGGTTCCGAATAAATATACAGAAGAAGAATTTCAAAGACATGCCTGAGTTAACAGAAGTAAGGGAACAACTCACAGAACAAGCTAAAAAAAAAAGTACGAAGAATATTTAGTAAAATTGAGAGAAAACTTGAACAGCCGATTCTCGGACGTGTTTTCGTTTCAAGTTCAATCGTGGATGATAGATCCTTTTGGTTGTGATGTGGAAAGTGCCGATGAAAATCTGCAAGAAGAACTCATTGAACTGAAATGTAGTGATGAATGCAAATACAAATTTGAAAACATGGAATAAATGAGTTATGGCTATCAAATACAACAAAACAGCTATATCCAAAAATGTGGGCTGAAATGGTTAAAATACTGTTATACTTTCCAACCTCTTATTTGGTTGAATGTGGATTCAGTGCCGTCAATAAAATTTTGACTAAAGAAAGAAACAAAATGGATATATGCATTCGAGGAGACATTAGACTGACATTGACAAATTTTAAGCCTAATATAAAAGATCTAGCAGCGAAGCACCAGGCCCAAGATCTCATTAAAACACAACGCAAAACATTTTAAATTAGTTGTTTATCATTGTTGCAATAATTTTTATCATTATTTTCCAATTAAGGGGGGGGGGCGATCCCTTTTTTTTTTTTTTTTTTTTTTTTTTTTTTTTTTTTTTTTTTTTTTTTTTTTTAGGGGCGATATTGCTTAAAAGGTTGAGAAACCCTGATTTAGATAAACACCTAAGAAAGATGTTGTAATGGCCGCCATTTATTTGATCCTATTTGTTTGTTATTATTTGTCTGTTTGTTTATTATTTGCTTGGTTTCATTTATTATTAGTTATATGTCAATTTATTATTTACTATTTACCTGTTTGTTTATTATTTAACCATACCTATGCATTTATTTGTTTCATTTATTATTATCTATATTATTATAATTTCTATTTATTTATTTATCATTATCATATTTTTTCGCATCCGACCTAGTTATGGACCAAAAGATCTCCTGTCGGCATGTTCCGCCTTTGTAATCCTCTTGTAATCCTTTGTAATATATACCCTCATAGCGGATCATCTTACCGGACGTTTTATAATGCTGCGTGCTGATTGGTCCATGCTTTTGTCGAGTACCGGCCTAGCTGCGACCAATGACAAATTGGTAAACCCTTCTCTGTGGTTGGTGACCTCTCCTGAAACGATGTGAGCGCCTTCCACTAGTTTCCTCATTCTCTTTCCAAGCACCGTGCGGAGAGGGCGAGTGTTTTTCCATTTAGGAAGGTGTCCCTACGACTCTGCATGTACCTCTAGGGAGTTGGAGGTTCTGTGGTGCCGTAGGTCATTTTTGTGTTCTCCTATCTTTTCTGCAAACCCCCTTGACGTCTCACCATAATATACAGCAGAACATCCACCACACGGTATGCTGTAAACATAGCTGTCCTTGTTCATGGTTCTTTCCTCTTTACTTCTCACTATGTCCTTAATTTTCCGACCAGAAGCATAAGTCACGTGTATGCCAACCTTAGGCAGTAAGGAAGTTAGTATCTCAGCTCCATTCGCGTGCGGTACTACAAGGAAATCGCCGTCCACCTTCTCTCTTCTAGATCTCTCGTAAATGTCTGTTAGATTACATTACTGTTCCTGGTTCAACCTGAGTTTTCTTACCACCTTTTCCACTCATTTATCATTCCTTCAAACACACACACACACACACACACACACACACACACACACACACACACACACACACACACACACACACACACACACACACACACACACACACACACACACACACACACACACACACACACACACGCACATATATATATATATATATATATATATATATATATATATATATATACACACATATATATGCAATAAAAACACTAGGAACGTGTGTTCACAAATGCGTAAGCAAGCACTGGGAAAAGTAAACTAATGAAGCAGAGCGCTTTCGTATAACTACATCTTTGGTACTGATACAAAGGAATTCCTTCTTTGTATCTGCACTGAAGATGTAATTATACGAAAGCGCTCTGCTTCGTTAGTTTACTTTTCCTAGTGGTTACTTACGCATATATATGTATATATATATATATATATATATATATATATATATATATATATATATATATATATATATATATATATATATATATATATATATATATATATATATATGTATATATATATATCACAACACCACAGTCGAACGAAAGAGTTGAGTAAGCGAAACTATATATTTCGACGGCTAACTGCAATCCTCATCAGCAGTAATACAAAGTGGAAGTTGGATGCTTTCTTGAATAGCAACTTCTTACAAAGGGAAGGGAACTGGGAAAAGAATAAATGTCACTACGCCAACCCTTATGTGACCTGAGGATGTCATGAGGTCGGGTCAGGGGGAGGGGGAGGAAACTTGTTAACAATGTGTTTGGTGATGAATAACCCTGATATTATATCTAGGGTCCACTGACCCTTGGAAATGTTAATCGTGGGCAAATATTCAATTAAAATAGATTCAACTATTTTCCTTCTGAATCCACGACCAAATTTATGAATAAGATCGGATTTTTCCAGTCCATCCGGTGATGAAATTTACACGTGTGGAAACACGGCTGAACTTTCTTGGCCATACTTGATCAACCTCTTGTGTTCATTCAATCTTGTCCTTAGGTCTCTCCCCGTCTGACCTATGTATGAAAGGTTGCAATCTTTACTTGGAATGGAGTAAACAAGTAGGATATGATCTCTCAATCTCTGGTGAACATTAACCATTTTTTTATTATTATTATTAATGGTATTAGGGTAATTATGAATTAAACTTACCTTCTCTTTGGGAAGAAATTTGGACGAATGATTAATGGACTCTGAAAAGGGGATGACAAGAGAATTTTGTCTATCAACATGCACCACTTCACTCAGTCCCTGGGAAGGATCAAAGACCCGGAATTTATTTGGATGCAACTTCCCAGTAACTAAAAGGGGGCCTGTAAATTTACAATTAAGTTTTGATCACCAATATTGATGTTAACAGGCTTGTCCCGGAGATGCTGGTGTTTCAACATCTTGGCTTTGGAGATATCAAGTTGATTTCTTACAGAACTATAAATTTTATGCAATGTATAATATTGGAGTCGACTATAGTCCTCAATATTGTAGAGGGGACGAGCAGGACTATCAAGCACATTATAAGGGAGTCGTTCTTCCACCCTATAGATAATATAATGAAGCGTCTTGCCCGTAGAGACATTAATGGTACTGTTAATACAAGCACTGACATGTGGAAGCCAATCCTCCCAAAATTCATGAAGGCTACTAGCAAAGTGCCTGAGTATATCCAGGGTGGTAGCAGTCACAAATGTTTACGTGATGCCGTAACGCTTACAAATGCTCACTAAAATATCATTCCTACATTCCGACCCATTGTCATTAAGGAGCACCGAAGGAGTAGTGTATGGGCAAAAACATAAGAAGCTAAAGTATGGGCTACAACTGGAGCAGACTTGCTACGTAAGGGAGCCAATATTACAAAACGACTAAAGTGGTCCACACACACAAGGACATACACAGAACCTTGAGTACTACGAGGCAGTTGTAAAAGGTCTATAGCCATAGTCTGAAAAGGGCGAGAAGGAGTAGGGTACACTAAGATGGGAGCAGTGTGCGTAGAACCTTTGTTCTGGGCACAAGAGCTACACTGGGATATATGAGAGGTAATGTCCAGTCGCATTTTTGGCAAATAACACTTCTTACGTGCCATAGCCACACTTTTGTTACAACCTGGGTGACCAGCCTGAGGGGCATCATGAGCAAGGGACAGAACAAGAGGAACAAGGGATCACTAGCTGTGCCACATCCTGCTCAAACATTTCCAGATTACGAATGAGAACCTTGCCCTGCAAAGAAAATTGGGACTGGGGAACAGGTAAATCTGGTAAGGTGGTATCATCACCAGACTCCAAAGCATAAATGGCAGCAGAGCAAACAAGGTCCTCACGCTGAGCTTTGGCCAGATCCTTCAGAGAGAAATTGTCAATTACTGTAACAGCAGCAACAGGGATATTACATGAAAGTACACCAGCAACATTGTTTGCACGCCTTACAATATGCTTAAGGGTTGGATTAAATTCCTCAATCGTGATAAACCATCTGGCTAGGCGGCCCGAAAGTTTTTCCCCTTGAAAAGCTGAGTGGCTGCATTGTGGTCCGTGTAGACTGTAACAGGATATCCAAAAATTAATATCACGAAAATGCTTTAAAGCCCACATCACTACCAAGGACTCCAAATGAGTAACAGAGTAACGAGACTCAGGCTTGTTAAGAATGTGACTAGCATATGCAAGAACATGGGGTCTACATCCGTCCACTTGCTGCATAAGTACAGCTCTAATACCTGTACTGAAAGTATCTGTACAAATAGTAATGAGATGTCTATAGTCCGGGAACGCCGACACGGGCGCTTCAGTAAGTGCAAGCTTCAGGGAATCAAAACTTTCCAAATGAACATCACGGCATTAGAAGGAAGTGTCCTTCTTGAGGAGACGTGTCAGAGTGGAAACAATTGAAGCAAAATGCCTAATAAATGCACGATAGTATCCTGCCAGGGCAAGGTGAAACGTACATGCTCAACTGACTTTGGTGTAGGGAAGTCCCTAACCGCCTTGACTTTAGCGTCAGTGTGAATGCCATGTTTCTCTACAACATGACCAAGGAATTGGATGCTAGACTTAAGAAAAGAACACTTGGGGCAAATTGAGTTTCAATCCAGTATCAGCAAACCGTTGCAAGACCATGGAGAACTTAGTGAAGTGGCTCTCCACATCCTTGAAAACTAAGATTAAATCACCCAGGTAAACAAAAAATCCGTTGCCTACTAAGCCGAGAAAAATGGAGTTAATCAAGCACTGACAAGTCAAGGGAGCATTCCACAACCCCATGAGGCAACGAAACCATCCATAATGCCCACTGGGAGTAGAACAGGCCGTGACTTTACGAGACTTCTCCTCCAGGGTTATCTGTCAAAAAACACTTTCAAGTCTAAGGTGGTGAACACTGTATTACCAGTGCCAATGGACTGGAGAAGGTCACTTAATACAGGCAAAGGGTAATGGTCTGGAATAGTGACCTCGTTAACTCGCCTATAATCAATAACAGGACGAAAAGATCCATCCTTCTTAGGCACCAGGAGGAGTGGCGAGTTCCACTCCGAGTGAGACTCTTGTACAACGCCTTCACGTAACATGTCGTCAACCAAGGACTGTGCTATAAGCCGACGAGAGTGAGGCAACCTGTAAGAGGGAACGTAAACAGGACGAGCACCTGGCTGAAGATCAATTCTATGAACCACACGATCTGTAAGTCCTAATGGATCACCAGGCAAAGCCAAAGCCTGACGGTGGGTCACTAACAGTTCAATGAGACGAGGCGTCTCATCAGGAAAATCAATCTCACCTACAAACGTTGCAAATTTGGAGGCCAAGTGAGCTGTGTCACTTGCTTGTGGAGACTGTAGCACAGAAGCTGCAATGATAGGAGGCAAATCCTGGAAAGCATCAACATCAACCACTTCAAAGGAAACTAAGTGACTGTCATGAGAGAGAGTGATAGGAGCACCCGTGACGTTGGTTATCATAGCTGTGGTAACATAATCCTCGCGAATAGTGGAAAATGGAAGCAAGGCGACGAATATCAACAGAGTCAGGCTGAGATAAAACGTCAGACCCAATTTAAGCACCTGAAATGCGCACTGGAACTCGAACTGCAATTGAAGGTCCAATACGATGCTCTCCTACAACAACAGCAGCACAAGAAAGAATAGGAGAATTAAAGCAAGGAGGTCCCTTCGAAGGCAATTGAACGACCTGATCATGCACAGGAGCGGAGTCACAAATGGAAACTGACCTATCTGTTGCAGGAATAACAAAATTACAGAAAGTCACTATATGGCGACTAGGAGATATATCAATGTCATGTGATGTAAGAGTATCGATGCCCAAGAGGAGGCAATCAGACATAAGTGGAAGACCAGATACAACAACAAAAGTGACATGGAAAACTGTAATATGTGAGTAAAACCTTAAGGGAATGCAAACAGACCTAAGAATAGGCAAGGGAGAACCTTGTACAGATTGCAAACTATTACAAAAAGGAGATAAAGGGAGACTGTACAAATCCCGGAGAGCATAATAAACTTTTCTACTTATGCACCAGTATCTACAGGGACTGAAATAGGTGTATTCTCTATAAGAAATTGGAAGGTGAGGAACTGAGAAGACCCAGCAGCCACCAAAGGGATGATCTATGACCTAACATTACCGGTCAATCCTATTGGTTGTGAAACGGGCGCCTGTGAAAATGGGACGGAGATTGTCTAGGCTAATGGGAAGTCTCATCTCTAGTTTCAAAACCTTAAAACACCGATCAGTTTTACAATGACTATTGATATGACAGTAGGTAAGCTTATCCTGTGGCTCTACTATAGAGAGGTCATGCATCACATTAGAAGAAACATCTGATACATCCCTACGGGCAGGAGACTGGTTTGACTTGTGTACATGACACTTACAACGAAAACAAAAATCACTCGAATGACCTGACTTGTTACAATAGGTACATGTGAGTACAGGAGGGGTAAATGTAGAGGAAGGGGAGCTGTGAGTAGGAACTGAAGACTGAGGGGGTGGAGGAGGAGAACTAGGAACATTGGCATGTTGCTGAGCATTGCTAATACACAAGGAACCAGAAGGCACTTCCCTAAGTTTACATGAAAGCCTTGTTGCAAAAGATAGTAGGGTCTCATCTGTCTTATAGCTGAGAGAAGAGGCAGCTCTCCTCTCAAAAGGCGCTAAGAAAATGATGTATAAAATAAACCCCCAAAATAAGGCGGAACCTATCTAAAGAGATAGTGCCATGATCAACCCACTCTGAATGGGAGAGAATCTAAGGCTTCAACTACAATTTTGCTGGCCTGGGCCTGAGCACGCCTATAGTCAAGAGTGCCCAATTTGGATGTAAGAACATCAGCCAGCTTAAAACACCATTGAAAGGAATTGCCTACAGGGGTATCAGCTTTTTTTTATGAAATTGGACTTAGATCATAATTATAATCCAAAGACTTGTCGAGACACAAAGCAGATAACATCGCAGAAGCTAAAGAATTATGCACAAGCTGTGACCTCACCATAGAAAATGTTGACCCCGTTGAAACATTAGTATTTACAATACAATCTTTGCACTGGCGAATAAAATCAATAGTTTTATATTGGGGATCATCACCAGAAAATTTAAGAACAAAAGGATCCTGATGTAATAATCTGAAAGCATGAGCCATTGTGGCAGATGAATTTGGGGAATGAAGAAAGGACGGCACCTTCTGTTTAGACATATTAAAAGAGGTACAAGATGACAACCCATTTCGTAGTAATATCAAAGGTAAAGCAAAGAAGATACATACAGTTAATAATGGCGAACTCAATGAATCACTCCTCGAATCACAAGAATGACCTGAAAGAATGTAAACAATAATATTTGCTCCGATACAATGCAAAAACGTTACTAATACAACTATTCACAATTAAGGCACATAAACACACTACACTATGAATCACAATCTACAATGAAAGAATTGTAGGAAAGCTAATTTCTTATAAACAAAGAAAACGTGACCTTCATGAAATGACGTCACGATGGAAACAAACATAAAAAAAAACAGTACAAGCTTGACTACAATGAAAGACACTAAAAAGGGCCAGTTACTAGAGAACGCAGCAAACATATTTCACTGGCCGTCAGGATTGCGTAGAGATAGTATAGTTTAGAAATCCTGGGCCATCCAGCTCCAGATTTACAAACGACGCAATCAGGAACAAGAGGCGATCCAGTGACGAACGGAGATGGCTGTGGTATAAAGTTCAGAGCCGACACAATGTCAAAGGGAAAACCACGTGGGACCACAAAAAAAATCACTTGGCGCGTCCAAAGAAAACTGTTCCTGCGCCAAGCACGCAAAATTTTGTTTCAAGTCACTGGTATTAATTGGTCCAATGGCACTGAATAAAATCACCTGGGTGACCTGGCTGCAAAATAAAGGAAAAAAGGAGAGAAAACAAACACACGATGCCACGAAACTGGCTAGCCAGAATTTTCGAATGTTCAAGTTCAAAATAGCGTCCGAAATATGAAAAGCACAAAAGAAACGTTTACAATATAGATTTAAGCTGCCACCATATGTACGAAGGTGGCTAATGAAATGACACTAACAGTGTAAAATATTGTATTAATCACTTAAGTAAGCACTACAACCAAAAGCGCGCGTATGCTTGAGGACGTAACCGAAAAACTGCAGCTTGGGGACGCCAACCTAGACGTCAACACTCTCGAGCGAGCAAAACATTTGGTTCTTACAACATATTTATGAATACAAAATACAAACAAAATATACAATGATTATAATCCACAACAATTCTATGACATTCATATAATGTGAAAACACGTATCACCCGATCCTATAATATACACGTACAATGTACAATAATAGATATACAACGCTACAATTACACCATTACACAACACGTGATCCAAGGCCATGGTGAAACACACACACACACACACACACACACACACACACACACACACACACAGATGCATACACATCATACACACAAGCACACACACTCAAACACACACACACAAACACCTCTCTCTCTCTCTCTCTCTCTCTCTCTCTCTCTCTCTCTCTCTCTCTCTCTCTCTCTCTCTCTCTCTCTCTCTCTCTCTCTCTCTCTCCCTCTCTCTTTCTTTTCCTGG
>NC_134785.1:58269407-58274407 GCF_046742065.1 Oratosquilla oratoria | reverse complement strand
CCAGATCAAGACATAATAGTTTCCCCAGACACATGTGAGAGAAAGAATCTCCATATGCCTCTTGTTTCGGATAGGGTTAGGGAAGGTAAACTATCACTAATTTTGCTAGAGAACATCTCACATACCCCAGTTAAACCGAGGAAACACACAGAAATAGGTATAGTTTAGCTATACACAAACCCCATTGAGGAAGCATTCCCCACACCTATCAACACCATCACCACCACGGAACCCCAACCCCCACCCGAATCTTGTTGAAGATATCCCGGTTTTAGACTTCCCCGAAGCCAAAAAGAGGCTTAAGGGGGTTAACTCTCATTTCGGTGAAAAATACTCGATTTTGTCAAACTTCGTGTGTGGACTGGTGTGGTGTCCCTGAACACCGCGGGACTGGTTTCCAGACGTATAACGCCACCCTTCTCAGGTAATGGCGGGTTTAAAGGGCCAGAGATTTAAAGGTCCGCCCGTCAGCCACGCCCCTTTCTTTGCTATGGTTTGTTTTCCTTGTATTTTTTTTTTTTTTTTTTTTTTTTTTTTTTTTTTTTTTTTTTTAGAATTTTATACTCTGATATTGTTGTACGATAGGTTAGGCAGCAGTCACCACACTCAGTGCGATCGAAAAAGGGTTCAGCGTATGCGTGCGTAATTTCTCCACGTGCTATCCTGTTTTATACATTTCTTGTTTATAAATTCACTACTCCATAACTAAATATGTCAGATGTGATAGTTGCCGAAGTATTTTGCTCCATTCTGAACCTGAGAAGTGCAAGAATACTCACCTTAGCAAAGGGATTGTAATGCATGTGTACCATTCATTATGTGAAGGATATGGAAGGTTAGGATTGTCACGATTCTCAGCTGGCATGGGTACAAAAGAAATGTAATGAACATCTGCTGCTTACTTCCCAGAAATGGTCAAAGGATTATGTAAGTAGATATGTGCATTTCATACTCTTTGGAGGCACTTTTATGGAGTAGTGAATATATAAACATAAAAATGCTATTTTCTCAACACTAGTTTTTTTTTTGCACAAAAGTAACTATAACTTCGTGTGTAAATAAGCAATTTTGATCATTCTTGTTGGAAAATGATCGTGATACTTATATCTAACAATATTAGTAAATTCATTCTTAACCTACTTGATATACATTTTTGAAAAATGTTTAAAGTTGTGATTTTTTTTATATAATTTGCTGTAAGGCTGACTTTCTTTTTCACTTATAATTACGAGTATACTAGTTTAGGTACATCTGGATGTCTACTAACTGTACACCAAAGGAAATAATTATTCTCCTCATACTTTTGGAAAAATAAACGATTTTTTTTTAAAAATAACTCAAAATTGCAAGTAAATCGTCTGTTGTGTAAACATTTCTTAATGGATTTCAATTAAATTTCTGTCACAGATGCATCCCATTTTTCTGCACATTGTGTTAAATTTCCATTGTCTTACATAAAAAAAATAAGGTTGGGAGGACCAGAAATAAATAATCCGATCGAGCGAATCACCGAAAGGAGAGTTAACCCCCTTAAGAACCTTCTTCAATCCCATAGAAAGATAATCGCCTTAAATGGCGAACCACTTGGAAAGAACTCATGGGTGCAGCACCACATCAACACCCCTCCCAACACGAGTCCAGTGTACACGCCAGCACACAGGATATCCCACAGCAGGAGGAAAATTATTTCAGACAAAATTGAGATTCCTTCCTCCCCTAACCCGGCGCTTTTAGGCGGTCTGGTAGGCACACTCTGTACTCACGCCTTGCACCATCCTATCGCTGCCATCAGTTGTGTGACCAGTGAAAGGTTACAACTGTAGTAGGGAACGTAAAGCCTCTTCGGACTTTCTTGGTTTATTGAGTCCCAAGGTACTCCCTATAAGGGAGAGATTTCTCCGTCCTCTAGGAGAGAGTTCTACCTTGTGGCGACGCAGTCGCCGCATATATATGTGAATATGCCTACCTTTGCATGTCTGGTCTCGGGTTTACAGTTAGATCATAGCTTTTCTATTTATACAATAATGGTTGTGTATTAGGTGTAGTCTTAAGTGTCTGGTTATTATTAGTGGATGTGCCATGACATGATGTATGGTTTGGAGTTATAACTATGTAGTTTGGTGAGTATAAGGAAATGGTTAACGAACTGTCTGGCAACACTATGTACTTGTTTCAGTAATTTTCTGTTGGGCTAAAGCGTGATGTGTGTTATATGTTTGAATCAGGTGTTTACGATTTAAAGATGTGGAGGTCAGCAAGATTGGAGGTATTGCAAAAGGCCCAGTGGCTGTTGGGCACCTTGCATGCATGTGGATCACATGTCAGGCATGTGATGTATTGTAATGGTTAGTAATGGCATATGGATAGGATATGTATATATATATATATATATATATATATATATCTATATATTATGTGTGTGTGTGTGTGTGTGTGTGTGTGTGTGTGTGTGTGTGTGTGTGTGTGTGTGTGTGTGTGTGTGTGTGTGTGTGTGTGTGTGTGTGTGTGTGTGTGTGTGTGTGTGTGTGTGTGTGTGTGTGTGTGTGTGTGTGTGTGTGTGTGTGTGTGTGTGTGTGTGTGTGTGTACATGTACATGTAGATACGTATATGTACATTGATAAATTATGTATTCCACTATCGGAGAAAAGAAAATTGTAAATTGTATGAAGATACATATTTTGCGAGCACTGTCTGTGATCCTCTTCAGCATGGTTTTACAATTGGGTGGGTGAAATTATACATACTAGGATGGGATACAAAAAAGAGACATGGGGAAGTAGGCCTGCTAATGCGCAGTCCGTTTGAGCCCAGTTCACAATGACGCCAAGGTCAAATTGACCCATTGACGAATATTTGCTCGACAGGTGGTAGCTTCAGGTCTGGGCAGACAACTCAACGTACAATATTGTTAACGGACAAAATAGTAAAAGCATTGAGAGACCACTGATGTATCAAAATTAGAACCTTGCTATGTAAGGGGAAGGTGGGCAGATTATTTTGGAGAGCTATTAAATATGGAGGATGATATGGAAGGAGTGGTGGTAACAGCTGAAAGCTCTAAGAAAATTACGTTGAAGGGAGAGAACTATGGAGGAGAAATAAGAAAATGTGAGATGCAAGTAGTTTTTGAAATAATGAGAGCAGGTAAGGCACCTGGTTTAGATGGGTATCATGCGGAGTGTCTGAAGAGGGGGACAGTAAGGGTAGACTGACTAGTGAGGTTGTTTAATTTGTGTCTAAGGGAAGGTAGAGTTCCGGGGGACTGGAGGAGTGCCTGTATAATTCCGCTTTACAAGGAAAAAGAGAACAAATGTGAGTGTACAGTAGTTGTTTTGGAGGGATTAGTTTGTTGAATGTTGTTGGAAATGCTTATGGGAGGGTTTTAATTGAGAGAGCTAAAAGAGGAACAGAGGGAGTAATTGGTGAAGAAGAATGTGGGTTTAGGAAAGGTGAGGTTTGCGTGAATCAGATTTTGAGGTAAGATAGGAATGTAAGAAAGCTTTAGCAATAAGTAAGGATATTCTTTGGACCCAAGAATGGGACAAAACACTACAAACCCAAGTGTGGGACAAAATGCCACATAACCAAGCATGCAAAATATCGTCACAACCCGGAGGTTTTTCCAGGCATACGACAACCCGTCACTACCCGAGCTACCCGGTAAGCTCTCCCAGTTATCCTGTAACCTCCCCCAGTGGAGAGCAAAAATAATCAAAAACATATAAAATTAAATATCATCACACCTTTCATCGGAACTTTCTTACCCTAACCATAAAGAAAGAAAATCCCATTCTCTTGATGTATCAAAATTAGAACCCACAATGAGGTCATAAACCTCCTTTCGAAGAAGAATAAGTCCAAAGTAAGGCATATGGAAAATACTCTTAAGAAGATTATTAGTACACAACTAGATGTTGGTTTAAATAAGGAATGCATAAGGGAAAATCTCCTGCCCATATTTACCATTAATATCCTCAGCGATGGGGCAGTAAATAAAAGTAAAAAACCTAGTAAGGAAGAAAGGATAGATTATATTAAACAAAGGATAAGATCATTAAAAGACAAAATCTAAGAACTTAACCTACAACACCATGAACTAAAGGATAATATTGACTGTCTTTTTACAGAAATTATAAACCAACACAAAAAATTCATAACCAGTGCTAACAAAAAGAAATTGATTAACCTAAGCTTTTAGAGAAAACTGAGTGCGAGAGAGACTTGGGAGTTCTAGTGAGTCCGGACCTTAAAACTAGGAAGCAGTGCATTAGCGCCAGAAATCAAGCTAGCAGGGCATTAGTTTTCATTGCTAGGACGGTAACGAATAAAAGTGCAGAGGTAATTATCAAACTCTATCTAGCGATAGTTAGACCCATCCTGTACTATACGGTACAGTTTTGGTCTCCGTCCTACAGAGTGGACATCAATTCACTAGAATCGGTACAGAGAAGAATGACCAAATGATACATGGACTCAGAAATTTGCCTTACGAAGAGAGGCTTAGGCACCTTAACGTACACTCTCTGGAAAGACGCAGAGTGCGGGGTGATCTAATAGAGGTGTTCAAGTGGATCAAAGGCGATAACAAGGGTGATGCAAACAAGGCCATCATAATAAAACAACAGGGCAGGACTCACAGTAATGGTTATAAACTGGACAAATTTAGATTTAAGAAGGAAATAGGCAAGAATTGGTTTACTAATAGGGTGGTCGACGACGAATGAAATAAACTTAGTAACCATGTAGTAAGCGCTGAAACTATCAGTTGCTTTAAGAAACGATTAGACAACCTTATGGATGGGGATGACAGGTGGTGATGAATACGGAGCTGCCTGGTGTAGGCCATGGTCTCTTGCAGTCTCCTTCATTCTTATGTTCTTATGTAAGCGACAACCATATTGAATACCCACACCCACTTAATGGTTACATCAATTTAAAAATAAGATTCTCAACCCAAACCAAGAAGAACTACTTAACATGGGCCTCAGCTGTC
This sequence comes from Oratosquilla oratoria, assembly GCF_046742065.1. Classification (NCBI taxonomy): domain Eukaryota; kingdom Metazoa; phylum Arthropoda; class Malacostraca; order Stomatopoda; family Squillidae; genus Oratosquilla; species Oratosquilla oratoria. The sequence goes on along the minus strand of NC_134785.1, from coordinate 58,269,414 downwards.
ATAGTTT
>NC_134785.1:58256907-58264407 GCF_046742065.1 Oratosquilla oratoria | reverse complement strand
TTGTAGATGTCAGATACAGCTCCGGTGTGTGTGAAATGTTGTCCGAGGGTGTAACAGTGTAAGTAAAAATGAGTGAGTGGTGTGAAAATGTGAAAAATCTCGAAAACCGTCACAAGATAACTTATAATAAAATGATAACATAGCCAGACAAAATGAAATAGAAAAAAAAAAATGAAATGAAAACAATGTGATAATTTGAAGTGATGTAACGTCCTATGACATCACATCGTATTTTGTTGTACGACATAAGATATTATAGTTTAACAAAGAATACCCTCAAAAAATATTAATACAATTTTACATATGTAATACAATAATGAAATAATAATAATATAAATAACATAGCCAGACAGAATGAAAATAATGTAATAACTTGAAGTGATGTAACGTCCTATATGACATCTCATCGTATTTGTTATACGACATAAGATATAATTTAACAAAGAATACCCCAAAAAAATAGTAATATAATTTTACATTTTACATAATTTTTTGGGGTATTCTCCACCACTGATTTTACCTGTCACTTCACACTTCCTAACCACTTCGTCTACTGGTTCATCTCTTACTCTAGCATTGAGATCCCCCAATACCACTACATTGACATTTCTCCCTAAATTATTTAGACTTTTCTCACTACCAGGCCCATATGCACTTACAAAAACCCATATCTCCCTTCCTAGTTTCACCTTCATCCAAATTAATCTAAAAAAAAAAAACATCCTTCCACTCCACCACACGTTTACCTATCTCTTCACTTACTAGTACAGCCACCCTTCCCTCCCTCTCCCTCTCTTCATTCTCGACACTCTTTCCACTACACTCCCAAACTCAAGCACACCACTCCCTTTCAACTTAGTTTCACTCAGTGCCAACACATCCATCTTCCTTCTCACAAACATTCTGCCTATCTCTTCCCTTTTACTCTTGTCTGTACCATACACACGCACATTAAAAGACCCAAACCTTAGGGTTCTGGATGGAAAACTCCTTTCAGTACCTCTTATACCTTGACTTCTTGTAGGAATTTATCCTTTAGGGCTACAGGGAGTAGGAAGCCGACTCCCATCCTCCGTTCCGTTTTAGTCACTCTTTACGACCCAAGTGGCCAAACTCGATGGTAGTATTCTTACCTCCTCTACCACAGGGGTACGCGAAAATTGAAATACATATTAAGGAAAGTGGTACAGGACAGTATTAAGAGGGGGACGGCATGACGGAGGGACACTCGCAGTACAATAAAGTAGCATAATTTCTCGATGAGTAGATATTTTCTCTAACACAGAACAAACGATGTGTGGCTCTGGTCCGTAGGGATGCCCCATATAAACGCTAAAATATCAACTGCATGCTACTGAGCAGATTTCACCATGCAATAACATGTACAGTGAAAGTGGTGAAGGCTAGTTTGGTAGGAATGGAGGAGGAATGGGTTTTCTTCAAGGAGGGAGTCACAAGGTGTGCAAAGATAGTGTGTGGAACAAGGAAGATGGGAAGGAATAGAAGGAAGGGTAGTGAGAGGAGGGATGAGGAAATAAAGGAAATAGTAAAAAAAAAAAAAAAAAAAAAGAAGCGAGCACTCACGGACTGGTTGCAAAGTAAGACGAGAGAAAAATATGAAAAGTACAAAGAAAAAAAAAAGAGAAGCATAACACAGGATATAGGAAACAAAAGGGAGAGCAGATGTAAAATGGAGGAGGAATATAACAGAAATTTTGAAAGTAATAAAAAAGATGTTTTGGAAGAAATTTAAGGGAGGAAGGGGAGGCGAATCAAGTAGAGAAGAAAAGGTAAAAGATACAGATGGAGAGATGATAACGGAAGAGGAAAGGGTAAGGGGAAGATGGACGGAGTATTTTAGGAAGCTGCTAAATATGGAGGAAGATAGGGAGGGTGTGGTGATCGCGGTAGGAGGCACTTAGAACATGACAGCGATGGGTGATGAAAATGGAGGGGATATAAGAAAAGATGAAGTGCAAGTATCTCTGAAAATGATGAGAACGTATTAGGCACCTGGGTTAGATGGGTGTCATGCAGTGTCTGTCTCAGAAAGGGAAATACAGTAACAGGGGACAGGCTAGTGAAGCTGTGTGTATCTAAGGGACTGAAGGAGTGCCTATATAGTTCCGCTTCACAAGGGAAAAGGGCACAGTTGTGAGTGTAGTACTTTCAGATGAATCAATTTGTTGAGTGCAGTTGGAAAGATTTATGGAAGGGTTTTGATTGAGAGGATTAGGAGAGGAACAGAAGTGAGGAAGAGTGTGGTTTTAGGAAAGGTAGGGGTTGTGTGGAAGAGATTTTTGTGGTGAGACAGATTTGTGGAAAGCCGTAGCAAAAGGTAAGGGTATACATATATTTTTGGAGGGCGCCTTTATGTGTTTAAAAAGGATTATTACAGGATTGACAGAAAATCACTGTGGGAGTTTTTGCAGATATATGGGATTGGGAGAAAGATGTTAAGGGCAGGCAAGATTTTTTATGAGAGTAGTAGAGTTTATGTTAGAACTGGAAATGGAGAGAGTGAGTGTTTTGAGGTAAAGGTGGGACTGCGTCATGGATGTGTCATGTCGTCATAGTTGTTCAATATGTACATGAATGGGGTGATGCGGGAGGTAAAAGCGAGGGTAATGGACAAAGGACTAGAGATGGTTAAAGAAAATGGAGAAAAGTGGGAGGTGAGTCAGTTTTTATTTGCTGACGACACTGTGATTGTGGTAGGGTTAGAGGGAGGGATTAAGAGAGTTAGTGATGGAGTTTGGGATGATATGCGATAAAAGAAAGTTGAAGGTAAATGTGGGTAAAAGCAAGGTGATGAGATGTACAAGGGTAGAGGACGGCAGTAAGTTAAAAGAAAGTCTAAAAGGAGAGAAGCTGGAGGAAGTGGATAGATTAAGGTATTTGGGATCGCAAGTGGCAGGAAAGTAAGTGGAGATAGAAGTAAATTGTTTATCGAGAGAAGCAACTAAATGTCTTGGAGAATTTAAAAGTGTAATTAGAAATAGATATCTGAGAATGGATGCTGAGAGGAGTTTGTGTAAAAGGATGATTGTTCTGACGGCTTTATATGGGACAGAAACATGGAATTTAAGAGAGGCAGATAGTAAAAGTTTAAATGTGTTTGAGATGAAATGTCTGAGAAGTATGGTAGGAGTTACTAGGTTGGACAGATTGAGAAACAAGGAGGTGAGGAAGATATTAGGAGTGGAAAAGGAGATGAGAGATATGGCTGATGAAAGAGTATTAGGATGGTTTGGACAAATGGAAAGAATGAGGGAAGAAATATTATTGAAAGAGGTGTAAAAAGCAGAGGTAGAGGAAGTGAATTTGAGGGGACGATCGAGGATGAGATAGATGGATGTGGTGACGGGGACGTTGAGAAAGAGAAGAATGTCTGTAGAGCAAGAAAGGGAGAAGGCAGGAGATAGGAATGAATGGAGATTAGCTGTATATAGATGATACTGTTATGCAAGGAAGGGTAGGTGCTTATGTGTGAATGATATTTTGAAGCAGCACAAAGGGATTTCTCCCCGTCTTCTCTTTTTCTGCATGAGGGGACGGAGAAGGGTGGGGGGTCGCCGATTAGATGTAGCTACCTTGTTGTGGATGCACTGTGTCTTGGTATAATGCTTCTGATCCAGAGCAGTGAGCGGGATACAGGGATGACCCATCATCCATGAGGAGCTAAGATGAGAGGGAGGCAAGGGTGGTGGAGGTGAGTGGAATGGGTGGGAATAGATATGTGCCTTTAACTTTGCTACCTCTCTTATATAGGGGAAAAAGACTTTGGTGTATATATACATATATATATATATATATATATATTATATATATATATATACAGTATATATATATATATATGTGTGTGTGTGTGTGTGTGTGTGTGTGTGTGTGTGTGTGTGTGTGTGTGTGTGTGTGTGTGTGTGTGTGTGTGTGTGTGTGTGTGTGTGTGTGTGTGTGTGTGTGTGTGTGTGTGTGTGTGTGGGTGTGGGTGTATAACTGAAGGTGGAGGAAGTAGACGAGGAATAATGGGAGAATTGTAATGTTTTAACGTTTCAACCCACAGGGTCTTGATCACAAATCTAACAATGAAGTACGACATGGACATTTTATACACAGGCAGGTCATCTCTTGGGACGCCTAGGAGAGGTTGTTGCCACACTCACAACATTTGTGTATTTTATTTTCTTTAAATATTGATAAACTTGTGGCTTTTGCTAAGCTTATAAAACCTTCTCTATGGCTAATGTCATTATTGGTGTTAATAGAAGCTGTTTCTATTGTCTTTCTCAATCTTTTTGTTGAACCTTTAATCATTACAGCTATATTGTCCCAGTCAGGGTTATACTTATCTATATGCCTTACAATAGAATTAGAAAATCTGTGGGTTTTTACATATTTTTTGTGTTCGTTTAACCGTTTATCAAGTTGGGTTATTATCATTGCATGTGACCAAATGTCCCACTTCGCTACCTGGTATTCTAGCTACCATAATGCCTGCTTTTAAGAGGAATGTGTCTAGGTGTGAATTAATATTGGAGTTTGGAACTATGATATATCGGGCTTCTTTGTTGCATTTATTATTACCTTTGCTTCTCTTACTTATTTCTTTAGCTTTTTTCAATTTACACAGAAGACCTTTTGGATATTTTGATTTGTTGAAGGTTTCTGTGATATGATTTAGTTCACCTTCGAGAAACCCCTCACTACATATGTGAAATGCTCTGTGGAAGAAGTCTATTACTATACCTATTTTGGTTCTATTATTGTGTCCCGAATAAAAATGTATGTAGTCTTCCTTATTTGTGGGTTTGCGGTGTACTGAAGAATTTATATTTTTGTTTGTTCTGTGTATAATAGCGTCTAAAAAGGATAATGTTCCATTGTTCTCTGTTTCTGCTGTAAATTGTATGTTTTCATTAATATTGTTTAATCTTCTTAATTTGTTGTTAATATTAGTTTCTTTAGGCACAATTTCAATAATGTTATCAACATATCTTAACCATATGATAATTCTACCCATTACATGGGTAAATTTTTCGGTAAACTGGAAACTTTACCCATGCAATGGGTAGCATATGGTTAAGATATGTTGATGACATTATTGTAATTGTACTCAAAGAAACTAATATAATCGTTTTCGGGCTTGTAAATCTACCCACCTGGCACTCTTACCGCATGATCTCCGTGCATTTCCCACAACTAAACAGTCACATTCTTCAGTTTGTTCGCACCAACCCTTGAGGTGAAACCAGCAGACAAAGAAGAATTCTATTCCGAATTGCGCAGCCTCAAACAGAGAACTTCAGCGAACAACAAGGTCATTATCCTTGGCGATTTCAATGCCAGATTAGGCCGAGATTCAGACATTTGGAAAGGAGTACTTGGAAAACATGGTATTAGAAATTGAAATAGCAATGGACGCTTACTGCTGAAGTTGTGCCCAGAGCACCAATTTGTCACTACCAACACCGTCTTTCACCAGGACAGCCTGAAAACAACTTGGATACATCCTCGGTCCAAACACTGGCACCTTATAGATTATATGCTAGCAGGCCAAAAAGCTAGAAAAGAGTGAGGGATTGTCTAAAAGTAAATTGTGTACGAGAGTGATACCAAATGGGGAATGCCACACTGATCGCCGTCACGTCTGCTACAAAGTGAATTTTCATTTCAAGCCAAAGCCAAGAAAGGACAATACTCCAAGGAAAGAAGTCAGGGTTGACAGGTTCTAATCAACTGAAGTGAAAGCTAGTTTCCATGCAAGTCTCCAGTTTCGCCTGGTAAAATAAAAAGATTCCTCAGATAGTCCATTTTTTTTTTGGGGGGGGGGGGATACTGAAAACTTCCATCCAGTCGTGTGAAGAAGTCTTGGGTTATACATCCAAGAAATACTGTGACTGGTTTGACGAAAATTATACTGAGATTCAGAGACAGCTGGCAAAGAAAATGTCGGCTCTTCAGGTCCACCTGGCTCAGCCATTTTGTCCAGAAAAGAAGTTAACCTTCCGCGTTGTATGCAGCTGTGTCCAACACAAGCTCCGCGAGATCCAAAACAAGTGGTGGACTGACCTCAGAGAGAAAACTCAACTCTGCGCAGACACGGGTGACTACAGAGGCTTCTAAGAAGTTCCAAAGTCAGTCTATTGTCCAGCTCATCAAGTCTTGAGCCCATTGCGCAGCAAAGATGGAGAGACTTCTCTCAGACAAGACCCTCATCTTGAACCGCTAGGCAGAACACTTCCAAACTATCTTCAGCGACAACAACTTAGGTTAAGACGTTGAAATCAACCACGTTCCTCAACAACCAATGAGACCAGAAGTGGGCGATGTTCCAGCACTGCAAGAAACCTGTAAAGTAATTGAGAGGCTAAAGACTAGTAAAGCAGCAGGAGTTGATGGCATACGAGCAGAAATATGGAAGTATAGAGTCCAACATTGCACATTAAATTACATAAACTCTTCAACTGCTACTGGGAGCACGGCAAGATTCTCCAAGGTCTAAGAGATGCAGTGATCATTACCTTTTATAATGACAAAGTTGAGAAATCAGCCTGCTCTAGCCATAAAGGAATAGCAGTGCTCTCAAAAAATTACAAAGGAGGAGCATGTCGATAGGAGACCTTTTGGTTCATAACTAGGTCGGATGCAAAAAAATATAACAATGATAGATAACCAAAGGAATAAATAAGATATAATAATAATATAAACAAAAATGAATAAATGAATTAATAAATAGGTAAAGTTAAACAATAAACAAACAGTTGAATAGTAAATGATAATAATAAATAATAGTAAATAATAATAAAATAAATAGTATCAAACAAACAGGGAAATAATAACAAACAAATAGATATGTAATGTAAAATAAATGGCAAGGATTACACCATCATGCTTATGTGTTTATTTAAACAAATCTTAAAGCTTTGAACTGGAAAAAATCTTTGTGCGGATCCTGAATAGACTGGTAACTTCAAATCGCAGAGGAATAACTTCCAGAAAGTCAGTGTGGGTTTAGAGCCAACAGGTGAACCACAGGCATGGATTTTGTCCTCCATCAGCTCCAGGAGAAGTATCGTTAGCAAAACAAAGGACTGTACGTGGCATCTTTGGGCCTGGTCGAACGAAGCGTTCGACACCGTGAACAGGAAAGGTCTTTGGCAATTCATGGACCATCTAGGATGTCCCCCGAAGTTCCTGAATATGATTATTCAGCTCTATGTAATTCAGCTTGGCCTTTCGGACCCCTTTCCCAATCATTTATGGAGTGAAGCAGGGTTTTGTTCCTGAACCACCTCTTTTCAGCATGATGCTGCGACGGGCCACTGCCGACCTTGACGACAACGGTAGCATCCACATCCGTTACCAGACAAAAGAAAGCTTTTTTAACCTGAGGCACCTACAAGCCCGCACAAAGATAATAGAGCCTCTAGTCCAAGAGATGCTGTTCGTCGACGATGCCGCTTTTTCTGATCATACAAAGATCCATGCCGCACATCATAT
>NC_134785.1:58231907-58246907 GCF_046742065.1 Oratosquilla oratoria | reverse complement strand
GGACTTGAGGGGCATCCCCACGGAACAAGTCACTCAGCAATCTTTTGTAATTGATGACTAATCGTCACTCAAAGAAAAAATGCTGATCACACCTCTGCTATCCCTTGTTCTTAGACCTTCCTTAAATTTCTGCTCAACAGCTTCCATTGTTCCACTTCTTCGTTTCAAAATTGTTCGCAAGGACGGATGCGTTGATTATTCCCTACGAAATACTGAAAATCTCCCTCTTTCTGCTCCTGATGCCGGCCATATACAACAAAATTATTATACAAAAGGGAACGAGAGAGGGTAAAAGGGTCCAGAAACATTTATCATTAGGGTAGAAGAGATCGTTTTCGATCAACTGTATACTTAACCTATCCCAAATACCAACTATATGCGCCCAAGCACAATCAAGACCGGAATGGATTTCAATATAAAATATTGGTTAGTGACCGATAACACACATGTTCTACTCTTGATGTGGAGGTAATAACGTTACTAGCGGTAATAATGTAACTGGTGGTGTTGATACAGCTGATGGCGAAGATAGAGGAGAAGAAATAGGAAGTCATAAACGTGGTGGTAAAGGTCGGTTTGTGCGAGAATTGGAGGAAGTGTAGTTAGACACGTTGTTGGAAAACACTTTATGAACCCAGCGACATATTGCTGGTAGGGTAGGCGTGGTGCCCTACACACTAAATGGAAAGAGAGAGAGGATGTAGGATTTAGGAAAGAGATAGAGCAAAAGAGAGAGAGGGAGAAAGAGAGGGGGAAGGAGAGTGAGAGGAAGAGAGAGATGAGAGAACACGAGAACACAGGAAAGGAGGAGATTGCAAGAGACCATTAGGCCTACACTAGACAGTTCCATGTCCCTTCCACCTGTCATCCCTACTCAAAAAGTTATCCAATCTTCTTTTGAAACAACAAATAGTTTCAGCGCTCTCTTCATGTTTACTAAGCCTATTCCTTTCGTTAACCATTCTATTGGTAAACCTGTCCTCGTATATTTCTTTCTTAAACCTAAATTTGTCCAATTTACATCCCTTACTACGAGTCCTGCCCTTCTGTCTTAATATGATGACCTTGCCTACAACACCTTTATTAAAACCCCTTACCCACTTGAATATCTCTATTAAATCACTCCGTACTTTTCGTCTTTCCAGGATGTAAATTAAAGTGTCAAAGTTTGTCTTAGTATGGTATATTTCTAAGTCCTTGTATTATCTTGGTCGTACTCCTCTTTACTGACTCTAGTAAATTAATATCCATTCTTTAGGACGTAGACCAAAACTGTGCCGCATAGTCAAGGATGTGTTTGACTATCGCTAAATAGTGTTTAATGATTACCTCTACACTTTTGTTTGTAAGCGTCCTAGTAATGATTCCTAATACCCTATTCCTGGCAAAAATACATGTCCGGACTCTATAGCACTTCTAAGTCCTTTTTATATTATTATTTTTATGGAGTTATCTATGATATACCTCTTAGCTGGGTTGTTTAATGCTACGTTTAACACTTTGAGGTATCTAAGTCAATTTTCCATTTCACCAACCATACAAACAATTTATCAAGATCCTGCTACAGTATCGATGCATCTTCCCCCTATTCCAGTGCCATCGTCCATGTTACTACAAAACTATTATTCCCATTGTCCAATTCGTTTATGTATATAATGAACAATAAGGGACCTAAAAACGAACCCTTTAGGAGTCCACTAGTAACACTACCCCATTTGGATTCCACACCGTTAATGGCGACCCGCTGTTTTCGGTCACTAATCCATACTCTAATCTATTCAAACACTTTTCCTCCTATACCATGAGTCATCATTTTCTTTAGTCGTCTCAGGCGGGGTACCTTGTCGAACGCTTTGCTAAAGTCGAGGTCTATAACATCGTGACTATAACTGCTATCTGCCACTTTGTAGACATTAGTGTAAAAGTATGAAAGATTAGTTACACACTACCTACCCTTGGTGAACTCATGCTGTGAGTCTCGAATCATATTATGCCCTTCTAAATATTCCCTGATACTATTTGTCATCAATGATTCCAAAATCTTATTAATGATTTCAGAGAGAGGGAAGAGAGAGAGACAGAGGGAGAGAGAGAGAGAGAGAGAGAGAGCGAGAGAGAGAGAGAGAGAGCGAGAGAGAGAGAGCTGTGTTGGGTGTGTGCGTGGAAAAGTGAGGTAGAAGGGAGAGAGGGAAAGGGAATAATAGAAGCGCACAGACTCCATTTGGACCACAAGGAATACAGTGTCCGTCCGCTAAAAGTATCTGCTTTACCTGGAAGTAGACAACAACTGGAAGTCCGGTTAGAATTCTGATTATGATGGCATCAACTACCTTTAGTTCCTGCAAACCTAGGCAATCGATTCCTTCAACGTTTTTCTTGGATAACAAACCTCCATTCCTCGGAAGACCAGACCTAGGCCCATTGGAAGGTCCCGGAATAGATATGCGTATGGTGCTATGGAGATCTTCCGAAGATTCTGAGAACAAAAACCCGGGAACTCTAGGTCACGTGACATATTCCTGCTATGGAGTGAGGTGGGATTATGGAATAGAGGGGTCATTCTAGAACTGGGTTGTCAAATTCATTTACCCCAGCGGGCCACATTTGATCCGAGTATACAGTACGCTGGTCAGATAATCATGAGCAGATCGATACCACTTGTTAAGAGAGTATTATTATAATAATAATGATGATAATAACAATGAAAATAGTAAAGAAAGGTAAGTTTAATCTACACTCGTATTCACGTGTAATCTAAAAACAAATATACAATGGAAATCAACCTACAGTATTATTTACCTTATTTTATAATACTACTGTTCCCAGAAACTTAGCACCTCTTGGCCTATACTTGTACAAGTGCATCAGTTGAGGTTGAGCAGTGGCTAACTTCAGTGTTGAGTTGAGATGTTCATCAGTAAGTTGAGACCTGAATCGAGACTTGTTCAAGTTCATCACAGAAAGGAGTTGTTCACAGACATAGGTTCTGCCGAACATTGACATCATCCTTGAGGCCAAACATTTAATTCGGGGATATGTTGACCCAACATACTGATAAAATGTGCCAATATCAACAGTTGAAAACTTATCCTTCAACACAAAATTACACTGGAGCTCAGTTAGTTCTAATTGAAACTGTTTTGGTGCCTCATCAGCACTAACAGCAAAAGGGTTGCGAAAAATAGAAAAATCATGCTCATGGTTTTTAAAGTTTACAAATCTTTCTCCGAACTCGACCACTAAATTGAAAATTTTGTTGCAGAACTTTTTGGTGTTGATATCACCATGAAGCTCAGGTTCGTCTTGAAGGGACTCCAGAGTTTGGAAATAAGCAGTATTGCCTGCTGCTAGTTGGAGTTAAACATTTTTAAACTTCAGCTCAAAGGCACAAATAGAGTCATGTAAATCTGTCACTAACTTATTGCGACCTTGCAGCCTTGTATTCAGGTAATGCAAGTGTTTTGTCATATCTACCATGAAAGCTAGATCTTGAAACCATTTTTAGTCTTTTATTTCCTGCACATCCCTTCATTACTCATGCATAAACCTTTATATTTCATTTTTCTTAATTTATAAAAACGTTTCAGCGCGACTCCTCAACTTGACCATCGAACATCAGCGTGACATCAACAACTATTTTATCAAGGGCATCTACCAAATTGAAAATTATATCATCCCCCGTTGTTGTTCCTTTCATTGGTACCAGTTCCACAAATCCTTCAGTTACCTGCTTATTTTCATTTACATCACGTATAAAAACTGCAAGCTGTGCCGTGTCAGTTACATTTGTACTTTCTTCAATTGCTAAAGGAAATGTTACAAATTTAGCATTTCTTTTTAGTTGACCGTTAAGATTTCCTGAGAATTCACTAATTTTACCTAAAACTGTATTTCTTGAAAGGCTTATGTCTGCAAATCCTTAACGTTTTTCAGGGCAAATTTCTTCTGCGGTCAACAAAATATATTTCTTTATAAAGTGCCTCTCCGAAAAAGGCCACGAAGACACAGCTATTTCTTGTGCAATCCTATAACTTCCCCGAACTAGACTCTCACTGGCTTAATGAAAGCGTTTAACTGCTGAGTTTTGTTTTTTGAATGACTATTCTAACTCCCTAACTTTTCCTTCACGCAACTTTTCACTATATTCATCATGAGTTCTTGCGTAATGCCTGCGAATGTTATATTCCTTTGTCATAGCTACATTTTGCCTAAAAATCAAACTAATTGGTTTTCCATTTACTTCAGCAATCATTAAACACTTTAAACCAAAGTGGGGTCAGGATCTTATCAAGTCTTTGGTTAGAATGGTAAGGAAAAAACACACAGAATGTTTAGCAAAAATAGACAGATGGTCTAAGGATATGATTTCTATGTTGAAGGATTCAGATTGGATTGAAAGTAGATCTAGTGACATGTTAAACGTTTTTCAGATGACTGCAGAAAAGCTATACAGGAATTTTAAACAAACAATGGACTTAGGGGAGATAAATTATCTTTTACAAGGTTATCAAGAAAGTAAAAAAAATTAGTCCAAATGTCATGACATTAGAAATGCAAAAACAGAAAGAAGCTAGGAGCTCTAGGAGTAATTACAGAACCAGAGTATCTGAACATAGAGTTAGAAGCACTTCAAGGAATGCTAGACTTGAGTGCTATAATTGTAACATATGGGGACGTAAAGCACGAGGGTGTTATTATGAGATTATTTGTAGGAACTGCAAGTATGAGGGTCATGATGAGTATCATTGAAGAAACTCACATTTCTGTTTAAATCACAACAGAGTAGGACATAGAACACAAGATTATAGAGCAATGACGAATTTTCGTACTCACCCAGAAACGAGAGGAAAACCCCCAGACACAAAGTAAAACAACACTACAGAGCTAACCCTAGAGCGACAAATAGACATTATAGTGTACTGGACAGTGATGAGAAAGAAAACACCAACACAAGAGAAAATTTCAAATTTACTATGGCAATTGGAAGGACTTCTGTAGGACCCATCATTGGTGATAGAGTATCTAATAGGCCTATTCACATATTTATTGATACGGGATCTTAGTAAATGTTATAACCAACAGATTTTTAAACCAGTTGAAACCATGAGTAAAAATCTTGGAACTAATCCAATTCATATTCCAATGAATAACAAGAAATCAGTTAAAAACATTAGGTAAGACTAAGTAAGATGTTATTTTGCATAAAATGAGAACTTGCACATTCCAGTGATAGTTGTAGAAGAATCTGTCTTCCCAGGAGATTTATAGATAGGATTTGTAACTATGAGAAAAGAAGGCATGTGTCCGGCTGAGTTAGGGATCTTAGTGAAATCACAGTTAATCCCTTTTTAAATCAACCAGATTTACAACCAGTATCTGTCATAAGAGAACCTATTGAGATAAACGGGGAAGATAACAATGTTATATTGAATAGTAGAGGGCAGAGCGGTCTATTCAAAAATAGATAACATAAAAGGAAGAAAAAGGCACACATAGTGAACACCACTCAGGTATTCAAGAAATCCCTGAAATTAATCAGAATTCATCAACTTCAAATGAAGCTTTCCTGATTGTGGAAGGTGGCATAATAAAGTCGACATTATTGCACTCCAGAGCAATTAACAGAGTAGAAGTGGAGATGAAAGAAGTCACTGTAGATTCCGAAATGTTAACCATCCCAGAATGAATTAGGATAAGAGGTTTGAAATTGGACTTGGGTATTTATAAAACACACAAGAATAAGGTAGAAATATTAGTGATTAGTATTTTAAATAAAGACATAGTCTTAAGAAAAGGTACACAAATAGGATATTTTCAAATCTGTCTAAGACCCATTAAGATTTTAAACAAGAGTCCTGAAGAGGTGGAGTCACCAATTTCACCAATCTGTTCAATTCAGGAAGAAAACTATTTGGAAGAGAAATATAAGAGTCAACTAGGCCATACTTGTTGTCCTGAGTTAGAATCATGTTTAATCCCATTGCTAGTAAAGCACAATAAAGCAATTGCTCTGCCGGGGACGCCTTGGGCAAAACAACTGTTTTAAAAAATCAGATCAAATTAAAACAAGGGACTCAACCTACTTATATACTTGTCTACAGATTACCATATTCCAAGCTAGCCATTGTAGATAAATTGATTACTGAAATGTCATCGCAGGATGTCATAGAACCCAATCAAAGTGAATGGAACTTCAAATTGATTCTAGTGCCTAAATCAGATGGTATCATCCGTCCAGTTATTGACTATAGGGAATTGAATAAAGAGACGATACCTGATTGACTGCCGTTACCGGTAATAATAGATATATTTTGTAGTTTGGGAACTGAGAATCGGCATTTTAGCACTATAGATATCAAATCAGCGTTCTGGTAAATCAAGTTTCAGGATGATTCTCGAGATTATATAGACATAGCTAATCAATTAAGTTCTTTGTTAAAGAAAGATTCAAAGTTCATTTGGGGACCTGAACAACAACAAGCTTTTGATAAGCGTAAAGATAAACTCACTAGTTGTCCAGTTTTCATTTTTCCTAATTATGATAAAGAGTTCATTCTTTGTCCTGATGCGTCAGATGTAGGGTTAGGAGGCATACTGATGCAAGAGAGATGGGAACTTGCAACCGATTGCTTTCACATCGAGACTGTAATAGTGCAGAGAGAAACTACTCCAGTACAGAAAGTGAAACATTAGCACTAACATATTCACTGACAAGTTATAGAGATGTGATACTGGAATATCCAATCAGAGTGTGGACTGATCATAGCTATTCAGAACATATTAAAACATACGAGTCTTAGAGGCAGATTAGCTAGGTGATTTACTATAATTCAATGTTATGAGGTTGAGTTTGAATACATTCCAGGTAGGAAGAACGTTGCGCACTCTCTAGGAATATTAGCCAACCAATGACAGGGTTGATCAAGTTTATCTGCAACATTAAAGAACTATTAACATTAAAGGAGGAATTGATAATAAGGTAACAAAGAAGAGATAAGATTTTGGAAAAAGTAGCCCAGAAGCTGATGAGCCCGCGAGCTATTCCTCCAAAATTACCAAAAGGGTATAAGATAGAGGAGTTTTATCTAAGCAATGGAATTTTGTATAGAAAAACAGTCGTAAGTGGGAAGGATATATCAAGGAGCCCAGTGAATCTGTTGGTAACTCCATAAACTCTTGTACCAGAGGTATTAAAATTACTTCATGGTAGAGATTATAGTTTTCATCCAGGAAAAAATAAAACTTATAGACAAGTACAACTTAAATACTCTTGGCCAGGTATGAAGAGAAATATTTACTTACATATTGATAATTGCTTAAGATGTGCTGAGGTAAAAGAAATTACACATAGGCCTGCTCTTATGCTATCATATCCCACACCAAAGAAACCTTGGGAGAGAGTTTACTTAGATACACTTGTTACCTATGTCTGAAAATGGATATAGATATGTATTTGATGCCATTGATTATCTTTCAATATTTTCTATTTTACAACCCATTATGAATATATATTGCTTTAGTAATATTTGAACAAATTATATGTAATTTCACTACTTCCAAGATCTTAGTTTCACACAATGGTACTGAATTTAACAACAAAGTCTTAGAAGAATTATGTAGTTTATTCAAAATAAATAAAAATAATACTCAAGTCAATCACCCTCAGAGTAATGGAATTGTAGAGAGGTTAGATAAGAAAATTATCACTTAGCTTGGAGGTTTGATAAACCCACACAATATAACTTGGTATAATTGGATTTTTTGTGTTAAATGTGCACTCGATAACCAAATCAGTACAGCTACAGGTGAGACTTCAGACTATATCATCTATGGGGAAGACAAAATTCTCCTATACGAAATCTTAATTGCAGGACCGAAGCTACTGTATAAAACATAGATGATTACACCTCAAATAGGATACATACATTTCAAGCCATTCACCAAAGAGTTAGGGAACACATGAAATATTATACACAGGAGATGAAGAAACAACAACATTAAATAGCACACAAAATATATTTACAAATAGATTTGGTCATGGCCAAAATGCATACAATCTGTAATGAAATTTCACCCAGATACTCCGGTCCGTATAGAATAATTTATTTGCAGGTTGAAATAGATACAAGACCTTACACATAGAAACTAGGGAAGTGTCAGTTAGACATGTAGATGATTTAAAAAGGACTAAAATTGAACTTGTGAAATATCCTATGCTCTGTAATTAAAATGAAGATGGCCTATTAGAACACGAGCTGAAAGCAAACGAAGTTGCCCAAGAGGATATATATCCTGACTGCGTTATTACTAGGGCAAGAGCTAAAGCAATGAGCGAATGTAGAGATTCAAATGATAATGTGGGTATAAGTTTGGGTTCATGATATGAGCGAGTGGAGGCTAATAAAATGAAAGAAAAGGAAGAATGGGCGGTTGAACTTGAGCCTGATTCTGTAATTGATAAGGAAGGGCTGGTGAATGAGCAAATGAGGGATGCAAATTTGAAACATTTATGGAGAGAAGCAGAGAAGGATGAAACCCTTGACCATGACTATACTGGCTATTATATACAAGATAACCTTTTGATGAGAAATTGGATGTCCCCAAAAAGTCCTCCAAATGAGCATTGAATGCCTAGAAAGCAAATATTAGTCCCCAAGAAGTACAGGAGTAAGGTCTTGGAATTAGTCCATGATAATAATTGGTCAGGGCACCTTGGAGTGAACAAGACTATGAATAGGGTGACTGTACATTTTTATTGGTGGCCGGGTATAAGAAAGAATGCTGTAAATTACTGTAAGATGTGTCACATTTGCCAATTGGCTGGAAAACCAAATCAAATAGTTACTCCAACTCTGTTTCACCTCATACTTATTGTGTCTGAGCCTTTCTCAAAGAGAGCAGTCGATCGTGTAGGCCATTGCTACCAACTAAAAATGATAATCAGTACCTTTTGACCATTATGTGCATGACAACCATGTTTCCTGAGGCCATTCCACTCAGAAGCATAAATACTAAGAAGGTTGTCAGGCAACTAGTGATTTTTTTTTTTGGGGGGGGGGAGAATTCCTCAAGTAGTTTAATGTGACCAGGGAAGTAACTCCACTTCAGGTATGTTTACTAAGATATTAAAGGAGTTGGGGATTCAACAGCAGATCTCTACAGTATATCGTCCGCAGTCACAGGATTGGGTAGAAAGATTCCACCAAACCTTAGAGAGCTTTTTGTGAAGGTATTGTGAAAAGCTGGAAAGAGACTGGAATGAGGCCGTACCTCTTTTACTGTTTGCCTTGAGAGACACTGTTCAGGAACTAACGGGGTTCAGCCCTTTTGAGTTAGTTTTTTGTCACGATGTTTGTGGAAATTTGCGTATGTTAAAGGAGAAATAGTTAGGATATAAAGAGGTAACAAACGTCCTAAAATATTTGAGTGAGTTCAAGGAGATGTTGATAAAGGCCAGGGAGATAGTTAAGGACAATTTGAAGAAGTTCCAAAGGGACATGAAGAAATGGTACGATGCAAAAGCCAAAGAAAGGGAATTTAGGCCGGGAGATAAGCTATTAGTTTTATTCCTTGTCCAAGGAAACCCTTTGAAAGCTAAATTCAGTAGTCCATGGAAAATACAAAGGAGGATGGATGATGTAAACTACATGGTAGAAATCCCAGGAAGACGCAAAGAAACTCAGCTGTGTCATGTGAACATGATTAAACCATATTTTGAAAGGGAAAATGAGGGTAATGTATATGAACAAGAATTAATATGTGGTTATGTGATAGATGAAGTTGCTGGGGATGATCCTAACCTAATGATTGACTGTGATGGAGGTACTCTTTAGGATTCAACTATATAGTGTAACATAGATTGTATACTAATGTACTTGGGTGTTAAACAGAAGAATGATGTAACTATTCTTGAGAACAAGGAACTGTTTCCTGATTCCCCTAGAAGAACAAATGTAATAACCTATAATATTGAAGTAGAGAATGTACCATAAATCAAGCAACATCCATACTGAGTGACTCCCTAGAGAAGTGAACTCATAAAAAGTGAAGTAGAATACATGGTAAAGAATGATTTATTAGAAAAGAGCAATAGTCTTTGGAGTTCACCGTGTGTGCTTGTTCCTAAATCAGACGGAAATGGATTTAGATCTTGCACGGATTATAGGAGAATAAATTCAGTAATTAAGGGAGATTTCTTATCCCATCCCTAGGATTGATGACTCTATAGACCACTTGGGTAATGCTAAATTTCTTACGAAGATTTATTTATTGAAGGGTTTCTGGCAAGTAGGGTTAACTAAAAGAGCTAAAGAGATAACTACCTTAGTGATAATGGATGGATTGTTTAAATATAAATTTCTACCATTTGGGATGAAAATTAGCAGTGGCTGTTTCCAGAGACTTGTTGATTAAGTACTGAAGAATACTCAAAATTGTGCTGTTCACAGAGACTTGGGAAGAGCATCTTGTACTTCAACGGGGGAGTATTTGAGAGGTTTTGGGAAAGTTTATGTAGATTATTTGGGTTACAAAGCTGGACAAGGAAAGGTACAACCTGTAGATGCAAAGATCAGGGATATTGTGAACTTTCGTTCCCCAACATGTAGGAAAGGTTTGCTAAGATTTTTGGGTACGGATGGCTATTACAGATTCTGCAAGAACTTTTCAGGTGTAGCTTTGCATCTAAATAAATTGCTATCAAAAGGGGATAAGTTTAGCTGGACCAAGCGTTCTGAGGATTCTTACAATAAAATTAAGATGTTGTTAACAAATACTCCTACACAAATCACGCCAATGTGCAATAAGCCTTTTAAGTTGTACGTGGATGCCAGTGATTTATTTTTTCAAAAAACATCATCAAATACCAAATAAACTATAGTACAATAAAGAGGCATTGGCTCTAGTTTCAAGTCTACAACATTTCCATGTATATATAGAGAAGACATGGATGTCAGTAGATGTATATACTGACCACAATACTTTAGTGTTTTTGTATAAAAAAGAGAAATTGTAATCAAAGCTTGATGATATGGAATTTACGTCTGCAAGATTATGATTTAATTCTTAATCAAGTGAAGGGTAGGGACATTGTAATAGCAGATGCATTGTCACGTGTTCCAGAAAGCTATGAGGCATCTTGAAGAGATGGCTTACATCTCATTGGGGGTTACGGTGTTTACATATATTAAGATTTATTACAACCACCCCTCCACCGTTTTCTTTTGTTTTGGATAGTAAAACTTGCATTTTGTTACTCCGGACAGACAGCGCAAAGTTTCATATTGTTATAGAAGTTTACGCATGGTTATTCATATATATTCCGTTATGAAGAATGATGAAAAAATATCGTGAAGCGTTATTTGATGCATAAGGAAAAATATGTAATTGGTTGGAGAGAAACATTGTTACGGTTGGGTAGGTTGATACGTATGAATCGAATGACAAGTCAGTTCAATCGTGGTGAGAGGTTGCCGGATGAGCCCTGGAAGATAAAAGCTGTCGGTCTGCTGTGGTCGCTATGAAAATAATAATAATGAAAATATTAAATAATGAAAATTATAACAATAATGAAAACAATAAAAATGAAAATGATAAGAATAATGAAAATAACAACAATAATGAAAATAAAAATAATGAAAATTATAATAATGAAAACAATAACAATAACGAAAGTAATAAAGATAATGAAAATAGTAATAATGAAAATAATAGT
The DNA here is from genome assembly GCF_046742065.1 of Oratosquilla oratoria. Taxonomy (NCBI): domain Eukaryota; kingdom Metazoa; phylum Arthropoda; class Malacostraca; order Stomatopoda; family Squillidae; genus Oratosquilla; species Oratosquilla oratoria. The sequence continues at coordinate 58,235,194 of NC_134785.1, read as the reverse complement.
AATGAAAATAATAACAATAATGAAAATAGTAATATTGAAAATAATAGCAATAATGAAAATAATAATAATGAAAGTATCAGATAATGATAATTATAAAAAATAATGAAAATAATAGTAATGAAAATTATAAGAATAATAAAAATTATAGCAATAAGGAAAATAAAAATAATGAAAATTATAATAATGAAAAAATAACAATAATGAAAGTAATAAAGATAATGAAAATAGTAATAATGAAAATGATAATAATAATAATAATGATAATAATAATAATGATGATAATAATAATAATAATAATAATAATAATAATAATAATAATAATAATAATAATAATAATAATAATAATAATAATAATAATAATAATAATAATAATAATAATAATAATAATGATAATAATAATAATAATAATAATGATAATAATAATGATAATGATGATCATGATCATGATCATGATCATGATGATGAGAAGAAAAAGAAAAAGAGGAATAACAATGATAATAATTAATAATAGGATAAGAAACATCAGGAAAAGGTGAGAGGAAGACTAGGAGAAGGACGAGGACTAGGAAAAAGATGAGGAGTAGGAATGGATGCCCGGTTCCCTCATCTCTCTCCTCCGCCCTCCCCTTTTCTCCGCTCGGTCGGTCGGTGTCGACCTAAAGTTGGGTGTCGAGCGTGTCCGTCCGCAGGTAAATTTACTCTCTCCTACATGTTTTCTCTTATCGCGCCCAAGATAAGAACAGGCCGCGATAGCATCAGTTGCTGGAATTATCATCCTGTAACTGCTGGCTTCTTTACGCCTCTCCCTCTCCCCCCCCCCCTCCTCTCTTTCTCTCTCTTTCTTTCCTTGGTCCATTTGACGGTTAGTAGTGGGAACAACACCATCATTATTGACGTCACCACCAACACTGCCATCACCACCTCCACTATTGTTATCATCATTACTAAAATTTTCATCACCATCAACTCTATCAACATCACCACAACTTTTGGATTATGTGTCATGAAATGGTGGTATATTGTTTGTATTTATAATTATGCAGTTTGGTAGGTACAAGGAAACGGTTAATGCTCTGTCTGGTGACACTATGCACTTGTATCAGTAAATTACGTTGGGCGCTGGCGTGATATGTTTGCATTGTCTGAGTCAAATGTTTACGATTTGGAAGTGTGAATGTCAGCAAGATTGGTTAGGGATTACCAAGGCCAGTGCCTATCGGGTATCCTTCTTGTATGCATGTGGATCACGTGTCAGACATGTGATGGTTAGTAAGGATGCATTGCTGCCCGACCTCTTTGAGGTACGTCCTCGTATCTCGGGTTAAGGTTGAGACGGTGGGGGTTTGGCATACAATTGCAAAAGAGATATAAAAATGCGTCAAGATTCGGCATTACTTCTGTAGGTTGTAAGTTACACTACATTTAGTGGATAAGTAAACTCTGGAGGTCTTCTTGACTTTACTAAGTCCGACAGCTTTCTGCTTTACAAATACATGGTAAGCTCCGTTCAAACTTTGGAGGGTTGCCAGAAACATATTTCTATCTATATATGTACGGAGATTGCCAAACTTGGTAATAGTAGGCTGTTGCCATATTAGTTATAAGGAAATTTGGAAGGTTGGGTTGCGTCGGTTGCCGACACGACGAGAGACGCCGGGAGAGCCTATTGTTCCCCCAGGTGTTCCTTTGTCCAAATAGAGGCTTGACCTGAGATACAGAGAATCTACTCTTCGCAAAAAGGGTGTTGCCAGGAAAAGTTGGTGAGCTGGGTCACTTGTACGACCCTTCCCTTGGGAGATCGGCGACGACGTCGGAGTACCAAGTTTTAGCCTATATGTGCGTGCGCGTGTGTGCACGCTAGGCATCGAAGGGAGATGGCAACTACGCTGAATATCGAAGATGGCAATGATACCAGCGAGGAAAGAGATGATAACATGGCTCGGTTCGCTACCTATCACTGACCCCAGTGATATTGGTGCTACGAAAATAGAGAAGAAAACAAAACAAAACAAAACAAGCAAGGCCTGTTGTATGACCTTGGCATGAATATACATACACAAAATTATGCAATAATGGCGATAATGGGAACACATTCATGAATAAAAGGAAATAGGCTTAATGGTATGAACATGCGGAAAGTAGATATTGTTTCCATTCACCTAGCCAAGAATTTACATTCTATGAGTTTGTTGCACGATTTCTAAGATCAAAGCGGGGAAGGGGAACTGGAGGTTTTGGTTGAGATGATTGTTGATTGTCCTCTATAGCAGGGATAGTGTGATTCTGTGAAAGAACGGTCTCTATGACGAAGCCACGGAGAACTCTTTTGATATGATCTTTATGCAAGACAGTCTCCGTATGATCGTGCAAACTAAGTGCTTTAACTTTGTTCATCGACTCATGTCCAATGATGCAATAGGGTTCAGAAGATTTATGGGAGAGCTTCGAGGTGGGGGTGTGGTTAAGGGTGTAAATAATGTCTCCAATTTCAAGTGCGCAAACTCTAGTTGTTTTGTTATGCAAACGGACCATTTTGTCCTTAGTTGATGAAGAGTATTATGTATCTTTTTTAACAAATTATTGAAATCTGCTACTTTGACCTTTACGTAATCATTGAAGTTTTAAATGGGAGGTCATTATGAAAAGATATCATAAGGGAGCCTTTTGTCCAAGCCAAAGAGAACAAAATGAGGAGATTCCGATATTGACTTATTAATTGAACTATTTATGCAAACTTGAATCAGGGGACCTTAAAGGGTGACGATCAGAAGCAAGATGTCGTAGAACAGTGGGAATCTTTCTATTCTGGCGTTCAGGTAGGCCATTTGAACTAGGGTGATAAGCAGTAGTGTTGCATTTCTTAATTTGAAAGTATTTAGAAATGTGCGAAAGAATATCATTGTTGAATCGCTCGTGTTTTTTAGTGTGCGACTCGCATAGGAAATTGGTCTGAGTTTTGTGCCGTGGTGTTGCATGAGGACTGCGCCAAGTCCTGTGTAGGACGCATCAGTGTAAATTGTGAAAGAAAATTTGTGGGTTTGGGAAGGCAAGGACAGGTGCCGTGGTTAAAACTTTCTTTGAGTCATTAAAAGCTTTCTCTTGGTCAGGTCTCCAAATAAAGGGTGTGTCCTTCTTAAGTAGTGAAGTTAAGAATGCTGCTATACTAGCGTAACCTTGAATGTAGCGCCTGTAAAAACCTGACAGACCAAGGAATGAATGTATGTGTTCTACAGAAATAGGGAATGGGAAATCTATGACTGCCTTGACCTTGTCCTGCGAAGATCAAA
>NC_134785.1:58179407-58224407 GCF_046742065.1 Oratosquilla oratoria | reverse complement strand
GTGGAAAAGAAGGGGAGTTTACCCAAAGGTAAAAAATTTACTTTGCCACTACCACGCCATTAACTGCCCTTAATTTACACGTCCATAGAGACAAATCAGGAGACATGCGCAGAAAGTCTGTAGGAATCGAGCCCGGTCCCATGAATTCTGTAGCAATTGAGAAGCTCAATAAGACGTCATCGAAGAACGCTTGCTGTAGTCACAGGCTTCGTAAATGAGAATTTATTATTGTTTGTGGTCACATTACATTGGCTACATTAGTTTTAGTAAGTTCAATTATAAATACGATGTTTTAATTAATATTTTCTAAATAATCATAGGACAATATTGGATAATAATAGGACAGTTTTTACAGGATACGTGAGAGCAATTAACGTCACGTGATTAATGAATATCGATGGTAATTGTATCTCTTTTTCACATGAATTAATCTTTTTTTCTTCTTCTTTTTTTAAACACTGAAGGCCTAAGTGGGTTGTTGCAGAGTGTCATCGAGTGACTTTGATATTGATGATACCAAGGATGAGATATCTGATGTGTGTGATGATGATGATGTTTTGGATCCCGAAATCTTCCTGGCATCACGTGACCTGAGAGGATGACAGACCCAATGCATGCAGATTTTGTGGATGGCAGTTTTTAAAGGGACATTTAATTAAAGAGCCATCTGTTGGTCATTTGTTGGTCGTTGCAATATGACTACTAATACTTTGAATTAAACAGTTTTCATTCCTGTTATCCATGAAATTTGCAACTTGATGTTGTTGTTGGGAAATTCTAAAATTAATTTTGTTTTGGAGAACATTTAAAGTGCCTTGTTTTGCTGTTCTGGTTCTTTGAATAATATATCTAATACTACCAAATTAATCTAATCATTGCTGTTATCCATGAAAATTGCATGCTGATGTTGTTGGTGGTTATTTTTTAAAGGTACTTTTGTTTTGAATGACATTTAAATTTGGATGGACATTTAACGTAGAAGTAATAATAATAATTATAGAATGATAATGATAATAATAATAGTAATAATAATATTAATAATAATAATAATAATAATAATAATAATAATAATAATAATAATAATAATAATAATAATAATAATAATAATAATAATAATAATAATAATAATAATAATAATGATAATAATAATAATAATGATAATAATAATAATAATAATAATAATAATAATAATAATAATAATAATAATAATAATAATAATAATAATAATAATAATAATAATAATAATAATAGTAATAATAATAATAATAACAACAACAACAACAATAATAATAGTAATAATAATAATAACAATAATAATAATAATAATAATAATAATAATAATAATAATAATAATAATAATAATAATAATAATAATAATAATAATAATAATAATAATAATAATAATAATAATAATAATAATAATAATAATAATAATAATAATAATAATAATGATAATAATGATAATATTACATACATACATACATACATACATACATACAGTACAAACATACATACATACATACATACATACAGTACAAACATACATACATACATACATACATATACCAAAGGCTTTCTTCCCCCTTACAGGGGGGGTAGCCAAAAAGAAAAAGGCTTAGAAACCATTCCCACCCATTCCATCCCCTAAATATTCCACTCCCCTCCACCCTCCACCCTCCTCCCTCCCTCTCATCTTGGCATCTCCTGGATGACAGGCCATCCCTGCATCCTGTTCACTGTCCTGGGTCAGAAGCAGTGTCGCAAGATATATCACAACCACAGCAAGGTCGCTTCATTAATTCGTCGACCCACCCTCTCCATCCCCTCATGCAGAAAAGGAGAAGACGGGGAGAAATCCCTTCGGGCTGCGTCAATTTTTTTCTCATACATACTTCCTCACCCCCATCCCCCACCCACTCCCCCTCATGCATCACAGCATCATCCATACACAACCATTCTCCATTCACCCCTATCTTCTGTCCTCTCCCGTCCTTCCTCAACAGACATTCCTCTCTTTTGTAATGCCCCTTTTACCCCATTCATCCATCTCATCCTAGGACGCTCCCTCATATTCACTTCTTCCACCTCTACCTTCCACACCTCTTTTACTAATCTTTCTTCCCTCATTCTTTCCATGTGTCCAAACCATCCTAATACTCTTTCATCAACCCTATCTCCCAACTCCCTTTCCACCCCTCTTCTCCTCCTCACCTCCTCATTTCTCACTCTATCTAGCCTAGTAACCCCCATCATACTTCTCAGACACCTCATCTCAAAGACAATCAAACTACTTCTCTCTTCCTCTCTTATGTTCCATGTTTCTGCCCCGTAAAGGAAAAAGCCGTTGGTATATGTATGTATGTATGTATGTATGTATGTATGTATGTATGTATGTATGTATGTATGTATGTATGTATGTATGTATGTATGTATGTATGTATGTATGTATGTATGTATGTATGTATGTATGTATGTATGTATGTATGTATGTATGTATGTATGTATGTATGTATAAGAAGTGATGAAATTACGATAGCAGCTATCTTATAGTAACGTTGTATTCCAGGTCGGGATACAGGTGGCTTGATGGTTGATTTTTGAGGTCAAACCAAACTAACCGTGGGTCAGATCAGACAATAGGTGGTCCGTTGCTACTCCCAGAATCCGATATCAAGTAGCTAATGCATTCGCGTGCGCGTATGCTCACTAACATAGAATGAATCAATGATACTCAATCTAAAGGCATTTCTTGCAATAGATGCTCGAGACAGCTACCACACGCTGACCACAGCAAACTTAACGCTCAAAGAAGATAAAAGTATAATAACTTGACATATAAGATATATGTACATGGATTTTGAGCAATTTCATTAGAGGAAAATACTACGGTCTAAAAATAAATTGACTTAATCTTAAGAACATGTTGAAGTAGATATTATTTTCGTTAACCTAGGCAAGATGCAATCTTATGAAGAGGTGGCTAGACTACGAAAGTTGTAATGGGGGAGAGGAACAGGGGGGGGGGGAGTTGAGATGGTTGGTGAGGGTCCTCTATAGTAGGGCTAATACCAAATGATTAAAGAACGTTGTCTATGTCGAGGACTCAAGGAACTCTTTAGATATGATCTTTGTGCAATATGGTCTCTGTAAGATCGTGCAACCTGAGTGCTTTGACTTTGTTGTTTGACTAGACAGCCTATGATATGAAAAGGTCCAGTGAATTTAGGGGAAAGCTTTGAGGTAGGGGTTTGGTTGAGGGTGTAAACAATGTCTCCAAGTTCAAAAGTACAATCTTTGGCTGAGTATTATGGATTAATTTGAAAAGACTATTGAAATTTGCTACTTTGGCCTTAACAGAATCATTGAAATTGTAAATGGGAAGTAGTTCTGAAACAAGGTCATACGGGAATCTTTTGTCCAATCCATTGTTAATGCAAGTTTGAATCATGGGGACATGTTTATCCCAAGAAGAGTGAAGATCAGAAGCAAGATGTCGAAGAACATTGAGAATCTATTCTGGAGTTCAACTAAGCCATTTGAACTTTTGTGGTAAGTAGTAGTGTTACATTTTGTGATTTGAAAGTATTTACAAATATTTGAAAGAATTTCATTGTTGAACGCAGTCCCGTTGTCAGAAATCTGATTTTTTGGTGTAGTGAAGGGGCATATGAATTTGTCGATAAGGATCTTTGCCACGTGCTGTGTTGTCTTTTCTGGTAGGGGTGGGGGGAGACAATACAGAATTGTGAAAAATGGTCAGCACAGACATGGAGGTATTGATTTCCACTGTAAGTGGTAACTTAAGGAGGTCAATAGCTACTGTATCGAATGGCTTCCAATGAGTAGGGTAAGTTAAGATGGAAACATGACCGTTGATATGATCTTTGTGTGACGCGCAAGATTGACAAGCATCAATATGGGAGTGTATATTCTTCTTCGTGGTTAACCAGTAGAACAATCTGGCTTATGTAACGCATTTTTTCCTTGCCAGGATTGGGGCAATAAGGGAGTCGTGTAGAAGTTACAGAACTTCAGGGATGAAGTTCGTAGGGACTACGAGCTGAAACATAGACCGGTTGGATTCATGTTTGTTCGTTAGTGTTGTTTTGTGGTAGAGTATGTAATTAACTAACGTGTAATTGTTGAGATTGGAAGGAAAAGTATCCGTATCAGTTGTGTCTGCAGATTCGTGGAAATATATAACACGTCTCCATAGACGGTCAAATCTTTGCGCTGCAACTATGCGCTCTTGCGACTGAGAGTGTCTTCTACTAGGTTTGCTTTACCCTGAACAAAATGAATGGTGGGCATGAACCTTTGTATTATGAGGAACCAGCGAGCAAAATTTTCTGGTAGATTCTTTCTTTTAAAGAGGTGTAAGATTGGTTGATGGTCCATGTAAATGTGTATGTCGTAACCAAGGATGATCTCTTTGAAGTGTTTGATAGCGTATATTATAGCTAGTACTTCTGTGTCTATGACTAAGTAATTTTGTTCGTGTTCGTTGAGTGTGTGGCTACCATAGGCAATTCGACTGAGTTTTGTGTCGTGTTGTTGCATGAGAACCGCGCCAATTCCGGTGTAGGGCGCATCTGTGTATACTGTGAAAGGAAGCTTGTGGTTTAGGAAAGGAAAGACAGGTGCCGTGGTTAAGGCTCTCTTTAAGTCATTAAATGTTCTCTTGGTCAAATGTCCAAGTAAAGGAGGTGTCCTTCTTAAGTAGCAAAATTATTGGTGCTGCTATCCCAGCGTAACCATCGCATGTGGAATCCTGATAGACCAAGGAATGAACGTATGAAGTCAACAGAGGTAGGTAGTGTGTGGCAAATCAATGACTGCCTTGACCTTATCCCGCTTGGTTAAAATTCCTTGTGAATTCCGGATATGCCCTTAGAAGTGTATTTCTTTCTGAAGGAAGAAGTACTTCTTAAGCTCCATTTTGAGGCCTACTTTTGCTAGTCCTGAAAAGACGGTGAGTGTGTAAATGCTTGCTAACCAATTTCGCAGTGATGATCACTGCAAGGACTGTGTGCATAAGTCGTGTGAACACTGAATGAGCTGAAACGAGACCCATGGCTAGTTGTTTGAAATGATAGTGTCCTGTTGGGGTGCTGAAGGCTACCATGGGTCTAGACTCTGGAGGAAAGGAAATCTGGGAATATGCCGACATAAAGTCCAAGGTCGAGAACACTACGTTGTTTTCACCGACGGAGTGTAAGAAGTTTTGTAATACAGGGATGAGGTGTCTATCTGGTATAGTTAGTTTATTTAATTCCCTGAAGTCTACTACTGGGCGAAAGGAACCATCGTATTTAGGGACAACAAAGAGAGGGAAATTCCATTCACTGATTGATGTTTCAATTATGTCTTGAGCATGTGTTTCCTGTGTAGTATTCTGTATGCGGGAATATAACTTGGATTTGAGTTTTCACGAAGGGGTATATGATGGTGAATGAGATTGGTAACTCCAAGGGGATCACCTGGAGTGACAATATTTTGCCTGAGCCTGTTGCAAATTGCAATCAAGTCTCCTTGCGCATCAGGAAAGTCTATGGGGGTAAAAATATGATACATCAATAGGTTCTTGGGCTATGGGCACGTCGGAAGTTCTGGTACAAATTTGAGAAATAGGGAATGGATTATCCATGATTTTGATGCATGAAGGATATATTTGAAAATCGTAAATGTTTGTACCAAATGTGAGATGGAGGGGTGCGTAAGTGTCATTGGCAATCAAAATTCACACTATACCTTTCTTTTACATAGAGCTGATAACTGAAACAAGAGAAAGGCCATTGACACTGCAAGTTTCTGGCATACAAAGTACATCGGTGTGTGAGGCTTGAAAAACTCGTAGGTGTATTTTTGTATACTCACGATGGAATAATGTCTTTCTGCTGATGAGCACCGCGTGTGTTTGAATGTAGATAAACTTCTGAGGCTGAGGGTGGATGTGATGTTAAATTTCTCTATGATGGGCAAGAAATTTTCCTCAGTCAACGAAATACTAACAGTATATAATGGGATTTTAGTACCAAGTTTAACTGATTTGGACATGCGGGAGGAGTGAGTACGTCTGTTACGCTTGGAATGCATGTTCATAGCTGTTAGTAAGGTGGAAGAGGTAGTCCTGAGGGAGGGTTTGGAGTGGTTGAGCACTGAGAAATTTGTTGTATGAAGGCGGTGGAACAATTTGTACTAGCAGGTGATGTATCCTCGTGTAATGAAACGGAGTGAATTTGAAGGGAGAGAGTACAAGCAACTGACGAGGGGTCATTGTCTGCCTGTGCCTGCTCGACCACGTGAATGTGATTTACGTTATGAGGGGTTGCTGATGTCAATTCAGGGAGGAAATGGTTTGCATAAATTATGCCATTTTGAGCAGGGTAAATGACTATGTTATGTTGCTTCATCAGTTTTAAACCTATGAGGATATCAGCAGGAAAGTGAACGTCAGCTACGTAGGCGGTAACTGGAATGAATGGGGACTCATCGTTGAAGCTAATGTCTAGGGAGAATTTACCGACAATCGGGAATGGTTCACCATCTACATTACAAAGGTTGACGCCGGGGGTTCCAAAATGAAGACACGTTTTCTTGTAGTGCGGAATTTATGGAAACACTCAATTCACAAATGTTAACTGGGGAACCCGTGTCGAAAAAGATTGTAATTTTTGTGTTACTAGAGGTTGTATCGAATATTAAGGAAGGGGAAGACACATCCGGGATATCCAGGGTATATACAGGTAGGGTTGATGAGAGAACTTCCGGTGTATTGGGTGGCTAATGAGACAAAATCGAAATCAATATATAAATTATTTAGCACTACAAACAAAAAACGTGAGTACGCTCTCAATGCGTAGTCGAAACTGAGGCCAATTTAGGTTGGCGGGAATATTCTCGAGCAGAACACTTGGTTCGAACAACATGCTTATTCATAAATACATGATACAAACAAAATACACAATGATAATAATATACAACAACTTTAATACATTTATATAATGGGAAAACACATATTTCCCGGTCCAATAATATACATGTACAATATACAATAATAAATATACAACGCCACAAGTCTGTATGTATAATATACAGCAAATGTACAATGCTACAAGTACACCATTACATTGCTCGGCCACCACCACTCGGTGACCCCACCAAGCAAACAAGAAGAAAAAAATGACTAGGCAAGACAAAAGCAAAATATGCATAACATATTTCACACACAATAGTGTATTTACAAAAGTGTGGAAAATAATTATTATTATAACACACCCTAATACATAAACACACATAATTACATGACATATAAGGACTATGCATAGGAATTAGTGCGAGGGTTCTTGTAAAAAGTTATTATACGCAAGACATCATTATCACCTGTTGTGGATGTGGACAAGGCTCTCTCTGGATGGACTGCGGAGCTGCTAGAGAACATACAACAGACAGTAATCATCACTCCCAACTCTTTATTCATTAAATCACGAGGTGACGTCATCGGCAACGATGGACTACAACAAGCAAGGATACCTACTGTCCGGTACTTGAGGTACTTTAAGCATATGCTTAACATAAGTCTTTCTACATGTACTTGGGAGGGGCGGGTGCACTTATCCTCATATTCCGTCTGGATTCGGGTTATTCTCGCTTAGCGTCTGATCTCCTCTTCGTTATGGCACCTTTTCCCCAGTCAACGAAATACCATCGGTATATAATGAGCGTTTAATACCGAGTTTAACTGATTTGGACATGCGGGAGGAGTTTGTACGTCTGTTACGTTTGGAATGCATGCTCTTGCGTACCGGATGTCACTTTTCCTTTTTTTCCAGTCACCGCCAGGGATTTCATCTGTGCGATGAAAGGATTGTGAAGCATTTCTTCTGCACCCATACCTACCTGGAAGAGAAACTTCGGCCTTGGTACATACAAAGAAAATAAAGAAAAAATGTATTTACCCTACCGAATAGTAATAAGAAATATTAGTATCGACCAATCAGTTCAAAAACTGCGTGCATCATGTGAGTTTAAGTATATAGAATCGAGAATGAAAATCTTAGTCAAACATCCCACTAGAACCGATGGCTTGTATATAAAGGAACTGCGAAATACGAATTCATACAGCATTATCAGCTTTTAATTTTGAATTAGTTCAAAATTCTTTCGTCTTTACAAAGGATAGACTATATTTAGTGATAGAATCTGTCAGATTTAAGAAATACCAAATCTTTGTTTTAGAATAGTAGTTGAGGAGACTATACCAGGAGTCGCGTAGCTACAGTAGGGCAGGTAACACTCACTGATGGGAATCGTAGAGGAGTGCGGGATTCGAGCCCACAATTAAGCGAATGCGAGACCAGCACGCGACCCAAAGTTGAGTCGCGAGATCAAATTTAATGGGTCGTAGGGACACGGTAAATTCTCACGTTTTCAGAGTATTTCAAATACTTGACTAATCGAATTAGTTTTCTGAAGGAAATGCAGTGCCATAGATTCTGTTGATTTAGTTTTGTTAAAGAAAAGCTGTACACATTATTATTTTTTTTTTTTTTTTCCCAAACTTTATTCTGAGTCGCGAAGGATTAAAGTGTTCTAAATAGGATTGCTTACGAAAAAGTTTGAGAACCACTGGTATACGCCATCAGCGCACTTTACATTAGGGATTATCTATATTTCAAAACAGAAGCATAAATAAGCCCCTACGTTATAGTACTTTACGTTCACAAGATTGGGATGAAAATAGCAGTCAGGCACCCCACCAGAACCAATGTCTTGTATATAACGGGGTCGTGAAAAGTTTATACAACGACAGTAGTTTTCAGCTTCAAGATACTTAAGATTTCCTTTGGCTTAACGAAAAGTAGATCATACCTACTGACTGAGATTTGAAATATCAAATACGAATATCTATATTATTTAAAACAAGAATTATATATGTTTTAGGTCGGAGAACATATACACGTTTTCAGATAAAATAATGTTATCAAAATAACTGTTAAGTAGTAAATTTTGTTAAAATTTTGTTTCATATAGTTAGTCTTATTAATGAAAATCGGAAAAAGTATTATTTCTGTTTTAGCTGATAGCCATAAATTGATCAATTCCATAACAAGGCTGAAATATAAATACACTTTAACACAATCTTACGAACTATATCGTTGCCTTTATGACACTAGAATACAGTTTTCTAGAACTTAACAATTAACAGATTGATTTCTGGGTATTTTCAATTTCCGTATGCGTTCATAGTACTTTCGCATACGGAATCTGAAAATACAATCCAGATCAAAGAAATCACTGTCACTCTAATTGCCTTTATCATCATTATCATCACTATTATTATCAGTATCGTGATCATTTCAGTGCCTTCATTATCACCGTCATCATAAGCATTTTCTCATGAAAATCATCGATATCATAATATCATCATCATCATCATCATCATCATCATCATCATCATCATCATCATCATCATCATCATCATCATCATCATCATCATCATCATCATCATCATCATCATCATCATCATCATCATCATCATCATCATCATCATCATCATCATCATCATCATCATCATCATCATCACCACCACCACCACCACCATCATCATCATCATCATCATCATCATCATCATCATCATCATCATCATCATCATCATCATCATCATCATCATCATCATCGTCACCATCATCATCATCATCATCATCATCATCATCATCATCATCATCATCATCATCATCATCATCATCATCATCATCACCACCACCACCATCATCATCATCATCATCATCATCATCATCATCATCATCATCATCATCATCATCATCATCATCATCATCGTCGTCGTCGTCGTCGTCGTCATCATCATCATCATCATCATCATCATCATCATCATCATCATCATCATCATCATCATCATCATCATCATCATCATCATCATCATCATCATCATCATCATCATCATCATCATCATCATCATCATCATCATCATCACCACCATCATCATCACCATCATTAGCCTTTCCTCGTTAGCTTCAAGTTCACGTCGATCAGCACGATTTCCCATTTTCTGTTGTGCTCGTCGCCTCCTCCGGTGGGAGGGGGAAACGCTTGTCCTCTAACGGATATTTTCGAAATTTAAACGACGCAGCTTAACCCTTTTCACCCCAAGTGGCATTCCTTCTCCTTTCCCCCCTCTTTTCCTCTTCCTCCTATTCCTATTCTTGTACTTAATCCCACTGACCCTACTTCTATTCGAAACCATATCCCATATTCCTGCTCTAGTCTCTACTCCTGTTTCAATTTCTATTCCCATTCTCACTCCTACTGAGGATGAAAATTTCCCTACTTGTTGAGAATCCTGTTTCGAAGTTTTACAGCCCTCTCGCCTCGTCTCATAAGAACACAAGGACATAAGAATAAAGAAGACTGCAAGAGACCATAAGGCCTACACTAGGCAGCTCCGTATCCATCACCACCTGTCATCCCCATCCATAAACATGTCTAATCGTTTTTTTAAAACAACTGATAGTTTCAGCGCTTACTACGTGGTTACTAAGTTGATTCCATCCATCGACCACCCTATTAGTAAACCAATTCTTGCCAATTTCATTCTTAAATCTAAGAAAAGAGAAGCAAGATCTCAAAACGCGATCTAGAAAGAGGCTACAAGAAAACTATCTGCTGCCTCAGCATCTCCTTGTAATGTCTATGGGTTTACTTTCCATCCGGTGGTTGATGTCCAGAGTGAGGCAGCGACTGAGATTGACAGAATATTCCGTCACTATCAAACTTTTCTCCCACTGAATAACAACAACTCTATGCTTCCAGGTAATAATCAAACATCCCTCAGCAATGTTGTGTGACGGTGGGGGCAGAAGATAATTTTTGGAATCCCATAGTCACAACCCATACAACAGGCGGTATAGGCTGGTGGCCCTGTAGTAGGACGAGGGAGGAAAAAAACATCTCGGGAGCACACTAAACGAATGAGAAGCCCTATTTAGTATCCACTCTGCTCGCTCCACTGGAGGAGGGAACTAGAAAAAGATACCCTCCCAATTATAGCCTCCCAAAACCTAACGTAGATTAGAAGCCGTTCTTGGCAATGCTACACAAGCAATAACAACGAGAAAGTAACTTTTTCCTGTGAAGAGGACAAAGAGGGAAGCTCGAGGACAATCTACAATGGCAACACTAGAACAACTGCCCACCCTCTCCGCAGATGGTAATAACCGCTGACTCCGACGCTATCAACAAATCCAAGTACCGCAATCAATGACCGCAACCTCGACCCCACAAAACGACATTACATTCCCGAACCTGCTCTGCCCTACCGACCACCAACTTGACCCATACTAAGACGAAGCGGACTTGGAATACCCAAGAATTCTGGTGTTTGGTTTTAATAACTCTGAGTCAATAACAAAGAAATGCTCCATGAGAGAATATGAAGAGTTTGAAGATAAATGAGGAACCTGGAACCGAACCCCAGCAGTATGTGACCTCAAGGAGAAACCCTAACAACAGAACATAAAGAACACAGCACCGAGTGGGGAACAGCCCCGTAAACCTAATAAATAAATAGATAAATAGATAAATAAATAAATGAATAAATAAATAGATAAATAAATAAGTAAATAAATAAATAAATGAATAAAAATAGATAAAGAAAGAAAGAAAGGAAGAAAGAAAGAAAAAAATAATAATTGAATTAAAAACAAATAAATCAATAAATTAATTAACCAATTAATTAATTAATTAGTCAATTAATTCAAATAGATAACAAAATCGAATGAAATAATGATAACAACTCAGTATAGGAAAGACAAATTTGACAGATACCCCGATCCAAACAATACCACATAAAACATCGTTACAATGAGTTATAGTGATAACCACACCGACAGAAGATCTTTCGGTCCATAACAAGGTTGGATGAAAAATTAGCTTAGCTGTTTCTTCACGTGAATTTTAAAACCTCGAGCTGGTTTACATTTAACTGCCGTGTCTGGAAGTTTATTCAATCTATTGACGACGAGGTTGACAAAATTGTTTCTACCTAATTCTAGTATACCTTGTGACAGTTTGAGGTTAATATTTTTCGTCATGTTGGCATTTACTGTGATAGGAGTGCTCCACATTAAGAACATAAGAACATAAGAATAAAGGAGACTGCAAGAGACCATAAGGCCTACACTAGGCAGCTCCGTATCCATCACCACCTGTCATCCCCATCCGTAAAGTTGTCTAATCGTTTTTTAAAACAACTGATAGTTTCAGCGCTTACTACATGGTTACTAAGTTTATTCCATTTATCGACCACCCTATTAGTAAACCAATTCTTGCCTATTTCCTTCACAGAAGAAGTAATGAGAAGAAATCTAAGAAAATCAAAAGTAATGAAAAGATGTTTGGTTAAGAAAGTTATAAAATGGTACAATTATCAGCACCTCACACTAGTAGCTAGATTTAATCAAACTCATTTTACAACCTACCTAATTTTAGGTTACTTAACATACGAAATATATAGACACGGTAAAGGAAACATGGACTGGAGGTGAAGCTTTTATTCTCAGAGTCGATAGACGAAACGTCAGGAATAAAAGCTTCACCTCCAGTCCATGTTTCCTTTACCGTGTCTATACAACTTGTTCACATGGATTTAACATACGAAATATATAAGTATTATCCAATCCCCACACATCTGCCTCAACTGTCATTCCTTTGGTTCATAACTGTGTCGGATGTTAGGCATAGATATTATAACGAAGAAAAGAATACACACTTGGACCATATGATTGGCTGACGTTACAGAATATTGCTTAGGTGTTTATCTAATTGAATTTTTAATCTTCTAACCGTATTACATTACACTGCGTCTGCAGAAAGGTTATTCCATTAATTGATTATATGGTTAATGAAGTTTTTACTATCTACTTCCAAATTAAATCTACGTCTCGACTGATTGAGGACTTTTTTTCTCTCTTATTCGGTTTTTTAGAGAAATAAATTTGCATGGTTTAGATGGTTTCCGTATGATTTATTTCTGATATTTGGAGTCAGTTTTGTCTTTCGCGACTGTACTTTTTTCCAGTCTGTAAATGTCTTTAATGAGACTTGGTGACCATACGGACACAGTAGCGTATATTCCAAAGGTAGATGGACAATTGATCTACATATATAGTTGGTATATATATTTGGTTGATGACAAACGAACTTATGAAATCAAAAGATCATGCAATCAGCCCCAGAATCTTATTTGCTTTCTCATCTGCAGAAATGCAGTAGAGATTGCTACCGATAATAACACCAATATTCTTTTCACTATTTACCTATGTTAACCTACCTTTTGTCATACGCCTGGTATATGACAAATCATCCGTCAGCTGGACATCACTCCTCACAATCTGTTTCTATCTAGTACGGTCCTCACTTGTTCCATCTCAAGACCTCTTCTCTTCAATCCTTCAATTCATCTCATCTTCGGCCTCTCAACAATTCTTCCCCTCTGCGGCTTCAACTCAAAGTATTTTCTATGTCGTCGTCGTCCATTCTTCTGACGTGTGCTTACCCTCTCAGTTTCGATCTTTCTGCTCCCTTCAATAGTGACCCCAAGTTCTTTTCTTGTTCTGTCATTTCTTATCTTGTCTCTTCTTCTTTACTCTCATTTCAGCGGCCTAATTTTTTTTTATTTGGTTTTAATAGTCAGTACCCAGCATTCTGATGCATATGTTCACACTGCCTTTAATATAGTCTTGTAAATTATTATCTTGCATTTTCTAGGAACGTTTTTATTTTTCGGTATTGGATACAGCAAGTTGGCTTTGGCGTTATATCTTTATATTCTTTTGTTTATATCCACCATATAATCATCACCTTCATTGAAGTATACTCCTAGTTGTTTTTTTTTAATTTTTGAATATCAACCATGCACCACGGTTTTCATTCTTATACCATTTCTTTCTAGTCCTGTGTTCTATCTCTTCATCTCCTGCAGTTGCTCTGTCGTGTCAGCAATCACAGCCACATCATCTACATATACGAAAATTTCCCACATCCATTCTTTTTCCGAAGATAT
Organism: Oratosquilla oratoria; assembly: GCF_046742065.1. Taxonomy (NCBI): domain Eukaryota; kingdom Metazoa; phylum Arthropoda; class Malacostraca; order Stomatopoda; family Squillidae; genus Oratosquilla; species Oratosquilla oratoria. The sequence goes on along the minus strand of NC_134785.1, from coordinate 58,210,327 downwards.
ATCCTAGACGTTTTCCCATATATGTGATAAATAGTACGGGGGAGAACACTCCTTCTTGTCGTACTCCTATCTTAACGTCAAACCGGTTGCTCTCCACTTGTCTACTCTTTACTTTGTTTCTACATTCTTTAAACATGTTCTTAATCATTCTCACTAACTTAGGTTGTATGCCATGATATTCTTCTTTCATAATTGTCCAGTCTTTTACTGCCGACCCTATCAATTCCTTTTTTCTATATCAATAAAAGCCCAGTGTTTATTTATATTCCGTTTCTATCCTTTCTTTAACATTTTTACGGCAAAAACTAAGTCAGTTCTGTTTCTATCAAGTCTGAAGCCATGCTACCAGTTCGCTATTTTCTCTTTTACCTGGGTTCTCATTATGCTCTCAATTATCCTTTATTTTTCTCCTGCGCGTGCGTATTATTCCTGTGTAGTTCTCGCATTCCGCTCTATTACTTTCTTCAGGTGTTTTTTTTTTCATAAACCAGATTGAATATATCGGTTTACCACCTGATAATTTCATTTCTGCGTGCCTTGTGTACTTCAGCTGGTAGTCCATTTTCATCATCTGCCATCCTATTTTCCATCCTCCTTAGCGCTGCTTTCACCTCCTGTTCACTGATACTTTCTTCATTTTCCTCTTCCTCTGCTTCTTTTTCTTCTCTGCCAGCTTCATCCTACTCCGTCTCTTCCACTACGTTTAACAACCGTTCAAAATAATCCTTCCAACGACTTGCAATCTGTTCTTCCTCTACTAGCAGCGTTCCATTTCCATGGTTGATAGTAAAGGCTGTTCCTGCCTCTCCCCTTCTGTATTTTTTTGCCCTTGCTGAAGAGCAACTTTTTCGTTCCATTCACATCTTCTTCCAAGTCCCTTCCGATCTTTCCCCAAACTTCTCTTTTGCTTTTCTTTTTGACAGTTCCAGTCGTTTTCCTCTCTTCCATGGATACAGTCCTATTGTTTGGTTGTCTTGTCTTCATCCATCTCCAGAAAGCCGTATTTTTCTTCTATCGGCCTCTTTAAGCTCTCCACTTCACCATGGTGTTTGTTTTTTCTTTTCTTTTTTTTATGATTTTTGTCCCCAGCGTTTCGGTGCACATCTGTATTGGTGCCTATCTAAATGTTTCCCAATGATCATTACCTTATCCCTCTCCCTATGCTCTTGCATGGTGTTCTACTTTGTTCTGTAATTCTCTTCATTTATTTTCTTCGTTTATGAGGGGAAAAAAGCTGTTGGTATATAAATAGATAGGTTTTTAAAATTAAGTCTCATTCTATCTCGTATTGTTTTCTGTTTTGGCTTTGTTAGATTGAACGAACTAACTAAAATGTTACCACAAGAGAAAACTAAATTAGTTTTCAATTATCCTAATAAAAATTTTCATAAAGTAGCGAACATACACCATAGACCCAAAGTAGATAGTAACTCTGGAGTGCTCGAAATACCATGTAAATATTGTAATGAGGTTTACTGGGGCCAAACCGGTAGGAACCTCAATACCAGAATAAAAAACACCAAAACTGTGAAATATGCACAAAACAATTCCACGGTCTTCCTCCATACCTCCACAAAGGATCGCCGCATAGATTAGAACAACCCGGAGATCATTTATAAATCCAATTGTAGTTTTAGGAGAAAGATAATTGAATCTTTTCCTATCAAACATCTGCCAAATTTTAATACTACCAAAGGCCAACGGTCACCAGATTACTTCACAACTTATGCTGTCAATAGATTGTTACCACCTATCTCGAGTCCGCCCCACCTCGGACATGTGACTTGAGCCACCTTCCCCTGTTCCTATTTTTGTACCATTCTTGTTTGTATATATTCATGTCATCTAACCTTTGCCCACACCTCCAAAGCCACAACACCACGAAATAAATGTAGCTAAGCACCCGGTGACAGAAGCCCTCTTTTATACACAACAATCTTTTCATTTTCACACAGACATCTCTTCCCCTCCTACAACCACCGATCCCGCGCGAGTGGGTGGTCAGTCCTAGCTAGTCCACTAGTCCACATCTGTTGAAGAGGACCACAGTTGTGGTCGAAATTTACAGATCTCCTGTTTCTTTTACTTTGTTTCTCCAACAGTTGGTTATTATATGTAAACATTTTACAAATGTGCAACTAAATTTTGGTTTTGTGAATTGTGTTTTTATTTTATGACGCGGTCATAAACATCTCAACCCACACACAATTATTGTATTCGTCCCGTTCTGCCAAAATCTCACCTACTCCAAACATGTCTACCGCTTCCGATAACAACTCTCCACACACCCCAAACAAAGACATAAAATCTCATAACAGTAATCAAGGAAGAGAATAGTTTACCAAAATTTAATGGACGGAACATTCCCGTACACAACCTACTCTCTGAAGTTGAATCTGAAATCATACGTAGAAGTGTCACAGATGATAAAATAAAAATTTCCATCCTCAAATCAAGGATAGATCTTAACGACACACTCGCAAGAGATATAATTCAGTCCGACATTTTTTAGAAAATGAACACATATCCAGAGTTTGTCTAACATTTCAAAAACTCCTTTGCAGCACTTGATCAACTTGGCTCACTTTCACCCCTCTGCTCATTGGCCACAACGTACAATACCGGCCTACATAAAACAAAGGAAAGAGCAGTAAAAATTGCATACACTTTTAAAAGCGAAATCGGGGAAAGCCTAAAAAATTCAGACTGGGTTACAGACGACAAAATCTCACTCGAACACGTAGTTTCACTGCTAGCCTATTTCCAACTACTTTCTCAATTACACCCAGACACACTCCAAAAAGCTGGCACATTTCCATTCACACCAGCCACCGTACTAGAATAGTTTTCCAGGAAATTCTCCGATACGTAAAGAACAATTGCTCATATCCACAGTCAGTCTGTACCGATCACCCCACCTACACAGTAGCCCAAGTAACATAATCAGCGTCACATAACACGACGTCAAGACAGATGTCTCACACTCGGTTCCGCTCACGTCAGCGCTCTCCATCACGAACACCACTCTATTACACCTACTGTCAAAAAACAAGTCACAGCACAAACAGAGGCTACTACAGACAGCCGTCCCAGCCGAATCGCTACTGCGATTACCACGGAACATGTTACCGCACGAGTGACTACTGTCGCGTGCTGTTAGCACAAAGAAAACAAAGACCTGCTTCACCACAACGCTCCCCCGCCAAAGACACACATAACATACCTTCCGTATGACTACTAAAAACAAACACAACACGCAAATTCACACAAGGCACTCTATACCGGGAACTTCCCTCACCAACCCTTCCTGTGCTTACCCTGAACACCCCGGACACTTCTTCACCTTCCATGGTTTTCAAAGCAACCTCAAACAACACCAAACTCACCATATTTCTAGACACTGGATCTCTTGTTAAAATAATGTCCACGTTCAGTTTTAACCAACTCCGTTTGGAGTACAAGAAAGTCACTATCCTAGAGCCCCCTGATACCCAATTCGCCAACGTTGATGGTGTACCATTCCTTATCCTTGGAAAGTTTTTCCTTAGATGTAAAATTAAAAGATCAATGCCCACCCATTCCACTTACTGTCTACGTAGCTGACGTGCATTTTCCCGCTGACATCCTCATAGGCTTGAACTTGATGAAGCAACCTAATATAGTTTTATATCCCACTCAGAATGGTATAATTCATGCAAACCATTTCCTTCCTGCGTTCTATTCAGAAATCCCAAGACCATTAGTAAAATACACATGACCGAGCTCCAACAGCCAAACACAAACAGCTCCAACACTTGCTCAACCACTCCAAAAATCCCTCAGGATTCCACCTTTCATTCCTTGCTCACAGTTGTCAACATGCATTTCAAACGTAACAGACGCAAAACCTCCTCCTGCATGTCCAAATCAGCAAAACGCCAAACAAAAATGTTATTCAATACCATTGATAATTCATTGACTGAAAAGGATGTCTTACCCTTCATTGAAGATTTCAACCTTCAATCCGCCGTAGTCTCACAAGTGTTATTTACTTTCAAACACACTCATGCAGTAATCATCAGCTGAAAAGCGTTGTTCCCTCATGAGTATACAAAATTACACATACGAGTCTTCCAAGCACGAAACACCGATGTAATCTGTATGCCTAAGACAAGCCGCGTGAACGGTATCTCCCTACTCTCCGCCATCAGCTCAACATCAAAGAAAGATCACACCTACATATTTATTGCAAATGACACTAATTCCCCAACCCATTTCAAATTTGGCACTAATATTTGTAATTTCTTGGCATATTCTTCATGTATACAACTCATGGCGGATAAATTTCCCACTTTACAAGTATGTACCACAACTTCCGACGTGCTGAAAGCACAGGAATTCATTCACGTATCGCATTTCAACCCCGTAGACTTTTCCCGACAAATTTAGACATACCTTTGCATTGCCAGGCCCCTTGGAATAATAAACCTTATTCAGCACTATATACCCCTTCGGGAAAACGCAAAACTACGTTACATTCCCGCATACAGATTACCACAGAATAAACGCACGATTGTAGATAACCTCATGACAGATATGATCGAGCAAGACATAATCGAACCTGCAAACCCTGAATGGAATTTCCCTCTCTATATTGTTCCCAAACACGATGGTTCCTTCCACCCAGTTGTGGATTTCAGAGAATTAAACAAGCTAACTGTCCCAGAAAGACACCCCATTCCAGTATTACACAATATCTTACACTCCGTCGGTGAAAACAACGTAGTTTTCACAACCTTAGATATCATGTCAGGATACTTCCAGATTCCCCTTGGTACAGAGTCAAGACCTCTCGTAGAATTGAGCACGAACAACGGACACTTCCATTTCAAACGCCTTGCTATGGGTCTTGTTTCAGCCCCCTCTGTTTTCACACGACTCATACACACAGAACTTGCAGGCCTCCTAGGGCTAAGACACTCAGTTTTTTATGTATCTCGATGACATTGTCATCGCTTTCAAATCTATTAGGGAACACCTAGACACGCTTATCACTGTCTTCTCACGACTAGCAAAGGCAGGACTCAAACTGAAGCTTAATAAGTGTCCCTTTCTTCAGAAAGAAATATGCTTCTAGGGCACGTCCTTAACTCTCAAGGAATTATAACCTCGCAGGAGAAGGTCAAGGCATTCGTTGACTTCCACGCCCTACCTCTGTTGACCACATACCTTCATTTCTTGGTCTATCAGTTTTTTTTTATAGACGGTATATCAAAGGTTACACTGGTATAGCAGCACCCTCATCGCCTTACTTGAGAAAGACACTCCCCTTAACTGGACACCTGACCAAGAGAAAGCCTTTATTGGCTCAAAACAAGCCTTAACGACGGCACTTTTCCTTGTTTTTCCAAACCACAAGCTTTCTTTCACAATATATAGTACACAGACGCGCTTGCTACAAAGGCATCGGCGCAGTCCTCATTCAACGACACGACACAAAACTCAGACCAATTGCCTGTGATAGCCGCACACTCAACAAACACGAACAAAATTACTCAGTAACGGAAATAGAAGCACTAGCTGTAATATACGCCCTTAAGCACTTCAAAAAGATCATCACAGACCACCAACCAATCTTACATCTCTTCAATGGGAAAAATTTCGCAGGCAAATTAGCACGTTGGTTTCTCACCATACAAGAACTCATGCTAACATTCCATTTTGTTCACAGAAAAACGAATATGGTGGCAGACGCCTTCAGTCGCCACGTCAAGATCCCCCTTCTGTCAACCTTACGTAAGCGTGCATTGCCACAGCGCAAAAATCAGATCCCCTTTGAAAACGTGTTATATATTTCCTTCAAATATCGACAGCTACACCTTAATAGACGAAGTACTCTATCACACCACAACACTGAAGGACAAACATGAACCCAACCGCTCAGTGCTTCAGCTTGTTGTTCCTACGGAACTCATTCCTGAAGTTCTGAAACACGTACACAGTTTACCCATCGCTGCCCACCCAGAAGAGGACAAATGCTTGACACAAGCCCGATTGCAGTACTTCTTGTTAACCACGAGGAAAGATATACACACCTATATTGATGCTTGTCATTCATGTGTTTCACACAAAGGTCATACTAGCGGTCATGTTCCCATCTTAACTAATCTGGCCCCTTGCAAACCTTTCGACACAGTAGCTATTGACCTTCTTAAGTTACCACTCATCCCAAACGAAAACCAATACCTCTTTGTTTGTGTAGGCAAATTTTTCCGATTCTGCATCTTTTCACCCTCACCAGACAAGACAGCATAACACGTTCCACAAACAATTGTTGACAAACTCATATGCCTACACACTACATCCAAAATAATTTCAAACAACGGAAAAGAGTTCAACAATGAAATTCTCACAAACATTCGCAAACACTTTCACATCACAAAATGCAACACTACTCCTTATCACCCTAGCTCTAACGGTTTAGTCGAGAGACAGAATAGCATAATCCTAAATGTTCTCTGATATTTTGCCTCTGACATACATATTTCTTGAGATGAACAAGTACCAATGATCCAAGCTTGCATTAATAGTGCCATTAACAGGTCAATATCGGAGTCACCACATTTTGTCCTCTTTGGCTCGGATAAAATCAGAGATAACACGTACAGCAGCGATGCTGAATTTTTTAAGCCTGGACTAGACTCGTACTCGGACCATTGAAATGTTCTCCGACATCTTGCCTCTGACATACATTCTTTTTAAAATGAACACGTACCAATGATCCAAGCTTGCATTAACAGTGCCATTAACAAGTCAATATCGGAGTCACCACATTATGTCCTCTTTAGCTCGGACAAAATCAGAGATAACACGTAGAGCAGCGATGCTGAATTTTTTAAGCCTGGGCTAGACTCGCAATCGGACCACTGATTCAGCGGCCGAGCGCGGTACCAACACGCCATCAAGCCATGTGTGTGTGTGTGTGTGTGTGTGTGTGTGTGTGTGTGTGTGTGTGTGTGTGTGTGTGTGTGTGTGTGTGTGTGTGTGTGTGTGTGTGTGTGTGTGTGTGTGTGTGTGTGTGTGTGTGTGTGTGTGTGTGTGTGTGTGTGTCTTTCTAAGTGTAAACCCTTTTTTATCATTCCCTGAAAGTAAGGCAGCTTTTTCCCTCGCTGCTTTTATACCGTGACCATCCTTAGTGCCGCAAACGACGAGGATGGAGAAGCGACGCATGCATCAGTATTTATGTGAAAGCAAGTCTGCATTCTGGACAGCACATAATTGCATATAGGTCGTTGGTGTATGCGCGCGACTTTGTGTAACTAACGTCTAGGAATATCATCTTTCTCTTTCCGGACACCTTTTCTCGTCTACACCTGTGGGGGTGAGAAGGGGGAGAGGGAGAGGGAAGCCGAGATACTGGAAGTGAAATGAAATAGAGAAGTGGAGATGTTAGTTGCAAGAAGGAAGAAGGGATGATAAGGAGTGTAGTGAGAGAGGAAAGGTAATGAGAAGGAGGCGAAGAACGGGGACAAAAGAGAGAAGAGAGCACGCACACACACACACACACACACAATGATGTTCGTCCTTCATTAATGAAGAGGACCATGACTTTTGCTTTAGACTTAGGATCTGTGACTATGGCTTCCAGAGGTGTCTGGTGAGATAAATCAGGGCCCGGAAACGATTTTTTTTTTTTTCAATCGTACCAATCAGCGCTATTCCTGCTACTTTACATTTATGTCGTCATCGGCAAATATGCAAATGTATTTATTGATATCACCAATCACTTGGACTCACGTGTAATTGGTTATCTTTGTCTATCTTGGATTGGGTTGAATTGGGTTTATTGGCAATAGAATACACAGATATAAAATTGTTATGTATAAAATTACGAAGATAACACAAAAAAGCATATGATACTTGTTTCCATTGAGGTTCTAATAAAAAAAAACAGCTACATGTAAGATAGGCATTGGTAATATGTCATACATCTAAACAAAAAGTAATATAACTAAAAACATAATTTTTTATTCATAATAGTACTTAAAATGATGACTGTTTACAAAACTCATTATGTAAAGAAAGAAAAATATTAATGGCACTTAATGCAGTAAACAAAATGTACATACATACATACATACATACATACATACATACATATACATACATACATGCATACATACATACATACATACATATACATACATACATGCATACATATACCAAAGTTTTTTTTTTTTTTTTTTTTTTTTTTTTTTTTTACAAGGGAGGCAGCCAAAGTCAAAAGGCATAATTCCACTCCTACCCATGTCACTCCCATCCCCCTCCCTCCCTCCCTCCCTCTCATCTTGGCTCCTGGATGACGGGTCATCCCTGCATCTCGTCCACTGCCCTGGGTCAGAAGCATTGCATGAAGACACAGCACATCCACAGCAAGGCCGCTTCATTTAATCGGTTACCTCCCACCCACTCTCTGTCCCCTCATATAAGAAACCTAATGATAGATAAAAAAAATTAAATCCTGATTTCTGGCTAGCAATTAAGAACTGAAAATATTTTGAACTTGACCCAGGAATCTTTTGAAGGGAGATAATTCCATAGTACAGTATTTGTGTGATAAAAACTACTTTTACATAAGGAGCCAGAATGTCTGATCTGGTAGCAGCTTAACCTGTTTCTATTGCGGTTATGTACTACTGGCTGGAAGTAAGATCTTGGGTACTTTGGAGCATTATTATTATAGATGCTGTATACATGATTTAATTTCACTTGTTTAAATTCCAAAGACAACATACCCACTTTTACAAATTCATCAGCTCTTACACGGCACCTACAAGACAAGTCTAACATAAATCTTCTAATTTTATCTAAACCACCTACAATTTAGACTTATATCTTATTGGAGAGTCCACTGTAACATGGACTACAAGCATAATCATAATGGTCTTGAATGAGTGCAGACATTAGCATTTTTTTCATTTATGTACACAGATTTGGTTTTATTAGAGCATTTAATCAGTGTTTTATCAGCTATGACCTCTCCAGACAAACAAAGTAGATAACCTGTTGTTTAGTCTCTATTTCACTATCACCACACTTGACATTTAAACCATCACACTGTTTCATTTTACGGCTGGATCCAAACAATGTAGCTTTTGTTATACCAAGATGAAAAATGACAGTTTATAATTAATTAGCTATTTATGTACAGCGGCAGGCTCAGTGCCTAGGGCCACCTCGATGTCTGCTGTATCCCTACCTGAGACAATCAAAACTGAATCATCCGTATCAAGCAGACTTTTACAGTCCACAACAGCTGACATATCGTTCATATGTAACAAAAATAGAAGCTGTCCCAGGACTGAGCCCTGAGGCACATCACAAGTAACATTGCATTCACAGAAATTGAGATTGTTTATATTGACGAATTGTTTTCTGTCAAATAGATAAGAACTGGCTCAGTTAATTTAACCATGTGGTCACTCATAGTAAATGCAGTCATTTTCTGAAGAAGGATCTCATGATTCGCGGTATGAAATACCTTTTAAAGGCCAAAGAGAATCATACACTCATATCCACCCTTGTCTTATCCCTATCTAATGTAATCATGTAAGTAAATCAAACACGTATCAGTTGAGTATCCTGCACGGAAACCTGATTGAAGTTCGTACAGAAGATCAATTTTCACAAGGAAACCATTAAGTTGTTTGTATAAAATGGATTTAAAATCCTTATATATAACGTTTAAAACAGACGCCGGCCTATAATTACCCACATCAGTTTTGCTACTCTTTCTATGTAGTGGTACCAGTCTGGCTATTTTTAGGTCATCTGGCACTATACGTAAACCGATTGAAAGTTTTAGAAGATGTTTCATAGGATAAGCAATTATGCGGACACTGTCCTTCACAAAACGAGATGGGATGTTGTCCATACCAGTAACCTTACTAGTACTCAAGTCTTAAAATCTTGACGAGCTCTTCATAGGATACATGGCTTGAATTGAAAATCCTTTCATCGGTTTGAGTTTTATATGTATATATACCCTAGATGGTGTATTGGTCTAGTCACTCGGCACTGGCAACGTTCTTGCCGCATAGGTTCGAGTCCTCGGGCGTACCACGTTACAATTTCTGCATGGCTTAGAAATGAAGTGCATTGTGGTTGATAAAAATGTATATATATATATATATATATATATATATATATATATATATATATATATATATATATATATATATATATATATATATATATATATACAAAGTCAAAAACATCTACCTAAATTAATTGAGAGTGCTTCAACCAGTTTAGAATGCTGAATTTTTTTATAATTAGACACTATAATAAAATCTAAGATAGAACTGCTACGAGTTTTAGAACTGCTCGTAGTTTTAGATGTCCTAGTAGGTACGTCAATCGATTGTACTAGCCCATTTGCATTCAAGAAGTTATGTAATGCTTCTGACTTAAGAGTATTGATATTGAAATCACCTAAGATTTCACCTAAACGATTAAACAACTTTATGGATGGGGACGATAGGTGGTGATGGGTACGGAGCTGCATAGTGTAGGCCTTATAGTCTCTTGCAGTCTCCTTCATTCTTATGTTCTTATGTTCTTAAGACTAGTGTTTCACACTCTACCGTACTGAGTCCACTGTTACAGGTATTCTCCAGACGATTATAAAAATCCATTTGATCTGGTGGTCTATAGCCTACTCCGATCAGTATCGAACGAGTTTTTGGCGGAAGAAGATCAGCCCATACTGATTCCGTGTCACTGTTATTCATGACCTCAGCGCGCGGGTGAAGGCCAGGTCACTGCAATTGAAAATGCATGGTCGGATGTGGGGAAAAAGTAGATGAATTAATAAAAAATAAATAAATGATGACAAATAAAAAACAAACAGAAAAATAAAAAACTAATTTATAATAAATGATATATGGATAGATAATAAAAGAATAAGCAGATAAATAATGATAAATAAATAAAATAAGATAAATAGCAGGCACTACAGCATATTGCTTAGGTGCTTATCTAAATGAATCTTAAAAATTCAAACTGTACTACATTGTACTGCCTCTGCAGGAAGTTTATTCCATTCATTTACTACACGGTTGACGAAGTTGTTTCTACCCACTTCCAAATCAAATCTACTTCCTCACAGTTTGAGACCATCTCTGATTTACACTAAGCGTAAAAAACTAATTTTTCATATTGTCAATTCCCTTTAGAACCTTAAAGATCTGTATCAAATCACCCTTGAGTCTACGTTTTTTTTTAGGAAAAATAGATTCATATGTTTTAGTCGATTTTCGTATGATTTATTTCTGATATTTGTAATCAACTTTGTGGCTCGCCGTTGTACTTTTTCCATTCTATCAATGTCTTTAATGGGATTCGGTGACCATACGGAATAGCATATTCCAAATGTGGACGAACTAACGATTTACAGTATATAGCTTGTTAATGAGAGATGGACTTTTGAAGTCAAAAGATCGCGCAACCAGTCCCAGAATCTTATTTGCCTTCTCTTGGGCGGAAATACACTGTTTAGATGGCATGAGCTCATCACTGATAATTATGCCGAGATCCTTTTCACTATTCACTTTTGTTAACGAATTTCCAAATAACTTGTAATCGTACTTATTGTTATTCTTATCTATGTGCATTACCTTACATTTACTTGTGTTAAATTTCATTAGCCACTTTTCAAACCATTGCTTTAGTTTATCTAAATCTTATTGATTATCTAATTGGTTTAAGTGATCATTTGCCATTCCGCACATTTTTGTATCATCAGCAAGTTTGGAGACATTAGATTTCAGTCCGTGGTCTATATGATTTATACATACTATGAATAGAAGTGTGCGAGACAGTGTCAAAAGCCTTTGCAAAGTCTAGCTATATTAAATCTGTGACTTTTTTGTCATAATTTGAGATAACTGTGTTGTAGAACTCGAGTAAGTTAGTCACGCAAGAACGTTTCCGTCTGAATCCATGCAGGCTATAATTTATCAAACAGGAACTTTCTAAATGGTGTTCGATAGCATCTCTGGTGATAGTTTCTATCATAGTTCCTACGATTGAGGTTAAGCTTATCAGCCTGTAGTTCATTGGCTTCTTTTTGTCAACCTTTTTTGAATATGGGGGCAATGTTAGCTACCATTTTCTTGGGACATCTCCGGTTATGATTGATTCTTTGAAAATAATTTCTAACGGAACAACAATCTCGTTTTTCATTTCCTTTGTGATTCTTGGATGCCAACCGTCAGGCCCTAGTGTTCTATTAACTTTGAGTTTTTCTATATATATATATATCTTTCAATTCTTTCTTTTGTTATATTTCCAGTAGTGAGTAAGTTTTCCCCTAGACTTATCACAGTCTTCCGTCGAGCCGTGTAGCCAAGTTTCGATGACCTCGATGACCGTTGCATTGGAATGTCTCGTGATAGTTCGAAGTGGTCGGGTTTGGCGCGGAAATGTCTTACCACAAGCGCAGTGCGCGTGCTGTGATTTACTTTTCACATTCTCCCACACACAAAAAGATCGATGTTATTCTCCACACACAAAAAGATCGATGTTATTCTCCACACACAAAAAGATCGATGTTTTGGTATAGACCTCCCACAAATACACAAATTTTTGAAAAATAAGTTTGGAAACAGGTTCTTTGATTAAATTTCAAGAGACCCAAAGTTTTTTTTTCTAATATTTGTGTAATTGTGGCCAAAGTTTGATCAAATTATTATCTTTTTATTACTGTCTTCACCTTAACGTCTAAGGCTTAACCTTATTAAAGAAAAATAGTGCCTTTAGATAAATTTATTTATTCCGTTATGCATATATACATGTTTTTGTTTGTTCGCCTTTTTTTGAGCGAAAATATATTGTACATACATTAGCTTTGGGTTCTCAAAATGCGATCCTTTACTTGGTAGACCTAATGAATTATAACAAATAGGACAATAATTAGTGACGGACGATATCTAGATATTCAACAGTTCCGATACAAGACCCGATACTCCTCTAAACTTACGATTCCGATACCTACAGTGATTTCATTCATGATTATTTTCAGTCGCTGCAGTTGGTTTGAGAGACAAATACTTTATGAACAGAGTACATATATGAATCATTTATCTGAATCGGAATTCTAGAACACTATCGGAACTCGCATCGGAATCGTTAAAGACTTTGGTATCGTCCAAGCACTAATTACAATAAAGGTTACGCAAACAGGAAACAGACTTTGTCACTCAGCTGAACGAGTCTTCTCGAAGGCCTCATTTCTTTCAACACATTCTCGAGGTCATTCAACAATGTCCCTTTAATCTGGCCTTGATGTGAACCAGTCACACCAGCTTGGTATGAGTTAGTGAGGTCCCTCAGAAGAAACTGGTTCTGCACACTATTACCGACTTATGAGGATGGGTATGAATTGCTGTCCTTCCTACAATTGGATCCAATAGGCAGAACATTCTCAGACTTCCTCACATAATCTTCAGTATCACGTACTTCCATTAAGAGCTCTTCCTCCATCTGAACAATTTAATTTATTGGCATGACTTGGATTGTTGTGGTAACAGGAGGAGGTGATTCACCTTGGTCTTTGGACCACGTGTTGGACTCGTGATCGACAGCTATTTCCCTCCCGGAGGAGAGCTCAGAACTCGTATGACCGATCTGTGGGTAATACTTTGACCTTACACTCACACACACACCCGACTCCCCGCCCACGAGAGTTGGAGTAAAGACTCGAAGCGCAGCGATACTGAAATTATTTTCAGCCCTGGGTAGGATTCGAACCTGGACCTCCGTAGTGACAGTCGGGGACTCTACCATTCTTGCAACTTGATAGATGATGCAACGCATGGAAACTTCATGAGCTGAAATAGAATTTCATGAAGGAAGGCCTTTTCCCCCCACTAGGTAATGATGCTTGCATGGTCCCCCTGAAAAAGAAGACGTATGGATTAGAAATAGCATTCAAAGTAACATACCGGCACTAGTTTGCAAAGTACAACATATCCTACTAAATATTCTCACTACATTATGTTCTATCCGGAAATAGATTCAATTTCGAAGTAGGTAGAAATAACTTTGCCAACCGTGTAGTTAATGAATGGAATAAACTTCCTGCACAGGTAGTGCAATGTAGTTCAGTTCGAAGCTTTAAGAATCATTTAGATAAACACCTAAGCAAGATGATGTAATGATTATAATTTATTTTATATTATTTGTTTCTGTTTTGTTATCATTTGTCTGTTTGATTTTCATATATTATTAGTTATATGTCAATTTATCATTATTTACTATTTACCTGTTTGTTAATTATTTAACTATACCTATGCATTTATTTGTGTATTTTATTTGCTATTTACATTATTATAGTTTTTATTTATCAATTTATTATTATTATGATTTTTTTTTTGCATCCGATCCTAGATATGGACCAAAAGGTCTCCCGAAGGTATGCTCCGCCTTTGTAATCCTTTGTATTTCTACCTGGTTTTCCCAGGCAGCTGCATGCTCCAATGGTCGTATCCCCAGTGTACGTTGCATCACTGTACGTCTCATTCGGAACGAAGAACGTTATTTCCTTATTACAGACAATCTTCTCTTCAATCTTGTCGTCTGTTTTCGAGTGTGCAAGAAACCGAGACTAACTGGCACGATCTAATCGATTGTTGCAAATGTCTAGAAGTCGTCTCTCAAAGTCGGACTTTATGTCTTGTCATCATGAAGTCTACTAATTGAAGAATATTGTGTGCCCTAGTTCAGTCCAATATTTGGTCTTTCAGAACACGCATCCCTGCCTCAGCATAATTGTTTGTATCATTACTACAGAGTCTTAGGTCGGTCCTATGACATAGTGCCCAATTCGTCCTTCGTTCAAACACTCCTTGTATATGCTTGACCACAGAATTTATGGGTCATGATTGATTGGATGTAAAGGAGGCATGTGCATAGTAATAAGGTATAAGAGGAATGATATTACCTGAATCAATACTGAAGATCAAAACAAATCGACCTATCAGTACTTTTCAAGACATGGGTGTCATTGTCTTTCATTTGGAGGTCATACTTGTGTAGCTCTAAGAAGTCTAAGGTCTTTAAATGAGAATACCCATGCTTGAACGATTCCAACAATTTGTCAGCAATTGTCTGGGAAGCGTCGTGATGATAGAGAGCATCTGCTGCCATGGTTGGGTTGTTATGACTAAACTTAAGCTCAACTACAAAGCAACTTTCTGGGTGGTGTAGATTTGGTTTACTGGGTAACAACAAAAGAAGCAGACATGACCATGAAAAAAACAGTACATTGGTCATTTAAAATTGGTTGGGAGCATTGCTCAGTATCAATATTATTGATCAGATGATGTTGTGATTAATTTCTTGGGCTTATGATAATTTACAGAACGGCACCATGTTGTCTCTAACAACATTGAATAATGTATGAACTGTATGAAGTATTTTTATTTATTCATTTAATTTTATCTTATTCATCTATTTATCTATTTATTTATTTATTTATTCATTTATTTATTTATTTATTCATTTATTTATTTATTTATTTATTTATTTACTTATTTATTTATTTATTTATTTATTCATTTATTCATTTATTTATTCATTTATTGTAAAGCGGGGTCTTTCAGTATGACCATCGGCAAAGTAGCAGGGCAGCTGGTGTTTTTGGACCCTCATCGCTGATCTGCTGTGACAAATTTTGAACATCTCCAGTGTTGGCACCGTAGGTGAAGCTACAATTTATAAATGAAGAAATAATTGATGATTTACGTGTAGAGAATTTATCATGTCATATCAATAAACTACTACTATTTGAACCCACCCGTAAAATCACCCTCACAGAGCACTTACCCACTCGACCACAGAGACTATGAAAACCTTGTAACCGATCCTTACTCCTTGCCACTAGTGGGCTTGGGGACCTTGTGTAAAACAGGAACTGGGGTCGCAGATTGTTGGTCTTTCCTATCCTCGGGAAACAGATAGATTTCAGGTTACAAAACTTTTATAGTCTCTGTGGTCGAATGGGTAAAGGCTCTGTGAAGGTAATCTTACGGATGGTCGAAAGCATTGGGTTCGAATCCTGCATACGACAGTCATAAAATTATAAGATTAATGTCGCTGTCACTGGCAAAATTTACTCATGATTACAATGACGAAAGAGTGAAAGGGATTTACTCCGATCCTTATCCACTGCCACCAGTGGGCTTGGGCCTTGTGTAAAACAGGAACTGGGGTCGCAGATGAGTGATCTTTCCTATTCTCGGGAAACAGATAGATTCCAGGTTACGAGGCTTTTGTAGTCTCTGTGGTCGAGTGGATAAAGGCTCTGTAAAGGTCATTTTACGGGTGGCCGAAAGCAGTGGGTTCGAATCCTGCATGCGACAGTCGTAAAAATTATCATATACATATATATATATATATATATATATATATATATATATATATATATATATATATATATATGCATATATATAGATAGATAGATAGATATAGATATAGATCTATACACTAGAATTTAAAAAAAGAAAACCATAATTTCATATCTATCATGGTTTTCTCAGGGATTTCCCAGAGAAGATGGCTCCCGCCAGTCACTGCTCCCTTAGGCGCGAGTAGCGCCGCAGGCTTAGCCCCCACGGCAAAGCCCAAGCGGCCACTTCAATACAACGATGAAGGCGAGCTCACAGCTGAAAAAGGACCGTAGCAAGGATTATCTGCTCCCCAAGTCTATCTCTAGCATTAGTGAAAGAGAAGCAATTGTAATGATTTTGTCGGATCATTCTGATGAAGACACTGACTATGAAGAGAACGAGCTGTCCTCTGTGATACAAAAGAAGCTGAATGCGATGAAAGATGACCTTACTTGCCAGACCGACTGCCCCAGACTGCCGCTTCCACTCTCGCCGACCACAGATAATAACTTCGGGGCCTGCCGCCACCACCACCACTAGATCAATTAGCAAGCTAGAGGTGTGAGAGTTCCCACCTCGACCCACTCACACGTTCAATGTTCAGTTTCTTGGGAAGGTTCGACCCGTACGTCCATTGCGCAGGCTAGGGTCCGACGGACACCCTGACTTGCCTTCTCTCCCTTTTCCCAACAGAGGCCTAGGACTTGGTTCGATCCCTGCCCCCTGAACTCCAACAGGATTACGACGAGGTCAGAAAGCTACCGAAGTGTGTGTAGCAGCTGACGCCTGCGAGCCTCCTCAACAATTTCTTCAACATTGCACCATGACGACATGCGACGATTCACGCTCAGGGTCCCTCAGTATGTGAACGCGTGGATTAAACCCTGCCACGTACCAGAGATCTTTGGCGCCCTCCGTGATTTCCTCATCCCAGATTTCGTTGATAGCCGGCTGCCCCCTGCCATGACAGCTCACCGAAACTGCACGTCACTCGAGGAGATGATCAGGGTTGGGAACCAATACCTGACCGCATGTCCGTACACTACCTTACAACAGCTGTGCCGAAACCGGGTACCTCACAAACCTCCTGTTCCATCCTCTAACCCTCTTCCACAGGTCGCTAGACACCCAACACTCCATATACAGTCGTCTGCCACGTCTCCGGTCTATGCTACCCCAAGTCGACCAGCGAATGCCAACCGAATCCCGTAATGCTGTAATTTCTACGGGCCAAACAGCCGTCATACGAACCAGGAATGCTGAGCCCTGCAGCAAGAACCCACGATCAAAAACGTCATCAATTCACCGTGTCGCTCACGTCATCACGACAGACGAGACGGCTGCGACCGTCAGCCTCCTGTCCACCGTCCCGCCGGTGAAATTTTCTACGCTGGGAAGAATCAATAAAGTCTACATTGAACACCTTCACCGGAACCCTCGGAGGACAGGACGTGACCATCCTACTGGTCTCAGGAGCCGATTACATCTTTGTAGCAGAGGCCCTCGTCGACCCAATTTAACTAGAACATAACATAAGAACATAAGAATGAAGGAGATTGCAAGAGACCATAAGGCCTACACTAGGCAGCTCCGTATCCATCACCACCTGTCATCCCCATCCATAAAGTTGTTTAATCGTTTCTTAAAACAACTGATAGTTTCAGCGCTTACTACATGGTTACTAAGTTTATTCCATTCGTCGACCACCCTATTAGTAAACCAATTCTTGCCTATTTCCTTTTTAAATCTAAATTTGTCCAGTTTATAACCATCACTGTGATCACAATGTCAGATTCCGCGATGCCCTTGGGTGCCTGACAACCCACCCACTAGCTAGGATAAATTGGAAGTGTCCTTATTTTTAGGGAGATATCGTTGCAGTTACGCTACCGAAGCCACCCTATGACGTGATCTATGGACACGTCCTAGGTACGAAGTCCTTCGAGCGGCCTCCTGAGATGAACAGCATCCTCGACGTCAATCAAGACAGAGAAGAAGGTGCCATTCCCAAAAAGCGCTCCGAGGCTAGCTGCCATGTGACTACTGTAGCCTCCGCTCACGAACAGGCCGAAGACGAGGCTCCCCCCTTTCAACACCCATTTTAACCTTCAAACCAAAGTTACTGGACAAGTATAAGACTTGTCCAAGCCTCCACCGGATGTACTAACAAGCTCTCGAGGCCTAAGAGCATTACAGGACCCATGATGCGCTCAGTATTTACGTGTTACGGAACTACCGCATGACACTACAGGAAAGGCCAAGAAATTCTCCAGCTGCTCGTTCCGGAAGGCCTTCAGTTGAAACATGAAAATACACCGCGTAGGAGGACCCTTGACTTTCCTGAAGGAGTGCTGGGCCGACGAATGACCACCCAGAGAAGAAGTGAAAGACGTACATTGATATCTTCTAGAAATGTAGCATCGTTTCCAAGCTAATTGCCACATTACAAAGGAGAATATCCTGAAGGCCCAAGCCACCTCGAAGGGGTTTTATGATCGTCGAACCCACGTTAGTCGCCTGCAACCTGGAGGCGAAGTCCTGATCTTCCTGCCAGACTCGACGCGTAAGCTGACAATGGCGTGGCGTGGGCCGTACAAGGTATTTGCCCAGCAGAGTTTTTACGCCTGCTCCGTGGAGGTGAAAGGACTCCCCAAGCCTCACCACATAAGTATTGCCACCGGGCCGACCCGGAGGACCACGATACCGACGTTGCCGTCTCCGTGTCTAGTCCTGTTGACACAGCCTTCGCCACTGTCTCCCTGGCGTGGAAAGCCCCCGGAGACAAAGAGGACTTGCGAGACCCAAACACCCCTTCCCATCAAACCCAGACCTAGGAAGATTGCAACATATCACAAGAACTTTCTGCACGTCAACAGTGTGACCTTCGTGAGCTTTTGCAGGAGAATACCGACGTATTCTCTGATTTACCTGGACGCACGCCCACCACCGAACATCGCGTGGAGCTACTCAACCCAGAGGAATTCAAATTCCATCACACTCATCTCCTTCCTCTAACCCTCGAGCCACAGTTCCGTAAGGACCTCCAACAACGGATCGAGTTGGGAATTGTCGAGCCATCTTCCTTCCCCTACTGCTCTAGCCTACTGGCCGCGAGAAAAAGGGACAGTACGCATCATTTCTGCCTAGACTATCGCCACCTCAGTGCCCAGACCAGTAGGTGATACATTAGCCATACTTTCTGAGCTCTCAGGAACTCGTTACTTTTCGAAGATAGATCTAACCACGGGTTATTGGTAAATACCTCTCGCCGTGGAAAGGCGGAGTTTGCCGACAGGAGACCTTTTGGTCCATATCTAGGTCGGATGCGAAAAAAATCATAATAATGAATAAATAAATAAAAACTATAATAATGTAAATAACAAATACATAAATAAATGCATAGGTATAGTTAAATAATAAACAAACAGGTAAATAGTAAATAATAAGAAATTAACATAAATAATTTTATCGGTTTTGTTTATATACTTCATCTCTTACTACATCTCTCAAATGCATGTGTCCGGTGGGGCACATGCATTTTTGAACATCAGTTATATACAATTCATTGGTAAGCAGTAAATCCAATCTCGCTGGTGTGTCGTCTCCTCTAGATTTTGCCGTACCTTCAACCCACTGGGCCACTAAACATAGTATCACTCCAAGAATACTTACTTCCACTTCCTTCTCGTACCTCCCATTAGAACTTTACTCACATTTAGTTCAATTCTTTCCTACAAGAAAAGGATTGAGCAGTGACAATAGTGGCTTGTTTCGTTTCGCGGCCATGCCTTTTGGCATTGTCAGCACCCGTGGATGTTTCTCCCGTTTAATAAGACCCGATCTTCGAGTTGTATCACACACCCACGCCTACCTCAACAACTTGTTGGTGTCCACTCCAACGTGGGAGGAACACCTGCAGTCTCTATAGGCCCCGCTAACTTCCATATAGCACCACGGACTACACACAATTTTTTCCAAGTGTAAGTTCGGCTGTCTGGAACTCCAGTTCCTAGGCCATACACTAAGAACATGAAGTTTCCGCCCACTGTTAGACCCGATTGACGCCATTACCATTGTTCAAAAATAAGACACAACTCCGCTCTTTTATGGCCTCGATAAATTACTATTCCAGCTTCATTCCTTTTTTTCTTTTTTTCAGACCAAGCCCAGAGCCTCCACGGTCTCCTGAAGAAGAACTCCCCACAGGTCATCCCTTGGACAGACCCCACCAAAGCTGCGTCCCACCAGTTAAAGGATTCTTTTCAGTCCGCTCCTGTTATCCAATTCCTTGACTCATTCATGCCTTTTGTCCTCAGGACTGATCCTAGCAGCACCAGACTAGGAGCGGTTCTCCTGCAGCCTAATCTGCTGGATCCACGATGTCTCACTCCAGTCACCTATGCCTCCCGGAGCCTGCGAAAAGTAGAGAGAGACTAATCTGTGGTAGAACAAAAAGCTCTGGCCGTCTACTGGGCCCTTCAGAAATTCGAGCTCTACCTGTACGGCCGAGAGTTCGAGGTACAGAAGGATCACCGCCTGCTCCTGTTCCTGTAGTCTGCTGACCGTCTCAACCCCCCCTTTAAGAGATGGGCCCTCTATATCGGCCTCTTCATGTTCTGTCCCCATCACATCCGGGGCCAGGACAACTACCTGGGCGATTTCTCGTCGAGGCTCCTCGCGACTTCACCTCCCACCTCGTCTTCGGTGGGGGGCGTGTTAGGCAGTTGTCCTCACACCGTCCCAAGACCCAAAGACCTGCACGATGTCCCTTAGGGACGCACCTGCACCCATCCGACTGTTTCGGGTCAGACAAAGCTTCCTTGGGGTCCACGGGTCGGACAAAGTTTCTTTGAGGTCCGGGGGTATAATAAACCCATTTCTCGTAGGAACACACGTGCAGTCCTACCTCCGTCTAGGGTCCATCCCGGCTAGGTCAGCGGCCTGGGAACGTCCCTGGATCTGGCTTTCCAGGACGGCGACATTTCTCCCTAGTCGCCAATTAGAGCGTGAGTCATGTCCTGATCCGGTATATAAGCTGGACGGAAACCACCGAAGAAGCCACTGCGCCATTACCATTCTCTTGGTGCCATACTTTAATAAAAAAAAAAAAAACTGTTCTCCATCAGTGTTTACCTTTCAGACGGGCTCGCATCACATACGTCCTGACAATCATACACGCAGCCACGTAGTACACACCAAGGTCTAAGTAAACAGGTCTAACCGCTGGAGCAGTTCTGCGCAGTTTCTGACGTCACTTGGATGCGTCCATTTTCTCTTTGTGATACACTGAAGAAAACTGTGAAACGCCAAGGAAGACAGGAACTATAATATTTTATATATTATATATATATATATATATATATATTATATATCATATATATTATATATTCATATATATAGACAGGAACTATAATATTTTATATATATATATTTTATATAATATTTGTCAGAATATAACTAATTGCGTGGAGCGGTGCGAGCGAAGGCGACGTCATTTTCGAACGACGGACCAGCTTCAACTGACAGCTATAGGACCCGCTAACCCCACTTTGAACAGCCAGGTGACGTTCACGGGCCCGCTGCGCCAACTCCCTCGAAATTCGGTCGGAAGTGGTTAGACCTTATATTCTTAGATCTTGGTACACACAGCCATGTAGTACACGCAGCCACGCAGTACACGCAACCACGCAGTGCACGTAGTCACGCAATGCACACAACCATGCAGCCACTCAGTGCACACAAACATGCAGTGCACGCAACCATGCAGCCACGCAGTGCACACAACCACGCAGTGCACACAACCATGCAGTGCACGCAACTACGCAGTGCACTCTGACTACGAGGAGACGAACTACAAGCAACAGTGCACGCTGGTACAAGGATTTGACTACGAGGAGTGAACGAGGGAGACACAAGACGAGGTTGATGTACGTGTGAGGGCGCGCCGAGTGTGTGAGGACGACTACAAAGAAAGCAGTCGATTCAAGTCAATATTAACAACTGAAGGTATAACCACGGGTGTTTTACATGTACGGCATAGAATAATACAAGCATATCCATATGACATGAAATAAATTGTTATATTAGTTACAAAGTATAGTAGATGACAGTTCTTTTGTATGCAGCACGTAAGAATAGGTGGGTGAAACGAAGTCTTAGTTATGGTGTAGACGAGTCTTGATTCTGGTCCACCAACGGTCTAGGGGACAAATGGGTAGTTTGAGGCGAAGCTTATGTAAGATAACTTCTAGTAGGGGAAGCCTCTAGTAGTTCTTCTGGTAGGTGAAGCTTCTGGTAATCGGGAACACGTAAGATATTGGATGATGTTTTGTAATTAAGAAAATAACAGAGAGAGGGAGTCGAGTCACATGTAGTCCAGCAGCAGTCTGGAGATGTCCGAAAGAATTCGGGAAAACACGAGAGCTGAGCACTTCGTGTAGGGACGGGCAATAGTTGTGGTCCAAAGGATTTGTTTAGCGGAGTTGTCATAATCGACGAACGTAGAATAATATCTTCATGGATTCAGACGGGCCCTAGGCGTCTGCTTCTTTTCTTGTCTTTTCTGTTCTTTTCTCGTTCCGGGTCTGTCTCTGCTTCTCTTCTCTGTGTCTCTCTTCTCTGTGTCTCTGTGTCTGTCTCTCTACCAGGGTCGTCCTTTTATACTCCGGTAATGGGAACTTACGTTCCTGGAGATGGCAAAACGTAAGGAAAGCGGCAGTTAAAGATCTTCGGCCAATAGAAAAGTACAGTGAGCTTTCCCGCCAAATTATGTTACGTTCCTACGCTTGGCGTCATCTGGCAATACGTGTCGCATACAACAGACAGGCATTGCGCAATGTTTAACATTTCAAAAAATACACACCTATACATTATGAAACACAATGCAATTTAAGATATACATTACACATAATATTCACGCAAGACGTACCTTAGAATTACAAACAGGAGACTTTATTCACACAAGAGTGTGGCAAAGTACAACCCCAGGATTCTGTTCACGCTGAGAACGTGACAGAGCCTTACTCTCAATCCTTCCAAATGTGTAGCAATCAGGTTTTCAAGGAGCGGCTCATTTGTAGCTGGGTTGGAACAGACAATATACCATATCAATAACACTCAAATTCAGTTTTAGGACTTTGCTTTGGATCTTGGTGTGTGGCATATAGTAAGCCTAATTTTCATCAACGTGTTGTTCATAATAAAGCAATGGTGTAGCTCACAGTATTTTTAAGTCAATATGGGGGCAGCTTCTATGGTACCTCTTTCTGTTACTCATGTCACACTAATTCTGGAGTAAGCTTCATCGGTGTGGATTTGGGTTATATTAGAAATCTTAAATAGTTTAAGTCTGTACAGTTACGGTGGACCAGAGAAATTTGGGGGTTAAGGAATATGAATTACTATCAACTCTGGAATTGTATTCAAAGGAAGATTGTTAAAGTATGATATTGTTAAATATTGACAAAGCTTTCATGAGAATAGTACAATTACTAAGTATTATATTTTTTACGTTCACTTTTAAATACCACAGTGGACCATCAATTCAAAATTGCATATGCTAGAGCTCATTTGGAAGTACTTCGCAGGTCCTTTGGTCTGAGAAACAAAGCTGAAGTCTACGCCTGCTGAGGTGGTCATTTTTTATCATTTGAATGATTTCAAACGCAAACTAGATCTTGGTGATAAGTCCTATGAATATGTGATTTCATCTTATGATCTGCAAGCTACAATCTAGCATGTTTTTGATGTACCTTCCAGCCCTTTGTAGCCCTGTATATTATGAATAATTTTATATGCAAGGGGACTTGCGCATCAGAGGAGTGTGGCTTCCTTGCCCTATACATTGCTTTACCTGGGGGGATGGGAAGCCCATCATGTAAGAGAATCAGGTAAGATAAAAGGCACACACGCACAAACACACGCGCGCGCGCGGTTTGCTGGTGCAGTGGTTAACACCCCGGGGTCCCATGCGCTCCCGAGTTGGGGCCATGCTCCCGGCTTGAAATTTTGTTTCTGAAAACGCCCTACCGTCCCCCTTGAACAAGAGGATAGGGTAATATGAATTCACAGTATTACCCATAGATCGGATGATATGAGCTCTGAGTGATAATAACTGAGTGATAATAACTGACGATCGCAAATCGAGTAAGTCTATGACCACGGTGAATGCACACGAAAACGCGGCAGCCGCATGCATGGGTATACCGGTAATCATACATTCATAGATACTTGCAGATAGGAACTTACAGCCACATGAGTCTACACAAATACACGCCTAGAGAGAGACAGACAGACAAACTGACAGACGGAAAAAAAGAGGGATGTGGGGAGAGAGCATGAAAAATAAAACTATGTGAATATTTGCAACCCTGTTCGTGCACTAGACCTGGAGGCGACAGCATGTCGTTGGGGAGAAGAGTGGGGAAGGAGACGAGGCAGGAGAGGGGGGTAAGGAATGGGGAAGGGGACAAGGAATAGGAGAGTGTGAGGGTAGAAGAGGAGGCCTAGGCCTATCATTTCGTCACAAGGCGTACATGTGGCCAGAAAATGCGAATGTTTGAGTCAGAGTGTGCGTGTTTCTGTGCCTAAAAAGTGCACGTGCCACAGTGTTTAAAGTATGTGTGTATAACCACGTGTTGACTTCTCTGGCTTCTCTGCGCTGTTTTCGTGCTGGTGTGGGTGCGTGCGTGCGTGCGTGCGTGCTCACGAACAGACGTGCGGATTGTGTGTGCGTATGCAAGCGTGCACGTTTCCCGGCTTTGTGTGTGTGTGTGTGTGGGAGCGGACGCGTATACGTGCAGACATGCTCCGAGTTTGCTTGCGTGACTTTTTCTTACCCGCAGACAGGCACCCTCACAACAAACGCATCATTCAATGTTCGTACAGTCCTGCGCATGCGCGCAGGGCACGCATCGTGTGTGCAGGAAGAAACCGCTGTAGGTCTATAGAGCCCAGCCTAGGCTAATGCAGCCTTTCTCGCCACCCCCGTCCACTCCCGCGGCCCGATCAATATAGGTCAAATAAAAATGTTTAAAGCCATACTGAAATAATGAGCGACAGTGTAATTACTTAGCAACTTTGTTGTATATATAAATATATATATATATATATATATATATATATATATATATATATATGTGTGTGTGTGTGTGTGTGTGTGTGTGTGTGTGTGTGTGTGTGTGTGTGTGTGTGTGTGTGTGTGTGTGTGTGTGTGTGTGTGTGTGCATGCACACACGTGTATATACAATTCAATTGTATGTGTGCGTACAAACATATAGACGCTCAATCATATCTTTGTGAGTTTTAGCATGCACTATAATGTATATTTTTCCTTTTGAATGCAGGTAGTTTGTCAGCAAAATGCATACTTGTGTTTGAAGAGAGATATGCATGGCTGCGGGTGCGCGTGCGTGCGTCCGTTCGCGAGTTTTCCACACAATATATTGATTTCAATACGAGCTTCTGAAGGAGCATTTCTTAACACCCTTGTGCGTTTGTAGAAGTGATGTTTTTCTATTGTATGCTACATATCAGGTCATGTTTGAACTTAGGTCTGCGTAGTACCTGGGCGGTGGCGTCCCATCTCCATCCTCGGGGTGGACAAAGGTTACTTGTGAAATATCTCCCAAATATCTCGAATGATTCAAATGTTTGTAAATATTACGTTGTCATCAAGTATGACATGCTACATTTAATACAATTTGATAGTATGTGAAGGGTAAAGGACTTCTTTTTCTTGTCACAAATCGATTATATCTGTTGAAGATTTCCTGCAATGTTTGAATATTCGAGAAACCGTTACTTTTCATTGAGCGGGTATATTCGCGCGCGAACATGGATTCAAGTGCCTTGGTCGCTGTGTTGACAACTGTCAACAAAATTACGTCGCTCCTTCAGGTTGGCGACTTTTGTCTGGTAAAGCAATTAAACACGCGTGTCATGACTGAATTGTTTTTACTAAGTTGTTATTGTAGCGGGGCCCGAAAGGTGTGAGAAATGGAAAGTGAAAACGAGCAGGATTCTGGTGGTACTTGGCACTTGTCGTTATAGCGGTTGGAGTAGTAGCAGTGTTTGACGTAATAGTAGTAGCGTTATCATTATCAGCAGTAGTCGACAGTGGCGGTTATAATAAAGGAATATAAATGATAATAATAGTGGTTTTACAACATCAGTAACATCTGTACGAACAACTGAATGAAATGTACTCATAACAAATGACAGATGCGTGAATGACTGTGTTGCTAAGTTGGCATGGTTAACAGAGACCTCTGTTGCGTTAACCGTTGAAAGATTGCGAGCAACACATCGTTTCCACACCCTTTACCACATGGAGAGGTGTATGTTCTATTATCATAGCATGGGGAGATTGGTGCGTTGGTATGGGAAGACTGCCAATTGTGGTATGCGTATATGATTACCGAAGCCCGGTAACCCCTAGTTCTGAACTAGCGATAGCATGTGTGTATTTTTTACATGGGTGAGCATGAAAGCTGTCATGAAACAAAGGCATGCATTAAGCCGGCGGGAAGATGGCAAAGGTCGGGGAGTTAAGGGGACGGGGATGAACTCCAGTGGCATGAATGTGCTGTGTGCAAGTACTGAAGTTGAAAAGGGGGGGTTGAGGGGTTTCTGCTGTCATTTTCTCTTGCCGAAGGTTGGGAGCAGCTATTGTGATGTCAGAAGGAGTGTGCCTCCCCACCAGAACAGAAGAGAAACACGCCGGTTTACCAGGCTTGCCAGCTGTCTTCTCTCAGCCTACTTGCTTTCGTGTTTAAGAGACATTTTATTTGGTACGGTGGTGTTTCATCAGTATCGCATTTACATGCCGATCATTTATGCGCATAAATGCACGCATGCATGAACTAATTTCTATCATCCCTATACATTCCTCTTTTCTTCCCTTCCACCCACTTCTCCATTCCTTTCGTTTATTATGCATCTTTAGTCACCTCTTCTTCCTTCACAGTCATTATTCACTCATCTCCCCAACCACACACATACACACACACATGGCACGGCGTCCCTCCTTTCCTGCCAAGCTCCTCCTCCGCCCGCTCCTCGGTCCCCTCCACCCGGCCGGCGTCACTTGAGCTAAGTAATCTCTGTAAGCATAGTTGCTTGAGGATACTGAAACTTTGCATTAGCTTCCACGCCATGTTTGATAACTAAAGGAATGCCTTGATCATTCTTGACGGCCGCCAATGACTGATGGACAATTTGAAAATGGCGAGAAGCGTGCGCGCAGGAGAAGGGTGACTTGGGGAGGGAGAGAGTAAGAAAGGTGAAAAGGGGAGGTGATGTGACGCCGTACTCGGTTGCGAAATAACCGTTGAGCGCTACTTCCCTGGCATGTTTTTTTGCTTTATTTTTCCTTGTTCCTGTTTCTTCCATTTCTTCGTCTTCTCTCTCCTTTCAGCTATCGGACACCCATCCTAATGAACCTAAAATGGAGGTTGGAAGGTATTTCACGGAGGCCCCTTCAACGCTCATGCCACCACGATGGAGGCGGCAGCCCCAGCCAATGAGTGAAATGTTACGACAGAGGCGAGGTCTCCCTCCCGCCTTGTCCGAAAGCCAGTGTGATGTGCGCCAAACCCAATGAACAATATCAGCCTCCATCCTGGTGTGGAACCTAGGTCTGGGTCAATATGATCTCTCTCTCTCTCTCTCTCTCTCTCTCTCTCTCTCTCTCTCTCTCTCTCTCTCTCTCTCTCTCTCTCTCTCTCTCTCTCTCTCTCTCTCTCTCTCTCTCTCTCTCTCTCTCTCTCTCTCTCTCTCTCTCTCTCTCTCTCTCTCTCTCTCTCTTTCTATGCGTGTGTGTATATGTGAGTTATTCGTCACGGTCCAGGAGCATATGTTGGACCGTGATCGACAGTGACTAGCCTCCTGGTTGAGAGCTCAGTTCATATGTGCCCCGATTTATGGGTAATGCTGACCTTACACCCCCAAACTCCTTGCTAACCAAAGTTGGTGTTCCGGCTTGCAGTCCAGCGATGCTGAAATTTTCGATCCGTGTTAAAACCGTGAGGTGCTTGGACTGTTGGGGGGTCGGAGAGAAGTGCGGGAATTGAACCCACAACTAAGCGAGACCAGCATGCTTCTGATTATACCACAGTGTGTATGTTCCTGAATGCCTGTCCCCCCCTTGCCGCCGCCGACTGTTCCTAACATCATCTGTCCCTAATAGCGCGCGGATGTTTCGACCTCAGGAAATTATCGACCCCGGACGTTTGGGCATCATATACATATACCACTTTTATACTATGTATTATTCAAACTTATTTGTGAGTTTTTAGTTACAACGTCTTCACTCAGTCAAATGTATAATGTGCTACAAATATATTTCTATTATATCAATTTATTATAAGATAGTTTTTATTTACTTCATAGCCTTCATACCCAGGAAAGACCTCAAGACATGACGTTATGTTAAACGTGGATCACCTCAAAAATGCACAGCACTTCAGACCACAACCCTGGATCATGAGGATCCAAGAGAACCAATCATCACAAGCTTCCGCCTGATCAACCCAGCACATATGTAGTATAGAGAAGGTATATTGCCCATACTCTAGACTTAAAGATTCATTGCCACCTCATTTCCATGTTCTATCTTTACGCATGCATGCATATATATATATATACATATATATATATAATATATATATGTATGTATGTATGTAGATAGAAAAGAAGAAGAATTAATTTGTATGATTATATATTTGAATGAGTAACGATGTTCTACCTAGAATTGTATACACAAGATTATACATTAAATTTTATACGTTGAATCTATGCATCATATATATATATATATATATATATATATATATATATATATATATATATATATAGGTGTGTGTGTGTGTGTGTGTTATTGTGTATATATATATATATATATATATGTTTGTGTGTGTCTGTGTGTGTGTGTGATGTATAAATCTAACATAAAATTTAATGTAAAATCTAGTGTATAAAATTCTAGATAGACTATCTTTACTCATTCAAATATATAATCATACAAATTCATCTTTATTCTTTCCTATCTATCAATCTATATACATACATATATATATATATATATATATATATATATACATATATATATATATACATATATATATTATATATATATGTATATGTGTATATATATATATGTATATACATATATATATATATATATATACATACATACATACATACATACAGAAAAGAATAGAAAAATGTACGATTATATATCTGACTGAGTAAAGATGGTTTACCTAAAATTTCATACAATAAATTATACATTAGATTCTATTTGTTAGATTTATACATCATATATATACATATATACATATATACACATACATATATATATATGTATGTCTATATATATATACAAACATATATATATATATATATATATATATATATATATATATATAAATACATACAACACTTTGTTGGTTGTCAGGCCGGACGGCCCTTCACCGCTTTCACTATGCCTCTCCAGATGGTTCTATCGTCTGTCAATTCTTTCCAGTCCCCTCTTGTTACCACCCTTTCCACGACCTTCTCTACTCCATCCATCCATCTGTACCTGGGTCTCCCTAATGCTCTTCTTTCCCGTACTTCATCCTGAATGTACGGTTGTCCGGTCTGATCTCTAATTCCCCTGGTCTTCGTCTCCATCTCCTCTCTCCTTCATGAAATACTGGACCGAGGACTCTTCTCAGGATTTTGTTTTAAAAAAATTCCAGTCTCTTCTCCCTTTGTTTTGTCAGTGTCCATGTCTCGCATCCGTACAGGACTGTTAGTTTTATTACAATATTATATGTTCTTATCTTAATTCTTCTGCTGATGGTCCGACTCTTAGTTACAGATGCCAGGGCATGGTAACATCT
Source organism: Oratosquilla oratoria (assembly GCF_046742065.1). Taxonomy (NCBI): domain Eukaryota; kingdom Metazoa; phylum Arthropoda; class Malacostraca; order Stomatopoda; family Squillidae; genus Oratosquilla; species Oratosquilla oratoria. The sequence goes on along the minus strand of NC_134785.1, from coordinate 58,180,011 downwards.
GTTTCCTACAACTATTCGTTCGTTTATTTCTATGACCATTTCATTTCTCTCATTGACAATGGACCCCAGGTACTTGAACTTATCCACTTTCTTCACACTTAGTGATCCAACTTGCGCTTCTCCTGGTGTATAATTGCTATTTCTACTTAGTTTCATAATTCCGTTTTCTGCTCATTGCATTCTAGGCCTATCTGTTCTGTTGTTCTCTGGAATACTGTAAAGATCTCGTTAATTTCCTCCACAGTCTCGGCCACCACATCCACATCATCGGCGTAAGCGAGGTGGGTTATCTAACCATTGGATAATTTAGCTCCCCCTGGATAGTTGGTAATCTGCCTGACTGCTTTCTCCAGTGTAAGATTAAATAGTAAAGGTGACAGCATACATCCCTGCCTAAGGCCATTGTGTACATTGAAACTTTCTATCTCTTTCCTTCCAACTGTACATCTTCCTATGTAGCACGTTTTGATGAGGGGTATTAATTTAGCTGGAATATTTAGTTCTGCCATTATGTGTCACGTTGATGGTCTGTACACACTATCATATGCTTGTCTGAAATCTACAAATATCTGGTATAGGGTCTTATCATTTTCGTAATATTTCT
>NC_134785.1:58174407-58176907 GCF_046742065.1 Oratosquilla oratoria | reverse complement strand
AACTTGTTGAAACTTGTTTTGGGCTGCACAGTGATATATACTACATATAGGCTTATACCGTTCCTTGTATACTTGTGGCAAGTCTATATAACACTGCTCCTTATATTGATATGCTAAAAATATCCTTTAGCAATCAGATCGCATATCAGATAGCAATCTCACAATATCTAAAATCTATATAAAAAAATCTATTTAAATCAAATAAATCTGATTTAAGTAAAAAAAAGATCGATTTTTTTTTTTTTTTTTTTTTTTTTTTTAAAGAGGAGGATTGACAACATTCTTCTCGTTTCGGCCACACATTCTTTTCATAATGATTTTTCTTATCTCGACTGTCCCACTCACAGAGAAAGCAACAAAACTTTGTGTAACCCAGCTGCATTCCAAGTAAAAGTGCCACAACCTTTAGGTCACCACAGATATTCCATTTATGTTCTTCATACTTCATTTTTTTGCAATAGAAGCTTTATGCTCTCATACGTTTCCTTCATGTTAGCTGCATGGGCCAAAGGAACAGAAGGAAACTTATTTCCATTGTGGAGCAAAACAGCTTTCAGGCTCACTTTTGAAGAATCAATAAACAAGCGCCACTTATTCCTGTCATATTTATGGTTAAGTTCCTCCATAACAGAATATACATCGTTGCAAAACACCACACCATCCTCAAGTGAGAAAAACTGTTCAAAAAAGTCTAGGTCAGTGGCCGGCAACCCTTAGGGCTAGAAGAGCTACCTATCTAAAGTTTGATAAAAATGCTGTGCTGTCGGAGCCGCAAAAAAAGTAAATATATAAAAACTAAATAAACAAATACATACATATACCAAAGTTTTTTTTCCCTTACAAAGAAGATAGCAAAAAAAAAAAAAAAAAAAACACTCCCACCCACTCCATCCCCACATACTCCACTCCCTTCCACCCACCCACCCTTCCCACCCTCTTATCTTGGCTCCTCCTGGATGACAGGCTATCCCTGCATCTCGCCCACTATCCTGGATCAGAAGCAGTGTAGCAAGACACAGCACATCCACAGCAAGGCGGCTTCGTTAAATCGGCGACCCTCCCTCTCCGTCCCTTCATGCAGAAATTGAGAACACAGGGAGTGTTGCGTCAATTCATTTCCACTTATACTCCCTCACCCACCATCCCCCACCCACTTCCCCTCATGCATCACAGTATCATCCATACACAACCATTCTCCATTCACCCCTATCTTCTGTCTTCTCCCGTTCTTCCTCAACAGACATTCCCTTCTTCCCCAAGCCCCCTTTATCCCATCCATCCATCTCATCCTTGATCGCACCCTCATGTTCACTCCTACCTCTGCCTTCCACCTCTTTTACTATTCTTTTTTTTTTCACTCGTTCTTTTCATGTGTTCAATCCTATCTCTCAACTCCCTTTCCACCCCCGTTCTCCTCCTCACCTCCTCAATTCTTACTTTATCCAGCCAAGTAACCCATATCATATTTTTCAGGCACCTCATCTCAAACACATTTAAACTCCTCTTCCCTTCCTTTTTTATCTTCCATGTTTTTTACCCATACAATGCTGTTGGCACAATCACTCCTTCATACAATCTCCTCTTAGCATTCATTCCTAAAGGCCTATTTCTCATTACACTTTTATATCCACCAAGGCATTTACTCACTTCACTCATTGTACATTCTACCTTTACCTCCACTCTTCCCTTTCCTGCCACATTCGCACCCAAGTATCTAAAACTATCCACTTCCTCCAGTCTCTCTCCCTTAATACTCATTTCCAGTCTGCTGCCACTTTCTCCCTTGTACATCTCATCACCTTACTTTTACCCACATTTATCTTCAACTTCCTTCTTTCGCACACCTTCCCAGACTCTATCAGAAACTTCCTTAGTGATTGTATGAAGGAGTGATTGTGCCGACAGCACTGTATGGGGCAGAAACATGGAAGATAAGAGAGGAAGAGTTTGAATGTGTTTGAGATGAGGTGTCTGAGAAGTATGATAGGGTGAGAATGGACAGAGTGAGGAACGTGACATATATGTATGTATGTATGTATGTATGTATGTATGTATGTATGTATGTATGTATGTATGTATGTATGTATGTATGTATGTATGTATGTATGTATGTATGTATGTATGTATGTATGTATGTATGTATGTATGTATGTGTGTGTGTATGTATGTATGTATGTATGTATGTATGTATGTATGTATGTATGTATGTATACAAATATATATATCTGTATATATATATATATATATATATATATATATATACATATACGTGTGTGTTTATATATATATATATATATATATATATATATATATATATATATATATATATATATATATATATGTATGTATGTATGCATGTGTGTGTGTGTGTGTGTGTGTGTGTGTGTGTGTGTGTGTGTGTGTGTGTGTGTGTGTGTGTGTGTGTGTGTGTGTGTGTGTGTGTGTGTGTGTATGTATGTATGTATGTATGTATATATGTGTGTGTGTGTGTGTGTGTGTG
>NC_134785.1:58136907-58159407 GCF_046742065.1 Oratosquilla oratoria | reverse complement strand
TTCATTAGGTCCACCCCGGAAGTCATGGGTAACACTATCTACAAGTGTTAGTAGTGGACGATTGTAATGCATCGAACACGCTAAAGCTTCTTGTGCACGCTCAGAGCGCCTTTTAGGCTAAACGGGTATCATCAACTGCAGCGTTTATCCCTAAACAGATGACTGTGACGTATATAACACACCTTAATGATCTTGATGTATGGCTTAAATCATTAGGCGAGGCGTCTGATGGCGTTTTTTTTTTTTTTTTTTTTTTTTTGTACAAAACTCCTCTTCAACTCTTAGTGAATAGATCTATTTTCGTAGTTGTTGATTACTATGACGCTAACATTTGGCTATTTGGCCCTGAGATTCTGTCCAACACCTATTTGTTTTCCTTTCATCTTGGCCCCTTGTGGGTAAATGGCCACACCCATCCCTGGCCACTGCTTGGGTCAGGGGCAACATGGCAAGACAGAGCACATTCATCGCAGGGACCGACAGCCTAAGCTGGTTTATCCCCACAGCTTCATTTATATCCCTAGTCCCCTCACAACGGAGCTGCCTAGTGTAGGCCTTATGGTCTCTTGCAGTCTCCTTCATTCTTATGTTCTTATGTAAGTAAATACAGAAAACGACAAGAAATCTCTTTATGGCTGCGTCAATTTGTCCTCCATTCACAACCATTCTCCATTCGCACCTATCAATTGTCTTCTCCCCTCCCTGCTCAACAAACATTCCTGTGGTACCCAAGACTACCTTCAAACCACCCATCTACAGTGTCTCAATTCTCGATCATACCTTCAAATTCACTTACCCACCTCTGCCTTCCACACCCTTTTTACTAGTCTTTATCTATATATTTTTCCATGTGACCAAACCATCCAAGTCTTATTTCATCAACACTACACTTTTCAAGCACTTCATCTCAAACACATTTAAAATCCTCCTTGGTTTGTAGTGGAGCTAATAAGCATGGGAGAAATGAAGTGGGAATAGTGCTATCAAAGAACATAAAATGATAGTTTCGTAAGTGTAAGGAGGGCTAGTGATAGAGTGTAGAAGAAACAGCTACAGGAGAAGAATAGTTTGGTTTTATGCCAGGTAAAGGAGTAAGAGAATCAGTGTTTGATCTTAGGGAGGTGATGGGAAAACACGGAAAATCCATTAGGGACTGCATATAATATCTATAGATCTGAAGGTGTACAATAGAATACCACCTAAACTCCACCTCCAATCTCGGCCCCAACAACACAAACCTTGATATCAACGAGAAATGGGTTAACCTTCGTATAGCAACCCATCAAGCTGCTGTTGATGCTCTTGATGAAACTAAGGAAAATAGAGAACGACTGGCGGCAGGTTATGGCCCTAGAGATCCAGAGCTAGACATAAGAACATAAGAATGAATGAGACTGCAAGAGACCATAAGGCCTACACTAAGCAGCTCCATATCCATCACCACCTGTCATCCCCATCCATAAAGTTGTCTAACCGTTTCTTAAAATAAACAGATAGTTTCAGCGCTCACTACATGGAAATATACTAACATAATTACCATTTATAATAATACGTGGAAAGAGCTAAGGCATATCTTTGCTGACCACTGCAGGGAAGATTCTTGCTCGACTCATGCTCGTAAGACTGTCTAATCAAATTGCAGAAACTGTCCTACCGGAGACGCAACTTGGCTGCACAAGTACCACAGACACTATTTTCTCCATCCGCCAAATTCAAGAAAAATCCTGCAAACATAACCGTGATCTGTACCTGGCATTTAATGACCTAAAAAAGGCTCTTGACAGAATAAACGGGGAACTCCTCTGGAGTGTATATTATAAGATTGGTACCCCTTCATTTTTTCTTTTTAATATAATCATAAACTTTCATTAGGGAATAAATGCCTGTACACTGGCGGGAGGGCAAAAGTCAGAGCCCTTCATCGTCGAAGTGGGAGTTCAGCAGGTGTGTCCTGGCATCTGTGAAATTCAACCTGTTCCTCCCATTGCCAGGATCCTTAGACACAACAAGCTCAATATTGACAACAGAGTGCGGATTCAATTCCGCCTTGATATCTCTTTAATCTCCGTTGCCTACACGACCGCATTAGACTTACCACCAATCATCCCATGAAGCTGTGATTCAATGACGACTGTGTCCTACTGCCTCAAACGCAGAAGCCCTACACCACACTCTTTCGGTGGTCTCGCAGTTTACCAGTCCATAGGCCTGTATGTCAACACATAGAAGACAGAGATACTTGTGCAACATAGAACAGCTCCAGCCTCTTGTTTTTCAGACCAAGGATATACAGCTTAACCCTTTAAACTCCGATGACAAGATTCTTGCCATTTGGTCAAATAAAACAAAAAATCATAAAACACCAAAATGTTTGATCAAACACCAGAAAAATATGACGTCAGTCCTCGCGCGGTCACGCCGCATCAGATGATATTCGGATGTACGGGCCGGCGCGAGGCCTACCATATCCGGTTTTTCGTACCTACACCACAAGCGGCTGACATGAGTTGAATGGGTTAAGTAAGTTAAACAGTTCACCTACCAAAAACATAGTGTCTCGAATCCACATTGCATCCCCATTTTTTACCCGTTTACGCTCTTGGGTATTTGATAATGGAGTACGACTTAATGTAGGTAATTTGTCTTCTTTGAACCTTCTCATTTTTACCAGAGGATGTAGACGGCTACTTCAAAACCTTTGAGGTTATAGTTCTCAAACAGGTGTGGCCCAAAGATGACTGGCTTTGATACTAACCCCAAAATTAACAGGAAAAGCTCTTCTGGTGTATGATAGTTTAGACAGGCCCGACGATTACGATTTCGTCAAGAAACAGGTCCTACATGAGTATGCTCTAACCCCTGATGGCTATAAAAAAAAATAGATCTTTAACAAAAGCTCATGCCCCGTTTATGTTGAATTTGTCTCAGAAAAACTCAGTGTAAAAAATTGTTAGAAGCTATAAATGTAACTGCATTTTCAGAACTCATCAACACTATAGTCATGGAGGAATGGAAAAGTAAACTTCCCTTTCACCTATTGAGATATGTAGAAGGGAGAAGGGAGAAAGACTTGATCCAGGTGGCGGACTTGGTAGATGCCCAAGCCTTAATGATAGAGACGTGGGGAGGCGGAGCTCGCAAGCAAAGCCTCATTGTGAAACCCTCTTCTGGTTAGCGCCCTGGAGGAATGGGTGGTGGAGTAGGAAGTAACATCAATTATAAGTGTAGTTATTGTAAAAAGACAGGTTACTCCATTCAAGAATGTCGTCATCCAGGTTATAAAGCCCCTAATGTTCATAATCCTCTTCTTCTTTTGACCCATACGTTTTCCAAGGAAGAGTATTCTTACATATGCCTGGTCCTAATTACCCCCTTCTATACTCAGGGACACAGGGGCAACCCAGTTAATTCTCCTCTCTGATGTCGTTCCCAATATCTCCAATGCATTTACAGGTGAAAAGGTTTTATTGTCTGATCTTACAAGTCAAACTTCTTACCCCCGAGTAGAAGTTTACCTAGAATGTGTATTCCTTAATTTTCAAGTTCAAGTTGCAGTGCGTCACGGATCATTACCTATTCACGGGATAAAGTTCCTGTTGGGTAACAATTTCGCTGATATCCTAACCGTTCCCCAACCAAGGACAGTAGGTGAGCCTTTACCTGCAAGTCCCACCCTTAAATTGGATGAGAGTTGTCCACACCTGTTTCTTGCCTCTGCTGTAACTCGATCCCAAAGTAAAGTAACGTCTTCTTCTCCACTCTCAATTTCCTCATTCTTACTCAAGTCTTTGCCCACCTCTCCTCTGTCCTTTGGTGAGGAGGATTTAATCAATAAGACCCTAACCAAGGATGAACTCATCCAGGTTCAAAAAATAGATGATACTCTCTCCTACTTACTACACATAGCCACAAACAAGGCAGACATAGACACCACCACCCCTTGTTTCTGTTTTCAAGGACTTTCGTAACTGTTGACATTCAGAAAAAAGGAAAAGTGCCATACGGTACGCAGTGGGCTGGTCAAAGTACTGTAGGTTAGAATCGCTTCGCTACCAGGAACCATTCTCATGGAGAAGAACGAAATAGGCGCCTGGCGGCAACCTGGTAAAAAATAAAGATAGGATACGATGAAAAGCGGATGAACCTCCATTACCCTATAAAATAATACCAACCCCAACATTACACCTCCATTGTCACCAACACAACATCCTACTAAGCGCTTCTTTGTCCAGCATAGCTCCAGAATCACTTCTTCAGCTATAGCCCTGCTCACTCTCCAGTATGATCTAAAACATAATTCCACTTTGTTTTCCAAAAATTCTCCTAAGCTTTCAGGTATTCTACAACTTAGTCCCCTGTCTTCTCCTGCTCTTCATGATAGACAGGTTAATGGTGAAACTATGGGACGAGAAAGCCTTTATACCTTTTATGGTCTAAGACATTTTCCTCTGCTGTACAAGACGTCTGACGGGAGACAGATTGAACTCACTAATATTTTTCGGCCGGCCTTCTTATGGACCTAAACGTTCCCAATTAATTATTTTCACCCACTGTATTTACTTCCCTCCAATCTCCAACACAATTTAATTCGAACGTCTTTTTACACTTGTCTCTTCCACCTTGCTCCTGAGCTTCTATTTTGAATACATCGATTCCATACATCTCTCCCTCATATCCCCCTATCCCTTCTTACCTTTTCCAGCAAACAGCCATTCCACCAATCTCGCCCTACTTTAAGGGAAAAAATGAGTGAGAGACAGAGTTGCAGGCCTGTTAAATCCCCCAATTAACCCTTCCATTACTGAGAGAATATCAGAGACACGATTCAAATAGCCTAGCAGCAGCAACGATTTAAGGAAAAATACACCCCCCGGTACGGGAGGTAACCGTCGCGATAGCTTATACTGTAACTCTTTCTCTGCCGAGGTTGTTGTCACGGAGAAGGATGTGATATCATGCACAGGTAGTGCAATGTAGTTCAGTTCGAAGCTTTAAGAATCATTTAGATAAACACCTAAGCAAGATGCTGTAATGATTATGATTTATTTCATGTTATTTGTTTTTGTTTTGTTATCATTTGTCTGTTTGATTCTCATTTATTATTAGTTATATGTCAATTTATTATTATTTACTATTTACCTGTTTGTTTATTATTTAACTATACCTATGCATTTATTTATGTATTCTATTTGTTATTTACATTATTATATTTTTTATTTATTGATTTATCATCATTATGATTTTTTCGCATCCGACCTAGATATGGACCAAAAGGTCTCCTGTCGGCATGCTCCGCCTTTGTAATCCTTTTGTAAAGGTGCAACCCGGTAGAGAAAGGTGTTAAGGATTAAGTCCTCGAGGACATCCTGATTTATTGTTAAGTGACTTTGTTATCGACCAAAGACTCAATCTCCTACCTTCCTCCCAGATCCAAACAGCAGTTCCCTGAAGTCACATGGTTGCTCTGCTGTCGCACAGCCTGGTGACTTCATATCACTATATCGTTCCGAGAATAAATAAACTGTCCTTGTTTGGTCTTTCATTTGCTCCTTAATTTCAGTCTTCATCGTCTCTATTCCATGGTGTCTAAAGTACCTCCTTTGTGCAGTATCTTTGCTTTCCGCGTCTTGTAAAATATTAGACTTGTCATTTACTATTTCCTGAGCAACACGACTTTGGAGACATTCCCCTCTCCAGACGACTTAATTAAGCTTAAGCTACGTGTGGTTCAGTTCCAAGTTTGGGACTGCTGGCCGTGACAGGGCCTCATACGACGGGGATCATCGTCGGATTTCGTCAGTACGGAGGTGTTTTCTCTAGACTTAACTTGAGCCACTTTTTCGCTTCGGTGACCCCATCGTAACGTCCTCAACGGATTTTAATTTGGCTAATCCTGACGAATTAATTCAGATACCCCGCGTGGAGCAAAGCGTAACGTCCCTGACTGTTGTAGACCCGGGTATGATCTCCAATAAGCGCTAGGTAATTTTTCAAGTCATAGTGTCTTCGTTTCTCAATCACTCTATGTCAGTGTTTCCCAACCTTTTTTGGCTGCGATCCTAAATCCACTCTTAGCCTGGAGTCGCGACCCTAATTGTAATAATAAATTCAACCATTTCATGTTATATTTCTACGTACTTGCATAATGTTTATAAACTTTCGTTTTTATAATTCAGTTTATATTTACTAGCGCAATGAATTTAAATACATTTGAAACTTGAATGAAAAAAAAAGTTGAAAAAGACCCTCTGGCGACCCTCAAAAACACCCTCGCGACCCTAGTTTGGGTCGCGACCCCAACAAGGGTCGCGACCCTGGGGTTGGGAACCATTGCTCTATGTAATAGCAAGTATCGGAGGTGAACTAAGACAGTGTTGGGTTTTATTGCTGTCACCTACCTCATATGACCCACTTGATTACATTGGTTTCAAAGGATTACAAAGGATTACAAAGGCGGAGCATGCCGACAGGAGACCTTTTGTTTCCATATCTAGGTCGGATGCGAAAAAAAATCATAATAATAATAAAATAATAAATAAAACCTATAATAATGTAAATAACAAATATAATACATAAATAAATGCACAGGTATAGTTAAATAATAAACAAACAAGTAAACAGTTAATAATAATGAATTGACATATAACTAATAATAAATTAAAATCAGACAGACAAATGATAACAAAACAAAAACAAATAACATAATGTAATAGCAAGTATTAGAGGTGCACTAAGACAGTATTGTATTTCATTCCTGTACTTCACATGACCCATTTGATTACATTGGTTTCGAAATACAACTTTAACTACAATCGGAGGTGCACTAGGACAGTATCAGATGTCATTGCTGCCACCTAGCTCATGTGACCACCCATTTGATTCCATTGGTTTCAAAATACAACTACAACTATAACCATTCCAACACACCCTACAATACTCATGCACCTATACGTAAAACCTTACCAGGCTGGATTAAGCCTTTGTGGCGAGATGTAGAGGTTTCATTGTCCTACAGGGGATAATCTCTTCTTGTTGTGGACTGTCAGGGCGAAGCTCGAGACATACAGAATCGAGACAAATCGGGCTCTCGATCGATCGAGACTATTTTGTCTCGTGTCTGTCAGCCTCCTCATCTGAATCAAAGTGTGACATGTTACCTTAAAAAAAAAAAAAAAAAAAAAAAAAAAAAAAAAAAACGTAGAGGAAGGGTATTCAAACCCTTGGTCGGGACCCGAATGATGTTTGCAAATGCGTTTCTGGAGTTCGCGAGACAAGTCTAGAAAGAAAATTATGTAGATATTGAAGGAGACTGTACAGCGGTAACAACGCAGAGTAGATGCTTTAACGGTCGCGTCGTCGGGGACCACTGTTGTAGAAGAGTCATCATAGTGGAAGTCTCAATCATCCCACCCACCCAAATGTACACATGTTGTGCTCAAGAGAATTTATTCTACTTAAAACCAGACCAATTGAAGAGGAACTCCGTTAAAGAATGCATTAAGGATATCTACCCATTTGTGCCCATGACTACGATGCGACTTCGAGATAGAAGAGAATGAAAAAAAGAAGAGAAGTCTGAACAATAGACTAGAGAAGCGTTACTATTATTTAGGCAGTAATATTATCAATAATTGTTGCTTTGAACTTCACTGACTGAAAACCATAGATCTCTCAAGGAAGAAGCTGAATTTTTGTCTGTGTCGCATTAACGTTTATCACTGTGCTGTAAGAAAGAGGTTTGTTAACTCTACATGCGTGAAGCAGTGGAGAATTTTTTTTTCAAAGTTGATGGAATTCTTGGCCCCACCCCCAGAGACCAAATGCCAGTCTCTCGATCTGGAGGTGAGTGGTGGGAGACGATTCTTCCCAACGTCCGTCTTGCAGGGCAACCGCAAGTAACTACCCAGTATTGGGCCAACGTGAACCTTTGGCATCCGTCTTGATTGTCCGCTGCATGACCGGTCTATCCCTTGGGTGATGACAACAGCATTTGTACCACAGCACGGTGGCTCTGTGTACGGTGAGAAGTTTATGAGGAGCTTTGTAATTGTCCGCTGCATGACCGGTCTATCCCTTGGGTGATGACAACAGCATTTGTACCACAGCACGGTGGCTCTGTGTACGGTGAGAAGTTTATGAGGAGCTTTGGGTGTGTAGGAATGGCTGTGATTAATCTAAAATAGTGTAATGGTTCGGTTACACTGACAACTGCTAGCACTGAAATGGGACAATAGCAACTATATGAAATATCACTCGAGGCCTCCGGATCTTTGTCCCAGTGTGTTCGTTTTGCACCTCCGTCACACTCTGAGAGCACACAACTCACGGAGTAGCTCCTAAACGTTGAGTTATTAGTCAAGGTCTACATACCAGCCAGTCACAGTTGAGGACCTTCTTCCCCTAAAATCTGACCTCAGGTTTGCATAACCTGCTGTCATCCTCCGCAGCCCACATACTTGCGCGTCACCTTGCAAGTCTTAGGTCATCAATGAAGGTACTCAACTATCCCCATTGCATTTACACTTCATTGCCTTCAAGGATCTTTCTCTCGTGGAATCATATTCCCTTGATTATTGTTTTCAAACCGCCATAACCCTGTCTCATCGTGCGAAGTGAGTCGTTATAGAATTAAAACTGTCAACATAGCTCGAGATTTTCCAAGGGTCTCTTTGCCTATGATCCTTCAAGAGTTCCTCACAGCTGCCCTTTGGGTCCAGAAATTCATAAAATCGTTGGTCGTCAGCCCAAAACAAAACCTTCAAGGTTCGAGGCCGGGTTAGGCTGAAGTGGGTTAACTAAACTCATTGTAACCATCACACACCAAGGACTTCTCTTAAACTGAATAAACTAAATTGATCGGACCCACATCAAAAACAACATAGTGCCTCACCACGTCCTCAAGGTCCAACGACTGAGGCTCTTCTTTCCATGTGTCATAAAATCGCACTTCAGGCCCAAGGACCAAGGTTGACCTCGAGGAATTACATCTTCAACTCTTCTCCGTTAATGTCTTCCATTCGAACAGGTCTCCTCCTTGAGCAACTGTGATTCGACCTCACTTTCTTCTTCTTCTTCTTCTTCTTCTTCTTCTTCTTCTTCTTCTTCTTCTTTTTGTGGCTTTTAAAAGCTCCTTATCTATGAAAGTCATTCTTTAAAACCCATAAAATCATCTTCCTTTATTATATTCTAACCTCTCGTCCTTCATGGGTCTTATTTCTAAATGTTGCTATTTAGTATCCTGCTCCTCGATGGTCATTCTCAAGATCTCAACCTCGACCGTCACCTTCCAAAGGCCATCCTTCACCATCACATTTATTAGTCAGCCTTCAGATCCTGTGATCATTATGTTATTCTACAGTTCTCATCTTCGAAATATCACCACCAATCTTCACTCTCTTGTCACACTCGACCATCACCTTCGAGCGTCACCCTTCAAGGTTCACCTTTGACAATCATACTCGAAACTCACCCTTGACCATCACCCTCCAAGGCTGTCACTCCGCCACGTCCTCGAGGCGATGCGGTCGGCCTTGAAGAACCACAAGGCTCAAGCAACCATATGTCGCCATCCGATACGATGCCTGACTTCTACCTCCACTTCCACTATTTACATGTCTTCCACCACAACAGTCACAACTTCCACCGTATCCACCAATTTCTACACCACTAACATCACCGCCACCACCACCATTGCTACCATAAATTTCACCAGTATCTCCACCATCGATAGTATCACTACATTTACTATCGTGACCACTAACACCATTACTAATACCATCACCACCATCACCAATAAGCACTACCATCACCACAACCATCATTTTTGTCACTATCACTAACATCGCTAGTACCATCACTACTACTACTACTACTACCATGACCACAACCAACTTTAATACTACCGTTATCTCTGTCACTATCGCCGCCCTAACCACTACCACTACCGCCACCACCCGTTTCATGTAAGCCGCCCCGTGACCGAGCGTGGATACAGATTTACATGTCACCCGGAAGTATCACTGCGGTCAGCCGATCATGACCCATGAAATAAAAAAATCATACAAATATATATTTTATTTTTGCTGTTACATTCACACAAATCTATTTAAAAAAAATCAGCTTAATTAGAAGGGAACAACAGTAAATAAAAATGTGTTATAGATACATGTCGGTAAGATTCGGGTGTGGTAATAGTACTATGTGTAGTGTAACCTTTTATATACAGTCTGGAAACAGTAGTCTTCTACGGTTCGGTTTGATTTGTTGCTATATGTGACTTGAAGCGCCAAAGGACCCGTAAAAGCCAGACTTGTACACGCTTTTATTTAGATACAGTGATCAAGACTTGGGATCACGCAGTAACCTAGTCACTGGATAATGTATCGAACTCCCAGCGAGTTTCCAGCGTTGGTTCCTGACAGCCATGGCCAGGCGGAAAGGCAACCCAAGATCTGATTAAAACAGATAAAAAAAAAAAGAAAAAAAAAACGGCGGCATGCCCTATCAGGTGGTTTCTTACTTCCCACTGCCTGGGAGTGGGATGGTGAGTTTTAGGTCGAGACCTGTAGTAAAAGGGACAATTATCTAAACAAAGTATGTGAAATGGAAACAGTTCCTGTAATGTTAACCACGCAATTTGGTGATGCATGGAGAAAGACGCTCAACAAGCAATATTAAACACTGTAATTTGATATATTCTCTGGCTATGACTATTTGAATGGGCTTATGGAAGCATGCCAACCATTCATTCCCATAGGAAAGGTGTGTATCTTAGGTGTGGGGTTGCGATTCTCCCACGTGTCATAAACCAGGATGACCCCAAGGTCATAGATCTTCTGAAGAGACACATGTCCGGCACTGCTGGTCATTACCGGTACTTCTGGGTCGGTTACACCGCTACAGCAACATCCACAACGTCGCTCGTCGCTCCTTGCGAAGACACAAGACTTGTCGCTTTCTGCAGATGTTCTCCTTCAATTGTTCCAGGGTTTAAGGTTTATTGACATACATCTTCTCTTTGAGATACCCCCACAAGAAGAAGTCAGTGCTGGCCAAGTCTGGGGGAACGCGATCGAGAACTTCCTGCGCCCGGCGATTCAAAATAGGCCAGATCCGTGGTTCTAGCAAGATGGGGCAACTGCTCATACCGCAAGAGAGACAATGCAGTTGCTGAGGCAATGTTTTGGAGGCGGGATTATCTCTCGCTACGGCGAAGGCAAAAGGCCATCGCGTTCCCTAGACTTGACCAGCCCTGATTTCTTCTGAGACAGAGGCACCCATGCTCTGAGGCTACGTCCCGTATGTCCGTCATGTCAGGAATGGCCTTCTAAGTTGCATTCACTCTTTCATCGGCCCATCAACTCCTGCGCTGCTCTATCCATGGTTACATGACATTTCAACTCTTTATGATATCCATAGGCAATGGAAACCTGAGACTGCAATGTTTACTCTGCTCCAGGAAATATCAATTCCTCTGCCCTTCCTCCACCCACGTCTCACGGTGTGATCTACATGAGGGACGCCAATGCCCGGCACCCTGCCCTAGAAGATGTCTCCCCCTCCCGTACCTCTCCTCGAGTACTTCCGCCGACAGCACCTCACTCACTAGCCCACTGAGGGTGCCACACACTCCAGAGGAGGCACGCTCGACCACATCATCACATCTGGTCTAGCAGTGACACAAGAAAAGTTCTTTCCCATACAGCCGCTCTTCTCTGACCACATCGAACTTGGACTCCTGTACTTCCTACCAACTGGACCTTCTCCTCTTGACACCAGCCTCCGCATCTCCATTCCTCCGAAGTGCTTGCACAACCTGATGCGATTCAGGTATCCTTTTCTGCAGAACAACGACCTGGACATGGAGCAGTGTTTCCCAAACCTTTTTTCAGACGACCTCAATATGATCCTTATGATATAACCACGACCCCACTAATCTATTTGCATTTGTGTTGATATATATGACTAGTTATTGACAACTAGTAGTTGTTGACAACAAGTAGGGGACAAGTATAATAAATATATGTGTAAGAAAGTTAATGTATGGTTATAAAAGACAAAGTTAACATCATCATGGTTATTGTATTGAATTCATATCATTTTGCAACAAAAATATTAGCATTCAAGATGTATTGGCGACCCCCCCACCCCCACCCCACAGGAAAAATGCTTGGCGACCCCACTCGAGGTCGCGTCCCCAGGGTAAGTAAACAGTGACATAAAGGATAAGGGTAGTCACATCCCTGGTGTATGGAGGAACGAACGAGTTTTGCAAGAGGTGAATCAGGTGGTATGTGGCAACGTGGCAAATCGTGAAAGCAAGAACATCCGTGTGTATTTAAAGTACTATTAAAACAGCAACATTGGTCGGATCCCTTGTTAAGATAATATGGTTTCATTCTTTTGCGTTTACCAAAGACTAATGTAAAAGGGTGTAAATATGTATACCTCTTCACTGATAGAGGTCAGACATCAAATATATTTGCTCATAAACTTTTTAGATATACAATGTTATGGTTACATTATATAAATGTACAATAATTGTGACAGTCTGCAAGCATGAAATGTTTTCGTGATAATCTAATGTAACATGTTCATTTATGTATACAGACACACACACACACACACACACACACACACACACACACACACACACACACACACACACACACACACACATATATATATATATATGTGTGTGTGTGTGTGTGTGTGTGTGTGTGTGTGTGTGTGTGTGTGTGTGTGTGTGTGTGTGTGTGTGTGTGTGTGTGTGTGTGTGTGTGTGTGTGTGTGTGTGTGTGTGTGTGTGTGTGTGTGTGTGTGTGTGTGTGTGTGTGTATGTATGTATGTATGTATGTAAGTGTGTATTGATATAAAGTAGTTGCGAAAATAAATATTAATGAATCAAATTATATGTTTTTGTTTTCTGTCCGGTATATGTTCCTACATACATATGAATATATTTATCTTAGAACGAAAAACACGTTTTCCCTTAGTACGAAACAAAGATATATCTTCTCTTGGAACGAACTAAATATATCTTCCTTTGGAGCGAAATATATATGTATATGTATATATATGTATGTATATATATATATATATATATATATATATATATATATATATATATATATATATATATATAATATATATATATATACCTTAGTACAAAATAAAGATATTTCCCCTGAGAATGAAACAAATATATTTTCCTATAGAATAAAACAAATGTATTTGTCTTAGAGAAGAATGTTTGCAACTATTTGTATAGATAAATCTCATGACACAAAAATTTTTTTTTGGTTTTCTGTACATTACGATTAAATTCACTTTTGAACAACTATTATTTTTATCAAGAACCACATTTTATGAGTTATTTTTTATCTTATATATACATATATATATATATATATATATATATATATATATATATATATATGTGTGTGTGTATTCATAAATACACATTTCATATATAATGTATGCATAGGATATACCATCTGCTCTGACGAAAGAACTTCCAATTGCATATGTGTAGGACCTGAGATCGGTTCCGCATCCCCAGGGGAGTGATATTGAGACAATTGATACATCGGTCCGTTTTTCCAAGTCCGGTGATCAACGGCGAAGATCTGATCTGTCTGACCTTATGTCCCTCCACAGGCTTATTCTATTACCAACCCGTCTGTCCATGTCTTCTATATATCACAATACCTGACATATGACACATCTTTCAATCCTCCTTTACACATCACAACAGTCGACAGATAACCCATATGTCAACCATTGTCACTATCTACTTCTTATCTTTTAACACCTTTCGACGCGATCTGGTCGTTAGCTGATGGCGGGAAGAGGTTGTGTGGTAGATGAGGACTGGGAAGATGTAGTATATAAGGGAGGGATAGGGAGAGGGGGGCAAGGGACAAGAGGGAGGAGCAAAAAGGTGTCTCAGTTTAATTACAAGCCAATCAGCTGAACTCTGCATGCAGCGAATCAACAAGATGACCTTGCAAGCCATCTTTACGATGATAACCATCTACCCAGCTAACAAGCAAGAGGAAATTACTAACGGCCCCTTGATGGGACAGAAAAATGGGGAAATAGGGAGGAAGAGGGAAGGAAGGGAAGAAAAAGGAAAGGTAAATCTAAAATGATGAAGTTTCTGGAATTGTGATCTGGGAGACGTCGATCCGAAGAAATCGTCATTAACAACTACGGCGAAGACGATAGTAAACAACACCTAAGACGAAAAGATGATGGATGCAACGTGAATTAAAGCCACAGATTTGATAGAAAAATGTGATTTTGATGAAAAGGCAATGGAACAACACATACATACATACATACATACATACATACATACATACATACATACATACATACATACATACGTACATATACCAAAGGTTTTTTTCCCCTTCACAAGGGAGATAGCCAAAAAACAAAGGCACATAATCCACTCCCACCTATTCCATCCCCACATACTCCACTCCCATTCACCTCCTCTCTCTCCCTCTTATCTTGGCTCCTCCTGGATGACGGGTCATCCCTGCATCTCGCTCACTGCTCTGGGTCAGAAGCAGTATCGCAAGACACAGCACATCCACAGCAAGGCCGCTTCATTAAATCGGCGACCTCTCCCTCCCCTCAGGCAGAAAAGAAGAAGACGGGGAGAAATCCCTTCGGGCTGCGTCAATTTATTTTATATACATACTCCCTCACCCCCCATCCCCCACCCATTCCACCTCATGCATCACAGCCTCATCCATACACAACCATTCTCCATTCACCCCTATCTTCTATCCTCTCCTGTCCTTCCTCAACCGACATTCCCCTCTTTCCCAGTGCCCCTTTTACCCCATCCATCTCATCCTAGGTTGACCCCTCATGTTCACTTCTTCCACTTCTGCCTTCCACACTTCTTTTATTAGGCTTTCTTCACTCATTCTTTCCATGTGTCCAAACCATCCCAATACTCTTTCATCACCCCTATCTCTCAACTCCCTTTCCACCCCCGTTCTCCTCCTCACCTCCCCATTTCTCACTCTATCCAGCCTAGTAACCCCTATCATACTTCTTAGACAACTCATCTCAACACCTTCAAACTCCTCTCCTCCTCTCTTATGTTCCATGTTTCTGCCCCGTACAGTGCTGCCGGCACAATTACTCCTTCATACAATCTCCTCTTAGCATCAATTTCTAAATGTCTATTTCTCATTACATTTTTAATTCCCCAAGGCATTTAATTGCTTCTCTCAATCTACATTCTACCTCCACCTCTACTCCTCCCTTTCCCGCCACATTCGCACCCAAGCATCTAAAATTATCCACTTTTTCCAGTCTCTCTCCCTTAATACTCACTTCCCGGCTCCTGCCACTTTCTCCCCTTTTACATCTCATCACCTTACTTTTACCCACATTTATCTTCAACTTCCTTCTCTCACACACCTTCCCAAACTCTGTCACTAACTTCCTCAATCCCTCCTCTGATCCTGTTACAAGCGCAGTGTCGTCCGCAAACAACAGCTGGCTTATCTCCCACTTTTCTATATTTTCTTTAGCCATCTCCAATCCCTGACCCATTACCTTTGTATTTACCCCTCGCACCACCCCATCCATGTATGAATTGAATAGCCAGGGTGACATAACACATCCCTGACGAAGTCCCACCTTTACCTCAAAGCACTCACTCTCTCCATTTCTAATCCTAACGCAAGCTCTCCTGCTCTCGTAAAAAATCTTGACTGCTCTTAAGATCTTTCCTCCTATCCCATATATCTGCAATGACTTTCACAGTGCCTTCCAGTCTACCCTGCCATAAGCCTTTTCCAGATCCGTAAAACCCAAAAAACATCTTTATCTTTTCCTATAGTTTTCTCACATATCTGTCTTATAACAAAAATCTGATCTACGCAACCCCTACCTGTCCTAAACCCACACTGTTCCTCAGCAATTACTCCCTCTTTTCCTCTCCTAATCCTCTCATATATAGGGTGCCCCAAAAAATGTATACACACTTTAGCAGCTGATAACTCAACAGTTTATTTTTTCGTTGCAGATAAAACCCATTGGAATTAATGATGGCAGCCAGACTAAATTTTGAAGAAAGGAAATTCATTCTAAAATGCTACTGGAAGTATGAAAATGCAGTTGAAGTGCAAAGACAATTTAGGAGGGAGTTTCAAAAAGAACCACCAACGCGAGTTACCATCACTCGAATTAGAGATAAGTTTGAAGATGATGGAACTGTTCAGAACAACCACAAGAAGCGTTCAGGAAGACCACGGACATCGACAAACCTCACAAAGGAAGAAAGAGTACTGGAAACGTTTCAGCGAAGTCCAAGAAAGTCAGTGCGGCAAGCTAGTCGCGAGGTAGGTATTTCAAAATCA
Organism: Oratosquilla oratoria; assembly: GCF_046742065.1. Lineage (NCBI taxonomy): Eukaryota > Metazoa > Arthropoda > Malacostraca > Stomatopoda > Squillidae > Oratosquilla > Oratosquilla oratoria. Next base: position 58,143,016 of record NC_134785.1, on the reverse strand, counting down.
TCTGTCCATCGCATTATTAAAAGTTGTCATTGGAAAAGTTACGTTCCGAGAGTCCCTGCTCTTAATGACGGTGATCCAGACCGAAAAGTACAGTATTACGTGTGGTACTTGGAACAATGTATCGAGAAATTCACACTTTCCAACAAAGATTGTGTGGAGTGAGGAGGCCACACTCAAATTAAATGTTTCAATTAACCGCCACAATTGCACTTATGGGAAACCTGAGAATCCACATGTTATGGTCAACCACCATGTTAATTTACCAGGAATTACAGTGTAGTGCAGCTTATCATCAAGATTCAAGAGGATTAATTGGACCGTTCTTTTTTGACACTACTGTAACTGATCCTGTTTACCTGAACTTGCTACAACAGTCTGTCATGCCAAGCATTAGAGAAGACTTTGAAGATGAAGAGTTTCATTTTCAGCAAGATGGGACACACCCACATTACCATCGCAATGTTACATTCTTCCTTGATGAGACCTTGCTAAACAGGTAGATTGGACGAAGGGGTTTCGTTGAATACACTCCGCGTTCACCAGACCTCACACCATTAAACTTTTTTATGGGGATATCTAAAAGACAAAGTCTACGCTATGAGACCTGCAACAGTCGTTGTATTGAGAGCAGCCATTGAAGGTGAATGCACGCAGATACCAAAGGAATTATTTCGTGATATGTGATATTCCATTGCTTTGCGTTGCCAGCAGTGTCTGGACCAGAACGGACGTCAGTTTGAAAACAGGCGATGACAAAACAATAAAATGATGATTGTAAATTCTATTACATTTTGATTTTTTTTAATAAACACCTACTTTACAATTATATTACTCAAAGTGTATATATATCTTTGGGACACTGTATATATTCGTATATACATGCATATATATATATATATATATATATATATATATAATATATATATATGTATATATATATATGTGTGTGTACATGTGCGTGTATGTATATATTTATATATATATACATACATATATATATATATATATATATATATATATATATATATATATATACATATATATATATATATATATATATATATATACACATGTGTGTGTGTGTGTGTGTGTGTGTGTGTGTGTGTGTGTGTGTGTGTGTGTGTGTGTGTGTGTGTGTGTGTGTGTGTGTGTGTGTGTGTGTGTGTGTGTGTGTGTGTGTGTGTGTGTGTGTGTGTGTGTGTGTGTGTGTGTGTGTGTGTGTGTGTGTGTGTGTGTGTGTGTCACGACCCCACCTATGGGCCTGGCTCCTCGCGAAAAAAAAAAAACGTGCGCACCTCGGATGAGTGACAGACAGTTCAGGTAGGATGATTGAATTATTCGTTAAAATTTATTATTATTTACAGTAGTAAAAGAGACACAAACAACATAAATGGACATAGAATAAAAATAGTATACGTTAATCATTAAATTTTTAAATATATATACATATTTCATGAATCATAAATGAATACTTAATTACCAGGTAGAGTAGCTAGGTGAGCGCTTGTATACAGCACGTAAGAACAGGTCGGCGAAATCAAGTCTTGATTATGATGTTGACATGTCTTGATTCTGGTTGCCAGAAGTCGCACCAACAGAAAATCATCCGGTCCGCTCTTTAAGTCTCGGGAATAAATGAGTTGTTTGAGGAGATAACGATAACTTCTGGTGGAGGAAGTTTCTGGTAGTCGAGAATACATAGGAGATTTGTTGATGTTTTGTAGTCGAGAAATAGCAGAGAGATTGCAGAGTTGCACTTAGTTCAGCAGTAGGCTGGAGATGTCCAAAGCAATTCGGAAAAACAAAGGCTTTCCACTTTGGTTGGAGAGTGCTAATCTATGGGTTCGGTACTTGAGGTCCAAAGGACTTGTTTAGTTGAGTTGTCAAAATTGACGAATGTAGAATTCTTTCTACGTAGATTCAAATGACCCGTGGGTGTCTGCTACTTTTCTTGTTTTCTCTCTTCTTTGTCGTCACTTTCTGCTTGGATCTCCGTTCGTGGTCTCTTTCTGTTCTCTACCACCGTCACTCTCTTATATAGCCCGGGAGTCGGTGCTTACGTTCCCGGTATGCCGAACCATATAAAAAATAGGTAGTTATATACATCCAACAAACGGGATCGAAGAACTTGTTTTCGAACCAAATTATGTAACGTTTCTGCGCTTGGCGTCATTTGACAGAACGTATTTTCGAAGTGCTCCCCAACAGACGGATATTGAGCAATAGTTTACTTTCTAACATATATTTTACGAAATACATTTGTAACATATATTAATGACAATAAGCAACGCATCATATTTACGCAAGGCATGCCTTAAAAAATAGAACAGGAGACTATCCACACAAGGGCGTCACACAGCACAATCACAGGATTTTATTCACGCTAAGGAAGTGACAATCCTGGTTGCTAGAGGTCGCACACACACACACACATACGCACACACACACACACACACATATGTGTGTGTGTGTGTGTGTGTGTGTGTGTGTGTGTGTGTGTGTGTGTGTGTGTGTGTGTGTGTGTGTGTGTGTGTGTGTGTGTGTGTGTGTGTGTGTGTGTGTGTGTGTGTGTGTGTGTGTCTGTGTGTGTGTGTGTGTGTGTGTGTGTGTATGTGTGTGTGTGTTCATGAAACCACTATAACCATCAATAATTACATGTAATCTCTAATATGTTATGGGATTTCGTGTAAATACTGTTTTCTGTGGTATCTTTCTACTCAGATTCCATATATTCAAATTAGTGAATGTATGGAATGTTTAATAACAGGTTCATAGCTGTTAGGTCTCAGTACAGTTCTGCACGCGCACTATCCACGCACGTTTCGATAAGCAAATTTGACAACAACTGAATGTATAGAATTGTTGATGACAAGGAAACAGCTGTTTCAGCTCAGTACACTTTGGTCTCGTAGATGGTGTGCATACGCACGCGCAGCGTCCACGCAGCGTGCACGCACATCTCGATAAGCAAATCTGGCAACAAGCGCTCCAATGTTCTCTCCGTATGAGCAACAAGGACAGTGTCTTCGGTGAAGAGGAGGTCGCTATCAATTACGCCAGGGTCTTCGTGTGGGTCTGTAAACGCCTGAGATTGAACAAACTACCGTCAGTACGACATTACGACAGCATCTTCCTTGTCAATATCTTCAGTGGCCTACTCCAGCACCACGCTAAAGAAAATGGTGAATGGAGTCGGTGCCAGGACACAGCTCTTGTTTTACACCGTTGACGATTAGGAAGGGCCCAGAAAGGTCACTGTTGAGTCTGTTGTGTCTTATATCTGGCGCGAAGTCTTTCAACCTGCTTAGAGTGTAGCTTATGTCTGTGTTGGTTGGGAGGATGGATGTTAGCAGTTTGGTGTTATGATTCAGGATGGTATGCAGGATCTCCCGTCCTTTCGTTGGTGTTGTACTTAGTTATGCAAAGTGATTCTATGACTTGGGAATACTCTTACGTAAAGCCAATAAAATCAGACAGAGGAAAGAGGATGGAGAAAAATCAGATTTGTTGTTATTAAGGGTTTCCAACTCTGATCTTTCTCATTTGCTCAGCAAAACACTAAAATCAACAGGATTAGTTGTTGTCAACGACAATGGGAAAAATACCAGATATTTGACCAAGACCAACAATGATTCCAGTATAGTCTATAAGATTCCCTGTGACAGACTAAAGAACATACTTAGGGAACATAGAGCGGACATTAGGTGCCACCGGTAAATAAATCCCCTAGTGAACCATATCGACACAGAGGAACATTTGCCAAAATGGGAGGGAACTTTACGAAATGTATATAAATTTCTGCCATGTGCTACTGTCCCTCACTTGTGTCGTCGGGGGCTGGATAAAAAGATAGATATTGGGCGGCAGATGGCAATCACTATCATTCTACTGTATAAGACTATACCAGGTTTTGGCTCTTTAAAACGCTCTATCATGCTGTTATTGGTAGGGCGGCTGCCTAGCACTCTCTTGGGCCTCGGATCGAGGCTCGCGACGGCCAGCTTTGATTATTTGAAAGATTTCACTGTAACGAATTGTTTCTTCCGAGATGATTATAACGTCGAAGCGTCGGGAACTAGATAAAATGATAGATTTGGAAGGTAGGTGGTACTCGCTATCATCTTACAGTATAAAACCAAACCAGGATCTGGCTCTTTTGAACGCTCTGTGATGGTGTTATTGGTAGGACGGCACTCTAGCATCTTGATGGGCCCCGGAATAGGAAAAACAAAATAAAAATAATATGTCACGACCAAAATTTGCGCATAGTTATCATGACGAAAAAAAAAAATAAAAGCAATTGTTTGAAAAGATTGAAATGTTTGGAGATGGTCTTGATTAGAAAAATTGTCAAATCATATTAGACGGTTCTACTTCGTTGAATGTCTCTCCAAAATAAAATGGGCTAGATGAAGGAGACTGCTATTATTCGCATCGCAGAAATTTACATCGGGAGATTAAAGAAAGTGTTCCATGTTGATTATCTTGTATATTCTCCGTGCTGTAGTTTGCCGATGTCCTAGCTTCCTACCTCACGCCCCAGGTTTCGAATATTGGTGGTAGAGCTTTTTAATGAAACTGTCATAACAAATATATACATGTCCGATGGCTCTACTGAATAAATTGCACTAAATTAAAGATATTGTAATTACTCAAACCACGGGAATTGATGTCGGGAGGCTAGAGTAAGTGTTCCTAGATGTTTATTTTGTATGTTCACCGTGGCGTAGTTGAAAATGTTCTACCCTCTTACCTCACGGCCCAGGGTTCTCATAGGCAGAGTCGTTTCATTAAATCGTCCTATCATATGAACACATACATATATACATGCATGCATATACATACATACATACATATATGCAAAGTAGACCACTTGGAAAAAGGAAACTTTAGCCACATACATACATATATATATATATATATATATATATATATATATATATATATATATATATATATATATATATATATATATAGTCACTGGATACCGGCATTGGGTGAGCTGCATAACTGGACCCAAAACATCCACTGAGTGGCGCAGACCCCGAGTCCTTCTCCAGCCTCTACATGGTACCACCTGGATTCCAACCAAAAGGAGAGGGCGACTGTGGGTGCTTGGCGCGGTATAACCAGGCTTGCCCTGGGCAGGAGGGGAGGGGGCCTCGTCAGCAATGGTCGGCTGCCCACCTAGGAGGGGGGAATTCCGATAATAAATCCACGGGCAGGAGGGGCTCGTCACCCATGGTCGGCAACTCGCCTAGAAGAGGGAAATTCCGATATCAAACCTACAACCCGAGGACCTCGCTGACACCGTCCCAGATTGCTAGGCCATGGCAGATGAACCTCGCGGTAAAGGGCGGCCACCCCCGAGAACTCCTTGGGCTCATATCTCGCCTCTTGTTCATCAAATTTGCTTTGGAATTTTAATATGTTGTTTGTTCGTGTAAAGGAATGCTATTCTGTAAAATTCATTAATTTTGGGTGAAGGGTAGCGACTATAAAAAAGAATTGTGTTTTTCTTTTTTTGACCTCACAAAATCAATTTTTCACTTAATCGCTTTCAAAATTTTATCATAGAAACTTTGTTCATATATCTACATTTTGTAGGAATTATTATTTCTTATTTATTTATCTATTTATTCATGTATTAATTTATTCATGTATTAATTTATTTATTCATTTATTTTATTTTATTTCTATTTTTTATTTATTTTTTTTTTTTTTTTATAAAAAATATTTTTTTTTCTTGGGGGGGGGACTCCTGAATCCCCCCATTTTTCAAATTAAAAATCTAATTCCTACAAAAAAAAAATATTTTTATTGAAGTATAAAATGATACCTAACATAAGTTGATCAGATTTTTTGCCGAATTTGTGAGATTATTTGAAGTCTAAAAAACATTTCGAAATATCGGCTTCTATTTTTTTTCTTGTCCCGTCATATGTATTGTGTATACATTGTTGACTTAGTGGAGAATGATGAGGCATTTGCTCCCCCTTTCTAAAGAAAGTATCAATCACTCATAGGTGATAACATGGGCAGCGATAACACGCTCTCCCCTCCATCTCTGCTAGTTTCTTTTTGGTTTGAAGAGTCTTGATGCCTTTTC
>NC_134785.1:58099407-58131907 GCF_046742065.1 Oratosquilla oratoria | reverse complement strand
TTACCTGCGGTTTTTTTTTTTTGGGGGGGGGGAGGGGGGAGGGGAATATTACCTGCCATAAAGGTTGATAGCAAGTTCCACGTTATGTTTATAGAAATAAACAGAACGACCAGTAATGACCTGACGAAACTCATTCACCTATCCTATCATCACCGATGTCTCTCCCTTTCTCCCCATTCTCTCTAAATCAAAACGCATAAATGATACCAGCGCCTCTAGCGGCAATTGAGCAAACTGGCGGCATTCTCCGCGTTTGCCTTCATGGTAGTATTTGACCTCTGTGGCTCCTCTCTTCGCCTTTCTCCTAACCCTCTTGCTGTGCAAGGGGTCTCCTTAAACCAAATAAAGTAAACTGCTGGCTATTATGATATACGAACAAGTCGGCCGCAGAGGTGCAAGTATTAGTGACACTCACTGTAGAATGATAGCATGTGGTATTTGTACCACGAAGTCCCCTCCTTGCTCTCAAGAAGCTATTGTAGTATGTGGTTACCATCTCCTCTCAGATTCCCCTGTCATTCTTTCATACCCTTTCGCTAACTCATCACATCGACCTCTTCCTCCTCCTACTCCTCCTCCACGTCCTCCATCTCTACCTCCACTACTTCCTCCTTCTCCCCCTCTCCCTCCGTCTCCTCCTTTTCGTCCTTGTTCACCTCATTTTTCTCCCCCTCCTCCTCCTCTTCTTCATCTTCCTGCTTGTCCTAATCATCTTCCTCTTGTTAGACCTGTTCTTCCTCATCCAGTCTACTATTCCTATTCTTCCTGGACCTCTTCCAATTCTTCCTCCTCTTCCTTCGTCTCTCTGTTTATCACACCTACTGTTGTCCCTTGTTTCTTTCCAACACCTTCTCTTCTTCTTCCTCCTATTTCCCCTTTCATCTCTCTATCCATTCGCACAGCATCGTAGATGCATCCTCTCTGTCCTGTAACAACCTTTGGTGGCACCTGCCGTTTACCAGAATTTACCAAGAGTTGTCCATTGTGCCGGGGAGTTCATTTACCAAGAATCTGGGCTCGGGTGGGGGGGGGGGGAATAATACAACGAGTTAGATGGAACATGTGGTATCCCTCTACCGGAAGCAACCGCTGGGTCACAGCTCAAATTTGTATTGCTATCGTTCGTTGTACGACCGGCTATTGCAAGGTCGGTTCTTGTTCGACCGTCTCATATACGACCTGTCATTCCGCGACCTGCTATAACACGACCGGTTATTGGACGACCGAGCACATCTTGTGTAAATGACCGAATTCCGGTTACATCCAGTAAAAGTGAGCGAGGGTACCCTCGCTACCTCTAGCCTCGTGCTAGGCTTATGACCAGTAACGCCCTCCCAGCTCTCTACCACTGGTTTTCCAGTATATGAAACTGATAGGGGATGCCTAGGCCGGCTCAACAATTAAACTAAAAAGTAAAAAAGAAAAGAGTATTGGTCCTGTAGTACCAGGAAGAGACAACACTGGATGAAACTGCCCGATATATGTTGAAGTCGGAAAACAATGGCGAAATGAATCAAATCAAATAATAACACCGGCCCAGCATTCCCGAAAATGGGAAGGCCAGTACCATCGGACCAGTATTACCAGGAAAGGGGAAATTGTACCAAGATAGATTTAGGGACAGTGCCTTAGGAAAAAATAGTTATTTTAGTCTGATGCACCGGTGGACCTTGGTCTGGGATCAATACGAAGGACCCGCCGCTTCTTCTTGGGCCGGCTGCCTCCTCCCCCACCCCACGACAGTTCGTCCGCTGGATCTTACCGGTAAAAAAAAATAATAATAATAAGAAAATTACTGGTTCTCCATCAAAAGCTCCCTCCTTCTTATATCCTGCCTGCTGAACTTAGGGCAGTCATTCACTGGAAGGATCCTGACTTGCCGACGAGGATCCTGACTTCCAGACCATCCGGGGTTTCTCCTGAGGGATCCAGCAGACCCACCCCGTTCTTCGGGAGCCTCAGTCCAGGATCTCTGCCACATTCGCTCCATGAAAAAGCATCCTCAGGGACATTTATTCCGTCTCGCAAGGATCCTTATAGATCTACTGAGACTTTTCATGAGGGTCTCATCGATTGCGTTTTTGCCTGTGGGATACTGCGAGATTACGTTAGTCGGGTTTTCTTTCCCTTTTTATGGATCCTGCTTACAGGATCCTTCTTTCACAACGGCATTCCAGGCAAATCTGGATCGCAGGGCGCTATGCTCTTCGGATCCTGGAAAACACACACACACACACACACACACACAATCTTTTCCTCACCATCAGCGATTGAAAAGTATAGAGGGAAGATGAATAGACAAGAAAATATATTCACATATAAATCAATTACCTCGAGTAGTACAATGTCATTTCAACTGATTAAAATAACCTGGATGTGAAGCATATATTCTATATACCGAAGACTACTTCGGGGCAAGCCGATTCGCCGGCTGGTTGTCCTGCTGGTTGGCTAGCCGGCCGGCAGGCTTGCTCTGCTGCCGGCCGTCGAGGCGACGGCGCAGTGAGGCGCCCCGCTACCCGGTCGCGTCCCCACCGCTGCCACCGTGACCCACCACCCCCACCACCGCCACCAAGGTCGATAATTATAGCAACTCCACAAACGCTTTTTTTTTTCTTTTCTAACTCCCCCCTCAAAACTCATCTTTGGTACTGCCTACGCTTACTCCCGCCTCGCCCTTATCTCCTTTACCTCTTCCTCTCTACCACGTCACTCCCCACCCGCACCTCCTCTGTTCTCGGCATCTCCTCGCGCAGCACAACCTGTCTCATACTCGCACTTCCCTATTCTTCCCATTCCGATTTCTCAATCACCTTTCCCGCCCTCCCACTTTCCACGTCCCCACCTTCCCTCCCCCCCGACCCCCCCTGCCCTCACCTTTTCAGTCATTTTTGATCCTTCCTCCTTTCCCCCGTTTCAAGGACCTGATAAAATTACGGATCAAATATGTTTTCCCACTGCGTTTTATTTTATATACATACATACATACATACATTTGTACAACATACATACATACATACATATATACATACATACATCATACATATATACATACATAATACATACATGCATATATACATACATACATACACACATACATGCATACATACATACATACATACATACATATATGCATACATACATTCGTACATGCATACATACACACATACATGCATACATACATACATATATGCATACATATATTCATACATAAAGAAATGCATACACACACACACAAACACACACACACACACACACACACACACACACACACACACACACACACACACACACACACACACACACATATATATATATATATATATATATATATGTACATATATACATATATATACATATATATACATATATACACACATATTTATACAGACATATATGCAGGAAAAACACTGGAATCGTGTGTTCTTGAAATTGCAAAGTTGACCACGAAGAAAATCCATTAAAGCAGAGCGCTTTCGTGTATTCACATCTTCAGTGCAAATAATACATAGTGAAAGGTATAAAGGTGCAGAATATATTGGTGGGAAATATGGAGGAAGTGGAGACATCTTGGTGAGAGAGGTGAGGTAGCACCCATGGACCAACTGTCCGTCCGCGCTTACAATGGTGCGGAAATGTCCTACATGTTTACAATTTATATATCTTATGATTTTTTTTTCTTTACAAATAAAGTTGTTTAGTTTAAATTATAATTTAGACTAAACAACTTTATTTGTAAAGAAAAAAAATCATAAGATATATAAATTGTAAACATGTAGGACATTTCCGCACCATTGTAAGCGCGGACGGACAGTTGGTCCATGGGTGCTACCTCACCTCTCTCACCAGGATGTCTCCACGTCCCCCATATTTCCCACCAATATATTCTGCACCTTTGTACTTTTCACTATGTATTATTTGCACTGAAGATGTGAATACACGAAAGCGCTCTGCTTTAATAGTTTTTCTTCGTGGTCAACCTTGCATATATATATATATATATATATATATATATATATATGTGTGTGTGTGTGTGTGTGTGTGTGTGTGTGTGTGTGTGTGTGTGTGTGTGTGTGTGTGTGTGTGTGTGTGTGTGTGTGTGTGTGTGTGTGTGTGTGTGTGTGTGTGTGTGTGTGTGTGTGTGTGTGTGTGTGTGTGTGTGTGTGTGTGTGTGTGTGTGTGTGTGTGTGTGTGTGTGTGTGTGTGTGTGTGTGTGACGGTTCATCCCTGCATCTCACCCACTGCCCTGGGTCAGAAACAATGTAGCAAATGTACCTTCCCCTCTTTTCCAATGCCCCTTTTACCCCATCCATCCATCTCATCCTTGGTCGCCCCCTCATGTTCACTCCTTCCACCTCTACTTTCCACACCTCTTTTATTAATACTTCTTCATTCATTCTTTCCATGTGTCCAAACCATCCCAGTACCCTTTCATCGACCCTATCTCCCAACTCGCTTTCATCACCACTCTCCTCCTTACCTCCTCGTTTCTCACTCTATCCAGCCTAGTAACTCCTACCATACTTCTTAGCCATTTCATCTGAAACACAATCAAATTCCTCCTCTCTTCCTTTCTTATGTTCCATGTTTCTGCTCCTTACAGATCTGACGGCACGACCACTCCATCACACAATATCCTTTTTGCATCCATTCCCAAATATCTATTTCTCATTAGACTTTTTAATCCCCCAAGGCATTTACTTGCTTCTCTCAATCTACATTCTACCTTCATTTCCTTTCCTCTCTTTCCCGCCACATTCGCACCCAAGTATCTAAAACTATCCACTTCCTCCAGTCTCTCTGTCTTAATACTCACTTCAAAATTGCTACCACATTCTTCCCTTGTACATCTCATCACCTTACATTTACACACATTTATTTTCAAGTTCTTTCGCAAACCTTCCCAAACTCCCTCACTAACTTCCTTAATCCTTCCTCTGATCCTGCCACAAGCGCAGTATCGTCAGCAAACAACGACTGGCTTATCTCCCATTTTTCTCTATTTTCTTTAACCATCTCCAATCTCCGGCCCATTACCCTTGCAATCTCTCGCATAACCCTATCCATGTATAACTTGAACAGCCATGGCGACATAACACATCCCTGGCAGAGTCCCACCTTTACCTCACTCTCTACATTTCTAATTCTAACACAGGCTCTAGTACTGCCGTAAAAACTCTTGACTGCCCTTAACAGCTTTCCTCCTATTCCATATATCTGCAATACATCCCAAAGTGCCTTCCTGTCTACCCTGTCATAAGCCTTTTCCAAAACCATAAAGACCAAAAAAACATTTTTACCTTTACCTAAAGCTTTCTCACATATCTGTCTTATCACAAATATCTGATCCATGCAACCCCTACTTGTCCGAAACCTACACTTTAGCTGTTCCTTACCAATTACTCCCTCTGTTCCTCTCCTAATCCTCTCAATCAAAACCCATAAGCCTTCCCAACTACACTCAACAAACTGATCCCTCTCAAACTACCACACTCACACTTGTCCCCTTTTCCCTTGTAAAGCGGAGCTATACAAGCACTTCTTCAGTCCTCCGGCACTCTACCCTCTTTTAGACAAACATTAAACAACCCTACCAGCCAGTCCACCACCACTGTACCTCCCTTTTTTAGATACTCCACACGACACCCATCTAATTCAGATGCAAGCTCCACTAGAACTACCTGTCACTTATCCTTCACATTTAGCAACTCCCTAAAATATTCTGCCTATCTTCCTCTTACTGCCGTCTCTTCCATTATCATCTCTCCATCTGCACCTTTTACCTTTTCTTCTCCACTTCATTCGCCTCCTCTTCCTCTCTTAATTTCCTACCAAAACATCTTTTTATTACTTTCAATTCTTTCTGTCAAACTCTTACACCATTTAATGTCCATTCTCCTCTTTGCTTCCTTTATCTTATGCTTTACTTTTCTTCTATTTTCTTTTTACCTCTCATATGATTCTCTCGTCCTATTTTGTAACCAATTTGCGAATACTCGTTTCTTCTCTTCTACAACCTTCTTTGCTTCATCATCCCACCACTCACTACTCTACCTTCTATTTCCTTCCGACCATCTTGTTCCACACACCAACTTTGCACACCTTCTGACTATCTCCTTGAAACGTCCCCATTCTTCCTCCACCCCTAGTTCTACTCTATCCTTCATTCCCTTCAACTCCTCTCTCATCTTCTTCTTGTAGTCCTTCTCCTTTTGTCTCTCATTTAAGCAGTTTACCCTAAGCACCTCCCTACCTTCTATCCTTTTCCTCTTTCTCCATCTATCCTCCACTCTTAACTTACCTTCCACCAAAAAATTATCTGATATACCACCTCTCTCACCTCTTAGAACATGTACATCCAAAACTCTTCCTACTCTTCTCCTGATTTAGTTCATTAAAGCTCTATCTACCACCCTTCCATCCACCACCTTCTCCCTTGTGTACTTATGCTTGACTTTCTTCCTAAACACTGTGTTTCTTTCATCAACTATCTTTCTAAACACATCTCCACCATCATCTCTCCATTACGAATTTTTCCTTGCACTCCACACTACCAGGCCCATGTGCACTTACAAAAACCCACAACTCATTCCCAGTTTCACCTTCGTCCGCATTAACCACGAGGAAACCTCCTTCCACTTCACCACACGCTTACCTATCTCTTCACTTACTAGTATAGCCACCCCGTCTCTCCCTCGTCCTCTCCTCACTCCTGATACCCTCCCAACTACACTTCCAAACTCAAACTCGCCCCTCCCTTTCAACTTAGTTTCACCCAATGCCAACATATTCATCTTTCCTCTCATACACATACTGCCTATCTCATCCCATTTACCCTTATCTGTACCATATCCAGGCACATCAAAAGACCCAAATCTTAGGGTTTTGGTTGCTTTTTTAATAATGTCCTCTTTGGGGCTACAGAGAGTAGGATGCACAGTCCTATCTCCGTCCCGTCTTTTGTCGCCATTTACCACTCAAGTCGGAACACTCGGTGGCACTATTCTTCTCCCCCACCACAGGATTTGTCGAAAAAAGGGAAATGAACATTCAACAAAGTGGTACAGGACAATATTATGAGTGGGAGGACAGCATAACGGAGGAACAGTATAATAAAGTATCATAATTTCTCTATGAATAGAGACTTCCTCTATCACAGACAAAATTATGTGTGGTTCTGGTCGTTAGGGGCGCCCCATATAGAGCCTAAAGTATCAACTGAATGCTACTGGGCAGCTTTTAACCCCCACAATAACATGCAATCAATACCCCAGACGGAGATACACACACACACACACACACACACACACACACATACATATATATATATATATATATATATATATATATATATATATAGATATAGATATAAATATATATATATATATATATATATAACCCAACCACGGCAGAGTGTAATAACCTGACGTGCTGGTCCCAAGTCCTGATAAATGGGGAGGGTTGAGCGTAGGTCTAACACCCCTACCTCATAAAAAATCTAAAAGTCACAGAAACTTTTGAAGCGCCTCGGAACTTGGACGGATATGTTGAACTAAGAGAATGGAAGGAGGTGCCACAGGACAGAAAGACATGGTGAGATGTTTCAAAAGCGGTTATGCATCACCAAGTGGCCAAAAGAATAGCGGAGTAAGAGGAAGTAATATATACATACACACACACACACACACACACATATATATATATGTGTGTGTGTGTGTGTGTGTGTGTGTGTGTGTGTGTGTGTGTGTATTGCAGATAGATCACTTGAACACGTGATCAGAAATATGCTGGTAACCACCTAAGAAAAAGAAACACAGAAATCCCAAGCGCTTTCGTGTAATTCACATCCTCAGGGGAGAATATAGACAAAAGTACAATACAAAGACAATATAAACGGAAAAGTGTAAACCTAGGAGAGGTAACAAGGCACCATACGGAAAAAGTAGAAGAGGTCACAAGGCAACACACGGAAATGTCAGGAGAGGTCACAAGGCCCCACATGGGTCAATTTGAACATAAGTATAAAGTAAATAATTACTTAATTGAGAAAATTTGTAAACAATTCGGCATAGGGGATTTTGGTCAATCCCAATAGAGGAGAAATTACGTAATGTTCCGTGTGGGGCTTTGTGACCTTTCCTAATTTTTCCGTGTGGCCCTTGTGACCTCTCCTAATTTTCCCGTATGGATCCTTGTTACCTCTCCTAGGTTTACACTTTTCCGTTTATGTTGTCTTTGTATTGTACTTTTGTCTGTATTCTCCCCTGAGGATGTGAATTACACGAAAGCGCTTGGGATTTCTGTTTCTTTTTCTTAAGTGGTTACCAGCATATATATATATATATATATATATATATATATATATATATATATATATATATATGTATATTATATATATACATATATATACATATATATACATATACATATATACACACGCACATATATATATATATACACACACATATATACATATATATATATGTATATATATACATATATATATGTATATATGCGTAAGTAACCACTAGGAAAAGTAAACTAACGAAGCAGAGCGCTTTCGTATAATTACATCTTCAGTGCAGATACATATAATTCCTTCTTTGTATCTGCACTGAAGATGTAATTATACGAAAGCGCTCTGCTTCGTTAGTTTACTTTTCCTAGTGGTTACTTACGCATTTGTGAACACACGCTCCTAGTGTTTTTATTGCATATATATATATATATATATATATATATATGTATATATATATATATATATATATATATATATATATATATATATATATATATATATATATGAAACTTAGGATACGCATATTCAACGGTATGTATGTTAAAAACAAGCTAGCTACCCATCGTCATCACCTTGGTAACAGGCCACCATCTTGAATTTTAAAATGGCTGCCATGATTTTTTTTTTGATCGGAAGTATCTCTCTTTGTAGATATCATATAAAGATGATCTTAGTGACTAAACCTATATTTCTAAGATGAGAAAATCCTTTCTTGAGATGCTCTTTATCACTAGATGACATATAGATTAAATCTATGGAATACAAATATCCTATATACTTATGCTTCATAGAAAAAATGAATGTGTGAAATTCAGTTGTAGGATACTCTTGTCTCAAAGACAGCACTCCTGCTCTCTTCCGTGAAAATACACACAGTATGTGCGTTGTTTCACATGCTATGAAGATGATAATACTGGTAACTCACCGTGTCAATACAGCACAGGCTCCTGTCATCGTAAGAGACCAGCCACTATATGCCATTGCAAAACAGCTGCAGTGGACCAGACTAGACACCTTTGGAGAACATAAGATGATGGATGTGATGGGTGGCCTGCACATTGGTATGAGTCTATTCAAGTTGCTCCTGCAGGATAGTGGATGGACAGGCTAAAGTCACTTCTTCTGGTCGAACAAAATCATTACTGTCTAGCACACAAGTCTCACGAGGCAGGCATGCGAACCAAGTGACAGTTGCACCCCTTTATCTTTTGTAAAGCCGTGCTTATCTGCAGCATCTAGGATAAAAATGCAGCTGGCCAAACACCTCTGTCACATTAACAATGGTCTTCAAAGCAGTGCAAAGAACATCCACAGATCAAATACTAGACACTGGCACAGGAACGGGAACTGATGGTTTTACATTTCATTCGCTCGGTTGGTTTGGGAAAGTAATTTCCAGTTGTACATCCACTGTTTGCTGCAGATTCTTCCATGGGTCTTTGCACTCCACCACACAAACTACACCAGATGGTTATTTACACATGTTTCAGACATGGTCAACCTTGAAGTAACAGATCCTGGTGTCTACTAGGAATGTAAGGATGGTAAACTTCTTATTTTACTTTCTTTTTTAGGAATGTCCCCTTTTGGGGCTACAGGTAGTAGGACTCCTAATCCTATCCCCCGTCCCTTTTTTGTCGCCTTTTAAGACTCAAGTGGAAATACTTGGTAGCAGTATTCTTTTGCCCCCACCACAGGGTAGGTAGGCAGTGGACAGGATGCAGGGATGACCCGTCATCCAGGAGGTGCCAAGATAGGAGGGAGGGAGGAGGGTGGAGGGGAGTGGAATATATGGGAAATGAAACGGGTGGGAGTGATTTCTATGCCTTTTTCTTTTTGGCTACCCCCCATGTAAGGGGGGAAAAGCCTTTGGTATATGTATGTATGTATGTATGTATGTATGTAAACTTCTTATCCAGAAAACCCGGAAAGTCTTCTTTGCTATGGCAATGGAACAATGCCATAAACAACTCAATACTCTTATTAAGGGTGAGGGTGGTGCTGTTGGTTTAAAAAAAAAATCCACAGGATCTTCAATGATAGGTGGTTGTTGGATCAAAGATCTCCCGTCTTGTCCTTGGGTTTGAAGAAAATATACATCCAGTCAATCAGGAATAATCAGCAGCACACCGCAAAAAACAGAGTAGTACCCAGATTTTTTTACCAAAGATATCCGTTCCTTGTTGTCTACACTGGAGGAGATGGGAAATTCTTTCCTAGAAGACGGTGGAGACATGATCACCCTTGACACTAAAGCCATTATGATGTTATGGTTTGACTTGTTAAATTGAATAGCCGCTGACGTTCTGATCGCTCAAAATTGCGGAAGACCTTTTTTCTTCATTGTTCAATGTTCAAGGTGATTAAAATATTCACTAATACCACCCAGCTGAAGAAGAGGTAAGAGACCACGAAATGTGTAGATACTGGTTCCCAGATGAATATCGGAAACTTCTGTTCCACATTGAACGATGAGGAAAAAAAGGTCTTCCGCAATTTTTAGCGATCAGCTACACAGATCGTCAGATTTAACAAGAATTGTATCAGAGAGAAGATTACTCCAAGATATGGTTTAACGTCACACACTCCCCCCTATCGGTAGGCTAGGACGGTGCCCCTCACAGAGGGCTTTGTAGCGTGGAATTTAATTAACCATGTCCTTGGTTCAAATTCGCCTGTGGCAGGATTCGAACCGCCCTCACCTCGACCTTCGCCGCAAGTAACGACGCCCTAACCCGCTCAGCCAGCCATTATGAACATTGATATTGTACAAAGAGTATACCATTGAAGACATAGGCAAGAGGCAGTGTTGCAAATGTGTTAAGGAACGTCTTCAAATCAAGCCAAATAAGCCACTAATTAATATTGTAACAAAGGAAAAAAAATGCCATTCTTCAGCTCACCTCCTACGAAACAGGTATCACGAAACAAGGAACGATATATATCAATGGAAACAAAATGCAGCCTCTTTTCCAGGTTCTACGTTGCTTGTGAAGCCAGGCAAGTGGACCTTGACAAGTTCTTTCGACATGAAAACCAGGAATTTCCATCATCCATTTCAGATATGAGCCAGCTCCGACAAAGAAGTAAGCCACATTTCGTGGAGTGCCTGGAAGAGATGTCTCCCTCATCGCATCAAGCTCCTGATGTTGAGGCAGAGATAACTGCTGCTGCTGCTGTTGTTCATATCCTGAAGCCACGTGACAGCCGCACCTTTGAAGATTATACTCACTATAGTCAGCGCAAGGAGAAATGACCGATAAGGCGGGGCTAGGAGATTTCCCGGTGTTGCCACATGTGGGCATCCATGGCGAGAACGTGCATGTGGATGCAATGTTTTCTGAATGCAGTGTGAGGGGGGCGGGGCCAGAGATTAGATGTAGCGGCAACGTCGCTCTCTCATGCACATATGCCATATCTAGACTTAAAGAAACGAAACCTTTGTATAGAAAACATTGCTTTGATTTTTACCTCAGTGGTGATGTGTGACAAAAATTATAATATAATCATATGAGGCAACATTATAAAATTATAAAATAGAATTATAAAATAATATGAAATTATAGAATAATTATATGTGGCACCACAGGGGAACTCCCAGTGCTCCGCCCTAACGGCCAGATCTCAGTGCAACGGGTATAGATGTCTATTCCCTACCTTACTTCCCAAGTGGAATCTGTCAACAGAATCGACCTTGTATGGGATAGATACTATCCTGGAAGACTCAAGCAGTCCACACGTGACCTCAGGATACAGAGTGGCTCTAATCATCTATTCCCCCAAAATGGGAAAGTTTCCTTAGATCAGACCAGAACAAAGAAGAACTGCTCCAGTCTTCATCAGTGTGTGAAAACATACAACACCAATGGGAAGGTGGTTTTGAGAACACAGGGCGAGGCAGTTGTTACTAATGATCTGAGTGAACTGTGTGGCACTACATACATGATGCAGCCATGCACCCGTGGAGAGGCAGACACACGCATTATGTTGCATGTGACACACTGTACAAAACAAGGACTAAGAAAGGTAGTTGTTCGGATTGTAGATATAGATGTGGTGGTGTTGGTAATAGGACATTTTCACTCTCTTGGAGGAAATTAGCTGGGAATTAGTTTTGGTACTAGTGAAAAACTTCGCCGTACTGTTGTCCATGAACTTATAAACAAGCTGGACTGAAAACAAAGGTTCTTATGGTATTTCATACCCATACAGGGTGCAGCACGGAATCAAGTTTCCTTGGTTGTGGAAAGAAGGCTGCTTGGTTAGTATGGTGTGCGTGTCCCACTGTAACCAACGCTTTCCTTGTTTTAGCAACAAGACCTGATGATGTTGGAACATGTCCTCGGTGAAATTGAGAGGTTCAACATCGTCATGTGCAGCCGAACCTGTGCACTCAGCAAAGTGAATGAAAAATGAAGGCAGTTATTTGCATGGGGCTCCAGAGTAATGAAGTATGTTCCACCAACGAAGGCAGCGTATACGATTATCAGTACATAAAGAAAGATGTGTACCAAGCAGGATACATATGGTCTTAAACTCTCTTATCTGATCTACATTTCCCTAGCCCTGGACTCTAGGATGGAGTAAAGAGGGGTCTGGGTGGAGCCATTCTGGACAGACCCACCTGACACATCAACATCTAAGTATGAATTGACATTAGAGTTTGGTACTGTAATATAACTCTAATGTCAATTCATACTTAGACACTGTTCTCCTAAAAGCGAGCATTAAAACAGCCAGGACGTCAGGTAACAAAGTAGGACATCTGGTAACACGTAGATACAATAATCCCACTAACGAAAACAGCGTTGTTTATCAAATCCCGTGTAAAAGCTGTCCCTCTTCATATTTTGGTGAATCTGGTCGCGGACTTAATAAAAGGATAAATGAACATAAAAATGACGTAAAAGCCCATAGGACATCTAACTCCATAGTAATGCATGTGGATAAACATGGCCACCTTCCAGACTGGAATAACACAACCGTATTAAATAAAGGATCATCCAAGAAACTAAGGAAGACAATTGAGGCAGCATATATCAACACTAATAACAACATTAATCATAGAGAAGGCTTTATATGTTTAGCAAAAGCCACAAGCTTATTAATAATAAAAGAATACGCAAATAAAATAACAAGCTCTCCGAAGCGTCCCATGAGATGACCCGTCCATGTATAAAATATCCTGTTACGTTTGAGTTGTTAGCTTTGTGATCAAGACCCTGCGGGTCGAAACGTTAAAGCGTGAAATTCTCCCATTAATCCTCGTCTGCTTCTTCCACCTTCAGTCTTATTTGTCATGATATAGTCATACACATATATATATATATATATATATATATATATATGTATGTATGTATATATGTATGTATATATATATGTATATATGTATTCATATATGTATATATATACATATATATACATGCATATGCATACATATATACATATTTATATATAATATACATGTACTATATATATACATATATATATATGTGTGTGTGCATATATATACACTAAAAACCCACTGTTGATTGGATTTAAGAAAAGAAAGGAAATAACGATTTCCGTATATTTCGATCACTTGCTGTGATCCTCTTCAAGCGGAATACAAAGACAAGAGAAAACACATATATATAGAGGAGAGAGGTGGAGTGAGGGAACATGGACATGTCATATCAGGTAGCGTCTATATTGCTGCGCGGGCTTTGTGGCAAGTCATCCGCTTTTACAATAGAAGGAAGTAATTTGTTAACTGCCAAGGTGGTTATATAATCAGGTGACCATTGTCCTTTTGAAATGTTAAAATTAGGGAATTGTTTAATTAAGGAAGATTCAATGATTTTCCTTTTATAATTACATTTTGGTTTGAAAATTATTTTTGCCTCGTCCCAATTTATGCGGTGATTATTGTTGGCGACGTGTTGAAATACCGCGGAGTTCTGTTGTGCGTATTTTACTGAATTTTCTATGTTCTTTTATTCTTGTTTTCAATTCTCTACCCGTTTGTCCCCAATACACTTCATCACATCCTGAGCAGGGTAAATTATAAACTCCGAGGTTTATGTCTTCTGTTAGTCTGTAATGAACGTTGACTACTTTTCTGAATAAATCATTGGGGAACTATGAATTGTTTTTACGTTATCTTTTGGTAGCATTTGGGAGAAATTATTGATAGATTTGTTATAAGGAAGTTTTAGGCAATTTTTGTTCCATTTATGATGCTGAAATTGGTGGGAAGTGGATTTATAGTAACTGCTTTTGGCCTTACTTAAGGCTTTGTTCGTAAACCCGTCTGGGTACTGATTTCGTATGATTGAAATTTCTGAATCCAAAAAAGATGGGCTGCATAGTCTTAGTGCCCTTAGAAAAAGACCAGAAGCAACACTATATTTGATATTATCAGGATGGTAACTATAGAAGTGTACATAGTTCCCAGTGTGCGTGGGTTTTCTGTGCACTGTGAAAGAAAGATGATCCTGATGTCTCATGACAAAGATATCCAAAAATGGCAATCTATTATCGAAATATACGGAAATCGTTATTTCCTTTCTTTTCTTAAATCCAATCAACAGTGGGTTTTTAGTGTATTTATTAATGTGTTACTTCATTACTGGACAATGTATATATAAATATATATATATATATATATATATATATATATACATATATATATATATGTGTGTTTGTGTGTGTGTGTGTGTGTGTGTGTGTGTGTGTGTGTGTGTGTGTGTGTGTGTGTGTGTGTGTGTGAGTGTGTATGAATATGTGTATATATATATATAAATATATATATATATATATATATATATATTATATATATATATATATATATATATATATACCCTCCCCACTCCCACAAGTCAATAATGTTCTTTTTATCTTAGCTACGTGTGGACAAAGGGTGAACCCTGTACCCTGCCCACTGCCTGGGTCAGAAACACGGTAGTATGACACAGCATATTCAGAGCAGGGCCAGCCGCTTCATTTGCACGGCAACCCTTCCTCCCGTTCCCATATTGAGGAAATAGAGAAGACGAGTAGAAATCCCTTCGGGCTGCTAAAATTCGTTTCCATTCATAACCACTTACCATTCACATGTATCCCTTGCCTTCTCCTTCCCGTGCTTAACAACTGGATGAGGTAGCAGACAGGAGTAAAAGATATAGTCTATTTATATATACTCTCGGCTAGGGTCATTGCTAGAGAACGGGTCGTATGCAGTGGATAGTGAATGACCTGGAATTGCGGTGTTCAGCTACGACAAAGCGAGGTTAAGTCCCCAATGAATCAACGGTCCTAGGCCCACATAGCGTCAGGATTCCCATGTGGTGTGACATACCAGGGGTAGATAATCTCTCTAGCTTGTTAAAAGCACAAAGGCCCTTGTTCATCCTATGACAAGACGAGCACAGACCGCCTTCAAATAAGCCTATATTCATCCACAAATTTGCTTGACGGTTAAACACTTGTTGATATGCCAAGTGTGACGGTAGCTCGCAGCTTTCCAGCGCTTGCATGTATATAACACATGTAGGAAAGGTTGGAGGTCAAATACGTGTGCCACGTTCTTGGAAACAGTGGGAAAAAAACACAGAGGTGAATGACCAAAGGCAGTATCGTAATCTAGTTAAGCCACTAGAAGGAAGGGGAGACTGTTGGCGATAATGGAAGTGTGAAGGGGTTTGAGGTTTGGCTGGAAGCTTCCAGGGCCGAACTCATACATAAGCGGTGATAGTGTGATAAGTCGCTTTACTGGGAAAAGGGTGGTGATTTTGTGAATCAGCAGCTAATATCACGTTAGGGTAGAGCTGTTTGGATGTCCCGCTGCCCACCCCTAGCCCAATAACAGGTGGAGTAAACATGAAGAAAAAAAAGTCCAAAAGACTTTAAACTAATCGAGTAAGTGACTCTGCCCCACATCTATCATAACTCTTACTTCCTTCCATTTCACTCCTTCCTTCCACTAAACCCCGAATACATCCCTCCCTCCCTCCCTCTCCCCCATCTTATCTATCCTGTCCTCTAACTAAAACGCCATTACAATACCCGGTGGGTAGACCACGGTCAACGACAAACCCACGCAGCAGTAGAAATAGAGAAAATAATGGAAATGTGAGCAAACGAAGACATTGTGGCAACTTGGAACATACGAACGCTGCAAAAAAAACAACACTATAGCCAAAATTTGCAGTTGAATGACCAATGACCACATCGCTGGACAGCATTGATTGCAAAAGAAATTATAAAAAGCAATGTTAATATTACAACCTTTAGTGAAATATGGCTAGCTGAAGAAGGAATGATAGTCGAGAACAACTATGGCTGCACCTTCTTCTGGAAAGTAGAAAAGTAAGAGGACTTTCGAATACATATAGATGGTTTTGCCACCAAATCTGAGCAAATGCTAAAACACCTTCTTATACCAACATCAGTGAGTGTGAAGTACTCAGGGTCCCTCTAAACAAGAAAAAATTCATGATCATTCTGTCATCATATGCACCGACATTATCTTAAAAAAAAGATATAAAAAGACAAATTCTGCCAGCAGCTAAACACCCAAATGAATAACATATCTAGAAATTATACCCTTACTTCTTGGAGATTTCAATAAGAGAGTGGAGAAAAGACGTCAGCTGTGGCCTCGGGTGGTAATAAATAATAGGAACGAGTAATGAAAACAGACATCTGCTACTGGGGATGTGCGCCGGGCGAGGATCGATCATCACAAATTCTTATTTTCGTATGCATCATCGATTCACAAAAATATGGAAGCATCAAAGATCGAAAAAATGACACACATTAGAGTATGTTATTACACGCCAAAAACACCGAGGAGAAGTACTTGTACAGTGCTGGGGGCTTATGACTGCTGAACAGACCATAGTCTACTGGTCTCAAAGGTCAGCGTTACCATTTTGCCACTTAGATCGTTAAAGATCTCGAAGCCTGATATTGTATTATAACCAGGGTTGGGATGGCACCAGAGACCAAAGCGTTAACTAAGCTAATTCGCTTCCCCGTTGTAATTATTACAGAACAATTGTTAGTAACAGCGATGTAAATCAAACAATTAGGCTCGAGCGTTGCTAGTTTTGAAATCAGGTCCTTCTAATCGTGAATCCCAAGCTTAACCACTTCGCCACTCCGATCGTTAAGTCTCGTTAAAAGACTCGAAGCCTGATACGATCTTATATCCAACGTTCAGTGGTAACTCACGCGACTCACGCGACCGCTTGGACTGATAGTTTGAATTACATCGCTGATACTAGCAATTTCTTCTACAATAGTTTCACCGGCGAAGCAAATTATCTTAGTTACCACTTTGCTCTCTGTTTTTGTTGGGTCAAGTATGATCAAATCCAGCAATCACGGAGCTTCGATCCCGGGCCCTTGTGATTGGGAGTCCCGCCTATTACCATCTTGCCACACAAAACGTTAAAAGTGGTCCGAACTGTATGCAAGATATGGGGGGGAAAGATAAAAAAAATAATAATCAAAAGGGCAGATCATCTCTTCGAGCTAATGACCCTCCAATCCTGTTATGGGTCATTAACCCATGTGCTTGCCATGCGTTGTATTCCTGCACTACATGGAGACGGGACTCCCGGAGATGTCCCCGTGTTGTGGATGTACTGAGACGGGACCTCCAAAACGTACAGGCCTGGATTCACCTTCACCTTGGTCTTTGGATCACGTGTTGGACTCGTGATCGACAGCTATTTCCCTCCCGGAAGAGAGCTCAGAGTTCGTATGACCGATCTATGGGTAATGCTATGACCTTACACGCACACACACACCCAACTCCCCGCCCACGAGAGTTGGAGTAACAACTCGAAGAGCAGAGATACTGAAATAATTTAAGCCCTGGGCAGAATTCGAACCAGGTACTGCCGGCACCCCCGTAATGACAGTCTGAGACTCTACCAACCGCGCCACTGAGTCGTTTACATGATGACGTCTCACGAGCAGGCGGCCGCGCCCATAGCTCAGCCTCCGCTCCCTAACGCTTGGCGTTTATCAACTACATATCTTTGCTTACATTTCTTTTAAATGGTCAGTATTCAATGACGTTGGCAGACATTACTGAGCTTATATTCCATGATCAGTAGTGAAATAAGAATAATTTCATAATGGGTAAAATTAGGGTACTTGTAGACTATGATAGGTGTGCAAATGAAACACTTCATTAACTTGTATGCAATGGAGATTCCTTCTCTACTACTTTATACTCAGTATTGTACTTTATGAGGAATACAATTGCAGCATCTACACTGACGAGTATATGAGGACGGAGCCTTTATTTGTACGACGTTTCGCTTATTACAGCTTTTTCAAGTACAAGTTGAGATACATATGCTTGAGATTAAATAAGGGGAAAGGAGGGAGTGGGGAGAGAAAAGAAGTAGAGGGGGAAGGAAGAGGAGGAGGAGGAGAGGAGGAGGAGGAGGAGAAGGAGAAGGGGGGTTGAACACTGGGAAAGGTTGAGAATGCTGGCCCAAACGTCCGTGGGCAAAATGTTCACAAAGGGTAGTTAATTTTTTTTTTTTTTTTTCTAAATATTGCTGGCCATGGGTATTAGGGGAATTATGTTGGGTGAGATGTTGAACATGTCCCTATTTTGTTTAATAGTGTTCGTTCGAATGATCGCTGCTTTTGAACACTTCCTGCTGATTTTGTCTGGTTCTCGTATCAGGAGCTCTGCATTCTTCCAGTCCATAAGATGGTTTTCCTTGTCTCTATGTGTAATTTATCTCCCCGTTCCCTCCTTTCCCCTTATTTAATCTCAAGCATATGTATTTCAACTTGTACTTGAAAAAGCTGTAATAAGCGAAACGTCGTACAAATAAAGGCTCCGTCCTCATATGGTGTTTAACTCGTCAGTCTTGTCGGCAACTGCTACTTTCTTGAAAATAATCTACACTACTGTTCCTTAACCTTTTCAGCTCAGTCATTCCTTTTTAGACATATATTATTACCTACAATTCTTTTTTCAGTTTATCATGAGTATTTATGAGAAAGAATTCCTAAAACTAGTAAACTGTCTTGATGAAGTTAAAATTTAATAATCTTAAGGACTCAGTCGAATTCTACGAAAATTTTATCTGTTGTACTTCACACAAGTAACTTGTTATCCAAACTGTTCGGTCTGCTACTAATATATCATTAGAAAATTATGCCAAATGTGTGAATGATAAGCTTTCATTTGCTGCTAAGGCTAAGGAAAGGAAATTGTCAATATCTAATGCGATACGTAGGTTGTTTAGATACAATACGTAAAGGAACTGTGTATGCATGTGTGTGTGTGTGTGTGTGTGTGTGTGTGTGTGTGTGTGTGTGTGTGTGTGTGTGTGTGTGTGTGTGTGTGTGTGTGTGTGTGTGTGTGTGTGTGTGTGTGCGCGTGTGTGTGCGCTTTTTATATCCCTGCATATCTCACTTAGGCTACAAAGAATACCACGTCAGCAATTCATTCGAGCCCACCGGCCATTGTTTACAAATAAGAATTCTATTGCCTACATAAAGCGAAAAGTGAACTTACACAACTCATTCGCTCACTCACTATCCTGTTTTATATACACATGTTTCACAAACACTTAACCCATGAAATGTAACACCCGTCTTCTACCCCACTTTCTAACTTCTTTTCTACCAGCATATTGACAATTACTTAGTTCAGCATGTAAAATAGCCCACAAGACATGGAAACTTACTCGATCTATTGATCACTAGCTGCGAAAGCATGATAACTGATGTAAAAGTTGGTGAAACCATTACAAGTACTGATCACAACTTAGATTCAAGCTACATATATATATACATATATATATATATATATATGTATATATATATGTATATATATATATATGTATATATATAT
This sequence comes from Oratosquilla oratoria, assembly GCF_046742065.1. Taxonomy (NCBI): domain Eukaryota; kingdom Metazoa; phylum Arthropoda; class Malacostraca; order Stomatopoda; family Squillidae; genus Oratosquilla; species Oratosquilla oratoria. The sequence goes on along the minus strand of NC_134785.1, from coordinate 58,111,733 downwards.
ATATATATATATATATATATAATATCTGATTTCAGTAAAGTTCAGTTCATAGGACTACGTCAGGAGCTTCAGCTTACAGACTGGAAGGCGAAATTAAGCTAAAAGCCTGTAGATCAGATGCGGGAAATTTTTCAAAATGCGCTTATTAAGATTATTAGTACTTGCATCCCGTTTAAGGACAGACCCCCCCCCCCTCCCTAAATCAAGTTCGCTCAAAATGGCTTGTCAAAGAAGCTGAAAAAATATTGCTTAAAAGAGACAGGCTTATAAGAAATATAATTGTTCTGGTGCACCTAACGACTATCAAGGTTATGTGATAATGCAGAGGGATTTAAAAAAGACGATTCTAAAAGAATATTGCTGATAAATCCAAAGAGAATCCCAAAGATTCCTATAGCTACATTACAGATAGAAAGGTTATTAGGAATCACATTAGCCCACTATTATCTACTGAAGGTCAACTTGAATATTAACATGAAGGAATGTGTGATATTTTAAACAACTATTTTAGCTAAGTATTCGTAAGCGAAACGCCTCACAGTGAAGTCCTAACTGAAGCCTGTGATAAGTCTAGGGGAAACTTACTACTGTAAATATAACAAAAGAAAAAAATAAAAGATGTATAGGGAAACTCAAAGTTAATAAAACAACAGGGCCTGACGGTTAGCATCCAAGAATCTCAAGGGAAATGAAAATCGAGAATGCTGTTCCGTTAGAAACGATTTTCAAATAACCAATCATATCCGGAGATGTCCCAAGAGAATGGAAGTTAGCTAACGTTACCCCTATATCTAAACAAGGTGACAAAAAAAGAACTAAAGGTCTACAAGTTTATCTTTAATCGTAGGAAAAACGATGGAAAATATCATCAGAGATGCTATCGAACATCATTTAGAAAGTAACTGTTTAATAAATGATAGCCAGCATGGATTCAGACGGAAACGTTCTTGAGTGACTAACCTAATCGAGTTCTACAACACAGTCATCTTAAATTATGCCAAAATGAAAAATATAGATTTTATATATCTGAACTTTGATAAGGCTTTTGATACTATCCCGCACGAAAGACTACTTGCTAAGTTAACTTCAAACGGAATTAGTGGTAGCCTATTAAGTTGGAGTATTAATCGGTTAAACGATCGTAAACAGAGTTGTTCTAAATGACAAACCTTCTAGATGGAAAAATGTTACGAGTGCAGTTCCTCAGGGTTCCGTTCTTGGACCACTTCTATTCATAGTATAAAAAAAAATAATGAAGGCCACGGACTGATATCTATTATATCCAAATTTTCTGATGGTACAAAAATGTGCGGAATGGCAAATGATCACTTAAACCAATTAGATATTCAAGATTTAGATAAACTACAGCAATATTCTGAAAAATGGATGATGAAATTTAACACAAGTAAATATAAGGTTATGCACATAGGTAAAAATAACAATAAATACAAGTTATGTGGAAATTCGTTAACAAAAGTAAATAAGATTCTAGGATTGGTGGCGGGATCTTTTGATTTTAAAAGTCCAACTGTTATTAACAAGCTATATGAATTGTTAGTTTGTCCACATTTGGAATATGTTGTTCCCGTATAGTCTCCAAATCTCATTAAAGACTTTGACAGAGTGGAAAAAGTACAACGGCGACTCACAAAACTGATTCGAAATATCAGAAATAAATGATAGAAAAATCGACTAAAATATATTAATCTATTTTCTCTAAAAAAGCGTAGACTCAAGGGTGATTTGATACAGATCCTTAAGATTCTAAAAGGAATTGACATCAAAAGTGACGAAATTTTCACACAGAATGTGAATCAGACAAGAACTAATGGCCTCAAACTATCAGGAAGTAGATTTAATTTGGAAGTGGGTAGAACCAACTTCGTCAACCGTGTAGCCTCTAAATCAAGCCCTCAGTGAGGCTAGAAACAGCTGTTATAAAATTTCAGCTCCAAACACACAATCCTCTTACTAAGACATTTTAAAAATCCTTTATTCTAACTCCATCAATCCTTCTATTAATTTAATCCCCAAGAGCCACCTCACACTTGCCTATCACCCCAACACTGTACGCCAAAACTTAGAAGAAGGGACAACAATACTAGACACAGAGACTCTCGTAGACTAGCATTCATTGAAGCAATTTACATAACAGAATTAAAACCAACCATGCTATGATCCCAAGAGCCACCTCACACTTGCCTATCACCCCAACACTGTACGCCAAAACTTAGAAGAAGGGACAACGATACTAGACAGAGAGACTCTCGTAGACTAGCATTCATTGAAGCAATTTACATAACAGAATTAAAACCAACCACGAACATACAGAGCATAGACTTTCAGGTTCTCCCAACCCAAAAGCGCATAGACACCTCCCTAGTGATTCCTGATGGCTATGGAGCAACCAATCAGGAAGACCTCTTTCCACGACACCATGCAAGCAAACAGTTGCCAAATATTATATAAACGTCACACACGTACACTCATAACAATTAGCCTGAAGATGGTCTTCAGAGAAGACCGAAACGTTGCAACTACTTACGGACAACTATTCAGCAAACTAACAGTCCAGCATCGTAAACTAGCAAGAGAAATAGAAGTTCTCAATAAAAAGTTAAACAATGTAGAAGCATCAATATCATTTAATCTCGTCTGTCTAAAAGAAAATATTCTTCCTGGATACACTAATAAATATTATATATATATATATGTATATATATATATATATATATATATATATATATATATATATATATATATATATATATGTATGTATATATATATATATATATATATATATATACATATATGTATGTATGTACGTATGTATGTATATATACATATATGTATGTATGCATGATGGAGATGTACTATATAACCGTACCTACATTCGCACATTATATCATCATTTTGATCAAATCCACAGCTGCATCGGATTCACATTTGCAATGCAAACATCATCATTATCGACGTTTACAATGGAAGTGACATCCCCATACGCATCCATAATTTTTGTAAATCTGCACTTTTAGAATTATGATATCGGGATATTACAAAAATGAATCAATGGATAAATGCATTTACAATAGAAATATGTCTAATTAATATCGTGTCTTCGGTGGAGTAAACATCAAACAGGTTCTTTTCCTCTTAGGTATGAATAATAAAAATTGCATCGTACATAAGATTCAACTGGTTATGAAAATGGATTAGTTTCAGAAAAAGAAACTGGATTTATCATTCGTGTCACCCACTTGCTTCTCATTTTCACCATTAGCTTAAGAAGATTCCGAACCTACTAAACAAGTCTTTGTTAAATGTTGTAGATGGCTAACCTATATATTTGGAAAAGTATTCAAGAATTAAAGGAGCCGATATGATTGTATGTTGGGACCAATTCAAAAATGGACAAAAAATCATCGACATTGTTCCGATGACGCTAGCCAATTGCGTAAAAAATCTTTAGAACCTGAGAGGGAAATTACAACAGAACTGAGTAGTTCATGTTCCTGTCAGTATTATGATAATTCTTATACTTTCTTTGAAACGACTCTCCTACCAAACATACTGCGAGGGAAGTACCATTCACGATTGCTCATGCTATGATCCCTGAAGATCACAGTGATGATAGGAAAGGGAAAGTAATAATTTAATCAATTTCATGAAAAATCATAAGCCACCTGTTACAACTTTTATGGAAGAAATAAAGAGTTATCACAGGTGTTCATGCTATGATCCCTGAAGATCATAGTCATGATAGGAAAGGGACAGTTATGATTTAATAAATTTCGTGAAAAGTCACAAGCCATCTGTTACAACTTATATGGAAGAAATAAAGAATTATCACAAAAAAAAAAATGGAAAAAGGTTAAAGTAACAAGTGAAGATAGTCTGAAATAACTAACCTAAGTACTTCCCCTATGAGTAAAAGCAGGAACGACTGCAACAGCACTGTAGGAGAGAGGCCCTGCTGGGCGAAACGTCAAATATATTGGATCCCATACTCTGCGTTTGCCCTCTCTCCTACAGCACTTCCCCTATTTCTAATGTATGTTGGTATTACTGCCCATAATTACTCACACATTTTTTCTTTTTATCTTTCCTGCCATTCTTATTCTAGCCTTGATGTAATATGTTACTTGCTCCACCCTAGAGCAAAAACACATTTACTTCTATCATCTCTCTTTTCAACTTTTAGATACTTTCCAGTAGTTATGTCACATATTTTTCCATGTCAGTCATCTTTTTAATTTCCATTTTCTTCTTCATATACTTTTTTTTTTTTCCTATTGGCTCTGGAAACCTTCACCTACATTCTAAATTAGTATTTAACTTATTTTGACTTTTCAAATACTTTACCAACAAGGCACAGGTGTCTATTTACTTGTACCACGTAATCCAGTACTACCTGGTGCATGGTCGGGTTGTCGACAACTAAACCAATTTCGCCACTGGATTTCCGCCGCTGACGAGGGTGTATGGACGACCAGATGAACAAAGGGCAGACGAACTCTACATAAGTAAATAGCGACCCAATCCTTTCATGGGTCGTTAATCCACATGACGGCCCTGTGTGGCATCCGAGTGTGTCTAGAGCCGGGACTATGATACTTCATTAGTGTGATTGCACGTATGTGCTCCTCTGGCTTGCCAACGCGTCACTTTTGTCTTTCTTTCAAACCAGGACAGGTATCTCCTCCTGGCTCGTAGAGGCAAATCGACTGAGCCGACTTGAAGCGTTCAGTTACGCACGCCCTGAGTCAAGCAGCTACCGACTGGGTAGACACCGTATGGCCTGTGGCTGTCTCTACCCTCCCCGCGCTACCAAGATGGTGGGTGTGTATTCTTTCCTTAAAAGTGGCAGTTGCCGACAAGATTGACGAGATAAACACCATATGAGGACGGAGCCTTTATTTTGTACTTGAAAAAGCTGTAATAAGCGAAACGTCGTACAAATAAAGGCTCCGTTCTCATATGGTGTTTATCTTGTATATACTTTCCTACATCCCTTAGTCTCCCCTCGTTGAGGTCGATGGTAGGTGGGGGTATGGGAGGATGAGTCTTAAACTCTACATCTATGGCATCTATACATTACGTTTATGGTAGGGGTGAGCTTGCAACCTGCCCCTGTCAAAATCACCAAACTTGGTGTGCGGTTTGCCAGGCTCAGGATAGATCTTCGGTGGGGTCTTCGAGGACGTACCTACAACATTCTTTGCCTCTCCAAGGACCATCGAATATATCTTTATTAGCGAAGTTCAGGGAGATTAGAATAGATATAATGGCTCTCTCCGAGGTGAGGCCAAACAGCAATGATACCATTAAAAAGACCGCCTGGACTCCGGATCCCCTGGACCATAATCAAGATCCAACCGTTTGTAACCTTGCAGGATGATAGAATTCAGTATTATTATGTCACCCCTGTCGGTACTACACTCCTATTTCCACTTTATGGTAAAAAAAATCCTTATCCAGTAACCAAAAGAGTATAACACAATCAAGATCCAAGCGTTTGGAAGCTTGCAGGATGATAGAATTCAGTACTATTATTATGTCACCCCTGTCGGTACTACACCCCTATTTCCAGTATATAATAAGAAATCCTTATCCAGCAACCAAAAGAGTGTAACACAATTATATTGCCCTTTTATTCATCTATTTATTAATCTTTCAAAGTCAGAGGGAAGAGAAAAACCCTGAACTATCTAAAGGCAAAATGTGATTAATAACACTACTATACACAAAACCTTAAATATAACAAGATAAAGAATAAAGTCAATACATGTTATAGAATCTGTGAGGCATGAGAGAGGTGTGGAAACGATACACTGGCTTCCTGTATTCTCGAAAGAGTATCGGTTGATCCAGTCCGGGGTAGGAGCTGGAGGACAGAAGTCTTGAAAAGGAGACAGTTGTCTTTATTCAGCTGAGGGCCTGGAGGAGAGAAGTCTTGAAAAGGAATTGGTTGTCTTTATTCAGCTGGAGAAAGGACCCACACGTTGTCGTGAAGTCTTGAAGAGAAGACGATTGTCTTTATTTAGCCGAGGGATTGGAAAAAGAATCCATAAATTGTCGTGAAGTGTTGAAGAGGAGACAGTTGTCTGGATTCAGCTGAGCTGAGGGACTGAAGAAAGGACCCACACGTTATCGTGAAGTCTTGAAGAGAAGACGATTGTCTTTATTAAGTCGAGGAATTGGAGAAAGAATCCATAAGTTGTCGTGAAGTGTTGAAGAGGAGACAGTTGTCTGGATTCAGCTGAGGGACTGAGGAAAAGACCCACATGTTGTCGTGAAGTCTTCAAGAGAAGACGGCTGTCCTTATTCAGCCGAGGGTCAAGAGAAAGGTCCTAGACGTTGTCGTGAAGCTTTTAAGATGAGAGTGTTTATCTTTATTCAGCCGAGGAACTGGAGAAAGGAATCACATGTTGTTGTGAAGTCTTGAAGAGGAGACGGTTGTCTTTATTCACTCGAGGGTCTGGAGAAAGGTCCCACATGTTGCCGTGAAATCCTGAAGGGAAATTGCGTCTCTGGTCAGCCGAGGGAATGGAGAAGGACCTCTACGTTGTCGTGGAAGCTTGAACAGGACATCATGAGGATTCTAATCAGGAAAGGGGTGCCGTGTAGATCATCATCATAATGTCGTGTAGGAAGGAGTCACGTCTCTATTACTTCTATTTTTTTTTTTTTTTTTTTTTCTCATGGTAAGATATCTCTCCCCGAGTGTGTCCTTTTTATCATCTTTTATAACCCTCGCTGATGACGTCACTATTGCGCATTTATGCGGAGACTTATGTAAGTCTCCCGAACGTCGGAGACGTTCTCCCGGATGTTTCACTTCCATCCGCTCCCACAACTCTCACCACAATGCATGTACATCACAATCATTATGACGTAATTTAGGCAAAACATCCTATCATATTCACCCTAGGGTATGACACCTTCCCCTTAGAATTGATACCTTGAGAGATAGTATCAGCAAAGATATTTTTGTGGCAAGGCACGTGTTTTATTACGAAATTAAAGACCTGCAAAAACAAATTCCATCTATTTAGGCGAGAGTTTGGTTATGAGATGGCCATGTTATTCAAGAAAATAAGAGGATTATGACCTGTATGTATGGTTGAGGGAAAAGAAGACTTTATGTAAAGTTCAAAGTATTGTAGAGCAGCGCCCACAGCCAAACACTCTTTTTCTATGGTAGCATAACTTCTCTAGCTGGGTTCAAGCTTTTTGTCATAATAACCTACAGGAAACCAAGGTTCATTATCTTCTTGCATTAAGTCTATTCCTAGGGTAAAGTCACTGGCGTCTGTGAATGAATAATCTTTTTTTTAGAAAAAACATGACTCTTTAGGACAGAATCACACACCAAAAGACGGTTTAGTTGTTCAAAAGTATTCTGAGAAAAAAACTTCATTTCCCATCTTTAATTTCTAACTTGAGACTTTTGGTCATAATTATATTTCATCTTGAACTGAGTTTGTTTCAAATATTGTCTAACTAAGATCCAAGCTTGTTTTAACTTTCCTAACATTCTTTCAACATAAAGATTAACCTTTATAGAGTTTAAATTTTTTCATTCATCCCTTTTTCCTTTAGCATCTTTAGAGGACCTCTTCTTTCATGTGCAAATATGAGTTCAACTGGAGGAAAACCTGTACTTTCTTGGGTGGAAATCTCTACAAAGAATAAAGAAGGAAGTCCTATCTCCCATTCTTGTTCGTTTTCCAAGACATCATTTCTTAGCATGGTTTTTAGTATTCCATGAAATATCTCTAGAGCATCTTGAGGTTTGAGATGGTAAAGGTTAGACACCGTTTGTAGGAATCCTAGTTCGTTAAGAGATGCTTTGAAATTGAAGGATGTAGAATTACTGCCTTGGTCGCTCTACATTCCTGTAGGAAAACCTACTAGAGAGATATATTTCAATAGCTTTTTGATGATGGTGTTGGGTCTAATGTTCTGAAGAGGAATAGCTTTAAGGAAGCGTATGTGTAGACAGAGAATTGTTAGGAGAGTTTTGGTTTCCTTCTTGGAAGGGGGTAAAGGATCTATACAGCCAATCAATACCTTTGAGAAAGGTTCTTCTAGATCAGGGATATATTTTAAGGATGCCGTGTGGATTGATTGATTGGGCTTGTCTACCCTGTTGACATGTTGCACAAACCTTACAATAGTGGGAAACATCTTTCTTAATGAGAGGCCAATAGAAACTTCTTAGGATATGTGCCAACGTCTTCCGGACTCCTTGGTGACCAGCCAAAGGAGTGTCATGGGCCATATAAAGTATTTGTGACCGCATGCTAAAAGGGACAACAATCTGACTCTTAGCTTGCCACGGTTGATCCATAGGGACGTTAGGCACTAACCCTTTGCGCATAAAAATACCTTCATCCAGGTAACAACATTGAGATAAATTCTCTGATTGATCTTTGGACACACATTGATCCCAGAGGGACAAAAGAGTTTGGTCCTCTTTTTGGACACTAATCAAAGATTCCCTAGATACTCTATGGAAGAAATTTCAGTAGGAACAGTAGAATTTCTTCTAAGAAAAGAGTGTCAATGTTAAGAGATTCTTAATCTTGAGAAACAAAAGAGTTGTTTTCTACGAAGAGAGAGCCAATATTAAGAGATTCTTAACATTAGAAAGAGAGTCAGTGTGGTTGAATGTGTTTGAAGACCAAGGAAGGTCTAGACTGGACTCTTGTTTTCTTTGAGTACGGGTAACAGCATACACGGGATATACAGAAGGATCCTCTAGGGAGGAGTCTTCTGTTACTGGATCTTTGGTGGCCACAGATGAATTTACTGCCAACTAAGTCAATTGACGAAAGTAGCTGAATGCCTTCTACTGGTATATTTTAACAGCAGCAACTACAACTTCCCCTTTAACGATTTCAGTACAAGGGTACACCTTGTGTAGGGAAAGTTTTCTGTGCCTCGCTACAGTCGCTACAATAACACCTTGATTCATATATGACTCCTACAGATTAGGCAAAGTGTCAGCTAATATATTTTTTTCCTGTGTCTCTGAGGACAGAGAAGGGAATGTATTTTTCACTGGAATTATTAAACATAGTTCCCTTCATGACAAATTTTTCAAAACGGGGGCCCAAATATTGGAAGTGATGGCAAAGCTGTAGGCTTTGGACTCATTATTCCAGGGGAATTGTTTGAAGTCAGCACTGGTTGTGAATGAGTAAGGAAAAGAAACAATATAGATTTAATATATCTAGACTTTGCAAAAGCTTTTGATACCGTCCCACACGAAAGACTTCTTACTAAATTAGCTTCACATGTAATAAGTGGTAGCCTATTAAGTTGGACTAGTAATTGGTTGAATGATCGAAAACAGAGAGTTATTTTAAATGGAAAAACTTTTAGGTGGAAAAATGTTACAAGTGGAGTTCCTCAGGGTTAAGTTCTTGGGCCACTTCTATTCATAGTATATATAGATGATATAGACCATGGACTAAAATCTACTGTTTCCAAATTTGCTGGTGATACAAAACTGTGCGGAATGGCAAATGATCACTTAAACCCATTAGATATTCAAGAAGATTTAGATAAATTACAGCAATGGTCTGAAAAGTGGCTAATGAAATTTAACACAAGTAAATGCAAGGTAATGCACATAGGTAAAAATAATAGTAAGTACGATTACAAGTTACTTGGAAATAATGAATAGTGTAAAAGATGTCGGCGTAATTATCAGTAACGATCTCAGATCATCCAAGCAGTGTATTTCAGCCTCTGAGAAAGCAAATAAGATTCTAGGACTGATTGCTCGTCCTTTCACTTCAAAAGTCCATCACTCATTAACAAGCTATATAAATCGTTAGTTCGTCCACATTTAGGATATGCTGTTTCCGTATGGTCACCAAATCTCATTAAAGACATTGGCAGACTGGAAAACGTACAACGGCGAGCCACAAAACTGATTCCAAATATCAAAAATAAATCATACGAAAATCGACTAAAACATATGAATCTGTTTTCCCTAAAAAAGCGTAGACTCAGAGGTGACTTGATACAGGTCTTTAAAATTCTAAAGGGAATTGACAACATCAAAAGTGACAAAATTTTCACACTGAATTAGAATCAGACAAGAAACAATGGTCTCAAACTGTCCGGAAATAGATTCAATTTGGAAGTGGGTAGAAACAACTTTGCCAACCGTGTAGTTAATGAATGGAATAAACTTCCTGCAGAGGCAGTGCAATGTAGTTCAGTTCGAAGCTTTAAAAATCATTTAGATAAACACCTAAGCAAGATGCTGTAATGATTATTATTTATTTTATATTATTTTTTTTTATCATTTGTTTGTTTGATTCTCATTTGTTATTAGTTATATGTCAATTCATTGTTATTTACTATTTACCTGTTTGTTTATTATTAAACTATACCTGTGCATTTATTTATGTATTTTATTTTATATTTACATTATTGTAGTTTTTATTTATTTATTTATTTATTATTATTTTTGTTTTGTTTTTCGCATCCAACCTAGATATGGGCAAAAAGGTCTTCTGTCGACATGCTCCGCCTTTGTATTCTTTTGTAATCCTTTGGAAATGAGGTTTTCTACTACATTCAGAAATATGATGACCAATGTTATGATAATAAGCACACGAAAGAAATTGGTTCTGAGAACTATAGGGTGAGGAATTTTATTAGATTTTGGCTCATATATATGCTGATTTCTAAATTCTCTCAAATTACCAGATTGAACCTCTCTAAGCACATTAGATGAAGTACTGTGCGCGCTTGGAGAAGGACATGGTTAATAATTGATTTTAGGTATATCAGGCCTCTTATGAACAAGTGCATATGGTTCAGCTAAATGAGAGGCTTCCTTTAGACTAGAAGGATCTCATTCCTCTGGGAATTTTTTGAGATTGAGTGACACATTAGCTTTAGATTGTTCTAAGAGTATGACTTCTCTTAACTCCTCAAAAATATGGACTCCTATCGCCCTGAGCCATCTATCACAATATCTCCACATTTGTGTCACATATTCTATGAATGTATGTTGAGACTCCTTTTTATAATTTTCGAAGTTAATTCTATGAGCTTCTGGGATTATTTCATAAATTTCAAGAACCTTTCTTTATACATTATAATAGTCATTTTCGTCACTTCTTAAGGATGCACTAACCCTCTGATTCTTTCCTACTAATTTAGTTTGCACTAGTAAACTCCAATGTTCCTGATTAATATTGAATTGAGAAAGATCTTTCTCTACCTGATTAAAGAAAAGTTCATGATCACTCTCTGTAAAATTAGGCAAATAATTCAAATATTTACAGGCATCAAACAGTACTTCTTCTGTTTTAATGATAGATTTGTTCTCTAGCCCTGCATTAATTTCTGCTGACATAAACTCAACATCGATCTTTGCCCTCCGTGGTTCGACTTGATCTTTATTATCCTCGACTTGAGCTATTTGTGCCTCTATTTTTCTTAGCTATGTTGTTTCTCCATGTCCGTATAGCCATTCTGTTTAATCCTCCGGCACTAGACTCTCATCTATTAAATTCTACCAAATCATTCACTATCTTTCCTTTTCTTATTCTACTGTTGATTTCTAATCCATATTCTACAGCTTTCCCTATTAGATCAGATTTCTTAGTTTCTTAAGTTCTACGATCGAGATTTCGTTTTCACTATTTCCACCTACCTCCATTTCTTCACTTCTATAATCCATTTTAAAGTTTACAATATTTTTATAATGTTTCTAATGATTGCCTAAGTTTTTCTCTCCATATGTTTTAATGCTGACAAGGTCGCCACTTAACATGTCACCCCTTTCGGTACTACACTCTCTTTTCCAGTATACAATATGATAAGAAATCCTTATCCAACAATCAAAAGAACTATCAACAGACAATAAATGGTATATAATTACCCATGAGCCATGAGAGAGGTGATGAAACAATACACTGGCTTCTTATATTCTAGAAAGGGTGTCGGTTGACTCAGCCGAAGGGGGGGTGGGGGCTGGAGAAAGGATATCCACGTTCCCGTGAAGTCTTGAAAAAGAGACGGTTATCTTTATTCAGCCGAGGGGCTGGCGAAAGGACCCACACGTTGTCGTGAAGTCTTGAAGAGGAGAGTGTTGTCTTTATTCAGCCGAGGGGCTGGCGAAAGGACCCACACGTTGTCGTAAAGTCATGAAGAGGAGTGTGTTGTCTTTGTTCAGCCGAGGGGCTGGCGAAAGGACCCACACGTTGTCGTGAAGTGCTGAAGAGGAGGTGGTGTAGTACTTTATCAAAAGCTTTTTGTAAATCTAGAAAAGCATAATCAGCCCGTCCATCCCT